>NC_133288.1:1859062-2187028 GCF_005239225.2 Populus alba
GGTTAAGAGATGGCTTTTTGGTTTGGAGGGTCGAGGCACGGGTTTTAAACTGATCCTGACTTGATTTAAACCGAGTTAATTTATTTTTTTAATTTTATAAAAAAATTAAAAATAATATTCTTAAAAAAATAAAAAAGTTTATAATCAGGTTATGGATGAACTTGACTTTTTAATTGAATTATATCAGTTTAATTTTTTATTTTTGTTAAAACCCTATTTGATACAAATCTAGACCATGGATCAACCAACTTGCCTTTATCGAGTTTGCTTGATCCAATCCTCTTGTCATGTCATGGATCAATTTATCTAGTCGACTGGAGATTTATGGTATTGAAAGTCGTGTATGGGTCCATGATGAAACGTGGCATGGAATTGAGGGACCAGGTTCCTCATATTTGAGTCCCAATTTATTATTATCAAGTAAAATAAATACTGTTTCTCGGAATTATATTATGAAAATATAAAATTTGTATCCAATAAATATTTTAATATAAAATAATATTTTCATAAATAATAAACACTTCGATATAGTAATACAACTTACTTCTACAACATTAAAAACTTTAGACTAGAAATGGAGGGGTGCGCCAGGCCAACGCTATAGTGCAACGCGAAGGCGACGCCCGAGAGCCCCAGTAGCAAGCTACTGTGATGGACCCTCCCCCTTAAAAAATTAATTTAATATCGTGTGGGCCATTGGCCCACGTATCAGATATTAAACTGATAAGAACAGATACTACACTTGATCTTAGCCAAAAGGCCGAGAAAGGTATGAGTTGTTCAGTTGCCCGCTTCTCTTTTTATAGTCTACGTCCATACGTGTCGTTTCATTACTTACCGATGTGGGATACTAAAACATCAAAACACAACAGGTGTGAAGGCACTGGTTTCTCAAAATCAAAAACCAAGGACGGGTGTGCTTTGCTTTGGCATAGATTCCATGGTGGGTCATCTGCTCACTGCAGTTGCTAGGACTCCGGGAAGAGGATGCTGCCAGTCCCAGGGTGAAATAGGTTGGAGAAGCTCATGGTGGGACAGGAAATTCTAACTCAAATGGTTCCTATGGTTCTTGGTTAGTGATGATACATGTTTAGCATAACTCAATAATAATGAAATTTTGTTGATGTTCACCATCGTTAGGCATGATGGAGGTCAATTCCACTGTTGGTGGAGAGTTACAACTTACAACCATTGAGATATGAGACATTCTTTCTTGCATAGATAGTGTGTGTGCTGGCTCCTTGGCTCCTGTAAATTGCCTGTTGTCTTTTGCATCCTTTTGTCACTGACTAAAACCAGAGAGGAGAATCATCACTTCCATAGAAGCAAATATGAAGCTTTTAAGACTAGCTAGAGTACCCTTGTTACGCTTTGGGTATTTGAACTGGATCTTGATTTGCTTTTCAACACGAGAAGAAAGAGCCGACATTGTGGAAGCATTTCCGGTTTTCCATTATTATGAAATTTTTTAATTAAAAATTGAAAAATATTCTCAATACTAGATGAAATAAATTGAAAAATATATGAATTATAAGAGTTGTTAATGTTAACTATGGATTAATTACCGGAAAACTTGATCTTCTTTCTTCTTCATGGGGATGATGGGTTGATAATTAAGTTCTTCTGGGATTTTCTTATTGATAATTTTCGTCCTATTTTGATTTCTTTGTTCCAGACATGAATGATCTCTAATACACAATTAGCAAACCCTGACACCTGAATAAATAGAAGTGAACTTTGTTGCTAGAAAATATGTTTTCAAATCTCCTACATAAATAAAATCCTTTTCATGCACCAACAATACACACTGATAAAACTTGTGCTATCGAGATGCTGATAGCAAAATTTATCTGCAATAAGTGCTTGGTAGAAGTTTCTATCACATTCATGTAAAACCAATGTAGAAGTTCGTCTTCGTGCATCCTAGTCATCAGAGGGTCGAGTTGAAATAGAATTTGAGCTGTGAGCATAGCCATCATGTCTCATATATTGTATTTTAAAGAGGTGGGCCTTAACTTTACTTTTGATTTTCTTGAATTTATTCTTAACTTACGTGGAAAAAAAACAATATAAAAATATTATTTTATAAAACAAAAAATAAAGCACTTAATTTGTTCTAATATAAATCATGTAGCAATCAAAAATATAAATAAAAACAAAATCTAGAGTAAAATTTTCTATAAAAAAATTAAAACAGAATCACTAATTAATTTATCTTTCATCAAACAAAACAAGGTAACTTAAATTTAAAATTTATTTTTGTTTTATTTGAGATGTTTGTTAATAATTTGATCGAGTTTTTTTTTAGCTTCTTTTTTTTTCTCAAATCTGCTAGTTCTACCAATTATTACCAATTAGTTTTTAAATTCTTGTTATAGTGATTTTTTTTTAATTAATTAGATATATTTTATTGGTTTGTTTTTATTATGCTTGGATTTTTTATGTTTTGTTTTTAGCAGAACCACCAAAATTATCAATTTTTTCTTACTATATATATTTTGATTTTAGATTTAGATTGAACCATGAACAAAATAAGAAGAATTGATTTTTTTTTTTAAGAAAAAATAAAAAATATTGATAACTCACAATCTATTGAACAAGCTTTTTCAACGATGAAGATTGTTAAAACAAGACTTCGCAATCAGATGGAGAATGATTTTCTTGCAAATTATTTGATTGTTTATATAAAAAAAGAAATTGCTGAAAAATTCACAATTGATATGATAATCAATGATTTCTATTCTATGAAAGAAACAACGAGCACAATTAAAATAAATATGTAAGAATCATTTTTTATTATTTTTTTGCTTTATTTCAAAGTTTATCAAACATAAATAATGCTTCGTTTTAGTTAATGTTTCTTATATACTTTGTATGTTTATATTTGATAGGTATAAAGACCAACAAAATTAAAGTGATAGATACATTATAAAGATGAAATTAACTTCATTGATTTGACTCAATTTGGTATTGCTCCAAACCTTTTACCTTATATAAAGATCATTATATGTTTGTAGTAAATTATTTGAATAAAACTAAATTATGTAGGTTTTGTTTTATAACTCATATACCAAATTTATTATATCTTGTTATATTAATTTTGACCCCCCCTAATAAATAATTCTAGTTCCGCCCTTGATCATGGCTTTCCAGTCTATAGCTAATAAATGAACATGTACAGTTTTAGATGTGTAAAACCCCGCCACCAAGGTAATTGATATAAGATTGCATCTAGTTTTGATTTCCATGTCAGCGCCAGAAACTTTGAGCATTGGCCACCGTGTTTAGGGATTCATGAGTCTTGATGTCTGCAAGAATCTCAAGCATTTGTTGATAATCACATTTTGGGGGCTCCTCGCAATATCTGCCACTGGAAAAAGAGCACCTACACCGAAAAAAATTTAAATTTGGTGGGAACGCGGTTTGCACCGCGTTCCCAAACGCTTCCCACGGTGTCAGACAACAAAGAGAGCAAGTGCTGCCTGCCTTAAGCAGGACTTCAAATTTCAGCATATGAAAATCTGATGGTTAGGAACTGTATCTCCAACATTCAAGTAAGTTTACATCAACCACAACATGCCCTAAGTCATCTGCCAAGGAGAAATCTGTGTCAATAATCCTACTAAAACTTGTTTCAGCGACAGAAAGCAATGACATTTGAATTTTGCAAGCTGTGAGATACAAGAAATGAAAATGAAGCTCAAACCTTCATATATGGTCCTCGCAAAATTTACATATTCAGGTATAAGATCTCTGTATATGATTCCATCAGGACGGGCATCCAGCACAACGAGGGTTCCTGTTAAATCAATATCAAACTGCATTACGCTGTACTTATGGCATGAGACCTGGCTCTTCCACTTGATTATGATAGTGTTTGCTTAGATAGTTACAAGAAAAGACACAAGAATAGATAAAATTCTGTGGCACTCTCAGAGATATTATGTTTGATAAATCAAAGAAAACCAAAAACTTCTTATGTTCCCAGAGGAATAATAAACATGGAGCGAATTCCAGCCACATATTCTACTCCCTATGTAGCGTGTTCAGACTTCTTATGACTGAAAGGATTAACTTTTATGCTATTCACTACAATATTATTTTGTTCTCAGTAATTTATGCAGGCTACAACTTCAGTATCATAAATCACACCCTGGCTACTTTTCACGAGTTCCACTGTGATTGAAAATGTTGAAGACAAGAAATAGCAGAGCTCGAGAGGTAGGATTACTGTTTATGCTTCTGGATCCAGATCTGTCACAGTAATAGAACATAGCAACTTGATACTCTTTGATTTGAGAAAGGTACCTGGTGCCACCCAAGCTTTAGTGGAACTGCTTGGCAAAGGAGCCAGCCAGAGAATGTTTTGCAAATTCATAGAATCATCATAAGCGACAGTAGAACCTGAGAGGGAAAAAAGACGTTAGCACAAGCACTTACAGATTTGAAAACTTCACAACATCTTGTTTCTCTTTCTTTGATCATTTTCTTCACCAGGTGCAAGTTAAAAGGTCGACAAAGAAAAAAAAACACTATTCAATACTAAGAACAAAGGAAATGAAGGGATGAAAAATTGTTATTCTGAGTTGGTTATATTTAATACAGTAGATTTAGAAATTAAGGGGCTGAAGTTGTTATTCCTAGCAAGTACCAGCCAGTGGACTTTTTCCATGCAAGTTTTACCAGTTTACCTGTTTGACAACTTTTCACAAGCTGTATGCAAATATTTCTTTATCATGTGCTGGGTATTCTCTAGCATGGAACCTGCAAAATGATTAAGGAAAGGATAATAAAACAAGCAGCAAGTCGTCAGTAAAAATAAAATAAAATAAAATAAAAACAATCTTTTTTTCCCGGGGTTTGATGCCCATCCATTGACGAAAGACTGCAGCTATCTTATTGAACTATTTGCACTTCCTTTACCAATTGATAAACACGCGAGTACAGTTCAGTCTATCAATGATTCATACATGGATACATGTATCTGTCTGCCTCAAATAAACAACTCTGTATGGGTGTTCAGGCCTCTTGCATTGATGAACAACACCAGCTCATGCCTTCATGATGCAGAAATACCAAACTAGTGCCATGTCAAATGCTCAAAAATTATATTATATATTACATAATTTTCTGTGTTGACTAAGGATTTTCACTATAACAGTAAATTAAGGCGAGGGATTCTTAAGTTCTCCAAAGGTTTAGAGTAGACTAATGAACAAGAACAGTTCAAGGTTCTTGCTTTGCATGCTAAAGTGAGGGCTCAAAAAGGTAGCATTTCCCAGGATTTCTGCCTTCTTGCAAGAAAAAGTATGGAGCACCCCATTTCATGAATAAGGGCCATCAGACTGAAGGGTTAACTTCGTTACACAACTGATCCATGACTCCAATCAGCTAATCTGACGGTAGGATTCACAACCCCATTGACCCATTCTTGCTCTCAGCTTAATTTACTCGCCTACATCCAAATAGATGAGCCTGAATTAATATAGGAAATAGAAGGAGAGAGTGAGCTGGAAGCAAGTAGCGGTTGTTATTGCAGCACTACTAAGAAAGAAAGAAAACGAGTGAGATTAGAAGTTAAGTAGACTTGATGATTTCTCATCCTCCATTGTTGTGTTTTTCTTGTTCTCTCACTAAATAATAAGATTGGCTTCTTCATGGATGTATGATTTGTCGAACCAACTTCAAATGGCATTGATCATGAACACCCTCGGTCCACAACAAGTTGTGCCACTAGAAACATTGCTGAAGTACATCACTGGCAGCATTTCTTATCAAGATATCAAACATAGAGTTTAGCACGCTGTAAGGAGAGATTTCATAATAAGCGGGATGAATGATTTCCTTTGAATAAAGTCTGATTTAGATTTTAACCAGGTCAACCGATAACAAATCAGCCTGTTAAATCAACCAGGTTAAATCACGTCAATTCCCACCAAAACCTAGTCTAATCCAGCTAGGTTTAGATTTAATGACATTGCTTGACAGTGTCTCGTTTCCTTTAGCGTAGCTTCAAACCAATTTGGGCATGGCTTTTTCTGGCAAGTAGTTTTTTGGGTCGTGGATTTCAATATTGGGTTGGGCTTTTATTTTCAATTTAGTGAAAAACAAAGCAGAAAAAAGATTTCATGAGACGACGGCATCTTCATCGGCATATCAGCCTCTCCCTTTAGCTTGTCGAATCCATCAGGTCAGTGGTTTCAAAGGCTAGTGGTGTGGCGGTGGAAGCTAAATGAGTGATTAACCGTTAGTTTTTCTGGTGGTTTCTTTGAGGATTCTTTTTGGCGATTCTTGATGCTAGATGTCCATTGTCCCCTTCTTTTCATCTAGAAGGAACCCATTTTTATTCTGCGTGGGCAGTGAGCAAATTGCTCTCAGGAGATAAAAAGTTAAGACTCCCTACTCTCCATAGTTTAACGTCATCCGTCAGCGATGCATTCCCGATCATCTGTAAGCGATGCATTCCTGATCATCTTAAAATATGGTCTAATAGGATGATCCAATTGGATTTTATTTTGAATTGCTTTGATATTGATCTGCTAAATTCGAATAGCCTAGATATATGAAAAGTTTAAAAAAATACTTTTTAAATAAAAATAATATATTCAAAATAACTCGAGAATCAAGCCTAGAACCAGTTCATATTTTGGTTCTGCAAGCAAGAATGTACTGGCAAGTCAAAAACATCGCAGTAGAATTTAAAGAACACCTCAATATTTTTCCAGGTGATTAGCATTTGTATCCACATGATCAAATTTATTAGTTCCGTTCACAGAAATCTGTATAAAAAGCATCTAAATCAGTACACAGAATGCTGGGTTTTCCTACATGCAGATAGCAGATTCTATTAAGGGATGGGATCTGAAGATGCTAAATAGTAAATAGACTGCCTGTATATAGAAAAGGAAGAGAAAACAAAACAAGCAATTGGAAGACAAGTTCAGGAATTCACATGAAAAAGCATCCATTGCCATGATTGAAATAGAACCCAAAAAACAAAATATCCAAACGTGAAGTCTGGACATGCCTTTCCATATACAGATACAACTAACTCGATAGTTTCAAAAAAATAAAAAGAAAACGTTCACACTTAACAACCCAATTGTAAAGAGCATCAGACATCAGACTTGTGTCTAGCTGGAAACCAATGGGGCTGATTCAGGCACTTCATCGCTAAAGACCTTAGCAATCTTCTCGGTAGGCACCAGGGGCAAATACAAGGATACCTTGTATCCCTTCTCTGCAGTGCTGAGTATGGTTTGATTGTACTTCACAGAACAAAAGGCAGCAGTTGGCACAACCACCTGAGCCACTTGAGGGAAGAGTGGGAGCTGATTGAGCTTGCGCCAGGCAGAGACAGCAGCTTGTTCTGCCTTCGGTTCATACTTGGAGTAGAGCTCCTTGGCTGTAGGCTCGTACTTGGAGTAAACAGATTTTGCCAATTCGGAGGCGGTTTCTTTCACACCAGCACGCTGAACTTCTGAAGCCACTGCTCGAGCTGCCACTGGAGCATTTTGAGCTGCCAAGAGTGCTCGGGATGACACCTGTTTGACGAGTGGGGGCACATGGTTGTCCATATTAGTGACAGATTCATCCACCTGCAACCAGGGAAGGTTTCAATTCACAACCAAATCCTCCAAAACCATGTATGATTAATTAAACAAGCCTAAAATTTCAATTCTATCACCATAAGGTATATAAAGAAAAGCAGACAATCAGATCATAGACTAATCCTAGCATCTTCAGAGAGGCACAACATTCTTTCTTTCAAAAAACAAGGTCTTTATAAATGACCAATCTGGTTCCCATGCCCTCAATCTTATCTTATGACCAAACAAAAGAAAGAACGATTACATACATAAACTCAATTAGAAACAATAAGCAAAGAATCGGCTAACCAGAAGGCAAAAAAAAGAGCATAAATTAGCTTATAGCCATGAAAAGAAAACTATTTTCCTTATCTAAATCATCATAAGCAATCAACACAGCAAAAAAATGGGAACCAATAAGACCTAGGATTAGTCCATCCTCTTCAACCTCATTGACAACACTCACCCTATCACAATTCACAACAATCTAACTTACAATACTATTTTTATCTAAATTATAAGAAATCAACATAGCAAAACAAAATTGGAACCGTTAAGAACTAGGATTAGTCCCCATCCTTCTCAACCCCCTCAATAACACACCCTATCACAATTCACAACAACCTTACCATGCCACTTTCATCTAAATCATAAGCAACCAACATAGCAACAGAAAATTGTAAGAACAAAAGCATCCCGTATAGAAAAAAGAGCACAAGGCCACGTACATCACCCTGCAATTGTGCGATCTTCATCATACGTGCATTAAAAAGCATATAATATCTCATATCAAAAAACACAATAGCCCACATACACCACCTTGCAATTGTACAATCTCTATCATCCATGCAACATAAAGAAACTCAAAAACTCACCTTGCGATCAACAAACTTGAGAACCTCAATGGGAACTTCACGAAACTTGTCATAAACAGGTCCAACAACACTCTTAACGGTCCCCTCAACAGTCTCCACGCCGGGCTTCAGCGGTCCAGCCTTGTCTTTAGCATAAATATAGAGGTTTGTAAACGTCAACACAGCATGTACTGCAGCCACTTGCACAAACTGCAAGTACTTCAGCCTCCTCTCCTCCTCCTCTTTATCCTTCAAAAACCCAATTTCCAAAAACTCAAATCAAAACAAAATCCCAAAAACCCAATTTCAAAAAAATTAAAAAATTAAAAATAATCAATCAAAACAAAATCCAAAAAAAAAACCCAATTCAACAAAAATACAAAAAGAAAAAGGAAAAGGAAAAAATCCTTACCAGTTGCTGTTGCATGTTGACATCATTTTCAGCCATGACGAGGTTGCAAGAAAATTGATCAAAGCGGGTTGAGAAAATTATGGCTTCTAAACGGGACGATGAAATAAAATAACATAAAGGAATTTTTCTATTTATAGAAGGGGTTAAGGAAAGGGCACGGATCTCGGTGTGAAATGGGTAGCACAGAAATCGGTGTGAATGGACGGCTACGGGGAGAGTTGGATTGGCACGTGGAGGGTTGTGATTTGGTGGAATTATAGCTGGCATCAAGGGGCAGTTTACTCCTAAACTTAGTTGCTAAGTTTGTGTGCTATGGGAAGGCAATGATCGTACGGACACGCTTTGTTGTCGAATTTTCTAGAAAGCTTATTAAGGTAAGCTTTTTGGTTTACCATAAATTGATTCAATTCTTAAAAAATTTCCATCAAATTGATCGGGGGTCGTTTTTATTGATATTAAATTCGGGTGTTATTTATTTGTTCGATCTATATTATTGATAACATTATTGTATTCCATAAAACTGAGTAATTAAACTCTACTAGGAATATGATTTGATTCTATTCAAAACTTCGAGCTGGATTGACTTGAATTAATTTTAGAAATATAACAAAAAAATATATATATAAAAAAATAACACAGCTTAAATATATCATGTTTTTCAATATATATTATACACACAACCATCATTAAAAATAGTTATTGTGCAATGATGTTTTTTCTTTTATAAAATAATTAACTTTGTTAATAATCAACTCAAAATTTTATAAAGATAGAATGATTAAAAAATAAAATTCAAGATCTAGTGGTTAAGAAGATACAGTGATATGGCATGAGAGAAATATGAAAAGAGAGAAAAATAAAAAATGAAAAAATGAAAAGAAAAAATTCTTCTAAACAATTTTAAGCTCACCTGGAAAAACCACTAAATGAGATCATAATTAACCCAAAACAAAATCTTGGACAAATTACAACTATATTTGATAGTCTTGAATTTCAAAATGTGAGTATAATCGTCCTGTCAAGATTTTTCTAGTGATACTAAATATGTCAAAAATAGAGCTTAAGAGTGTCTCTGGTGATCCATTATTTCTTGAGCATCAGATCTTGAATTTCATTTTTTACCAATGAATTTTCATAAATATTAAAATTGACTTTATAGTTGTTGGTTAATTTTATTTAGAAGGGACTTTTAAAACAACCGCTATTTTCAATAGCAATTATGTATAATTGTTATTTTCAATGGTTATGTTTTTAATCATTATTCATGATAGTGATTGTGTTCAAATCATATGTTATTTTTTAAATATTTTTTTAACTTGTATTATTTTTTTAATTCTTTTTATTAAACTTTAGTTAGAATTACAAAAAGGCCCTCATTTGAAAAAAAAAATTAAAACAATGATAGTGGCTGTGTTCAAATTAGTTAATTTTCAAATACTTTTTTAACATGTATTATGTTTTTTTTAAAAAAAATAAACTTTGGTTAGAATTACAAAAGATCCTCATTTTTAAAAAAATAAAATAAAACAATGTCATTTTGTAACAAAAAATAAAAAAATTCAAGTCAAATTTTATTTGAATTTATTTTAAGATTAATCTAATAAAATAGGTAACTGATTCAGTAGATTTACAAATAATTTAGTTAAATCTATCGGGGTTAAAACTAAATATTATTATTTTAATAAAAAAAATTAATTTAGAGTAACTTGTTATCTTATAAATTGCTATAAAGAATCTAGACTCTGCTATTCAACTAGATACTGGACAAGATTTAATGTGTATTTAATATTAAAAATATTTTTTTATTTAAAAATATATTAAAATAATTATTTTTTTTAGAATTTTTTTATATCAATACATTCAAAATAAAACAAAAACATATATAGGTGAAAAACAGAAGATATTTCAAGTCCCATTAGATTCTAGATTCTAAATTAAAAAAAAAT
Organism: Populus alba; assembly: GCF_005239225.2. Classification (NCBI taxonomy): domain Eukaryota; kingdom Viridiplantae; phylum Streptophyta; class Magnoliopsida; order Malpighiales; family Salicaceae; genus Populus; species Populus alba. The sequence continues at coordinate 1,869,864 of NC_133288.1, forward strand.
AATAATAATCTAGAGTAACTTATTATCTTATAAATTGCTATAAAGAATTTACTCTGCTGTTCAATTAGATACCAGACCAGATAAGATTTAATGTGTATTTGATATTGTGATGTAGAATATTTTTAAAAATAAATTTTTATTTAAAAATATATTAAAAATAATTATTTTTTTATTTTTATACATTCAAAATCACAAAAAAAAAAAAAAAACATATATGGGTGAAAAACAGAAGATATTTCGCGTCCGATTGGATTCCTGTAACCATGTCAGGAACAAATCAAAGAAAGGTGTCCTGCTGGCATATCCATTGATCTGTCAGCTGTCATCTCCTTGAAGATTGTCGGGCCTCACGTGTGTTGTGTCGCCCTAATATATTTTTTGGACATGATTTTACCTGGCGTTCATCAAAGCGAGCCCATCTTATTGCAGCAGTCACATGTCCATTAAAAAAAATGGCAACAAGGGATGAATCCGTCTGGTTTCAAAAATATTTTAAAAAAAAAAATTAATGTTTTTTTACAATATGAGATCCACATGGGTTACCATATCTCGGTAATGTAGTGTTTACTTGTTGTTACGAGATAAAATGTATAAAGATAGTAAAAGATATATTTTTATATATTTTATATTATGAGAATATAGAAAATTGACCCTAAAACTATATATTTTATAGATAGATTTATTTTACCCTCTGTTTTCATTTGTATCTCTTTAAACAAATACATTATTGTTTTTTTTGTATTTATCTTTATATTTTTAGAACATTAACCAAACACAACCAAATATTATCTATTATGCTAATTTTGGGAGGGCATGGCTAAAAATGTGATTATGGGAAATGTAATTATCAACAATTTGATTCTTGTTTTTGGTTTAAAAAAAAGAATTATTATTAGTGTTTTTATGTATTGGTTAGTTCTTTTGAATTTAACAATTTATTATTTTATTGTTAAATCTTAACAAAAAAAAAATTCGGTAACAAGATTTAATTTGACTTTTTTTTTTTAATTTTAATACAAACACATATACTATCCAAGTTTAAAAAGAACATATTAAAATGAATCTAAAAGTGGAAGGGGAAAGGGGTATTTAGGAAAATAATAAGTGCTTGTAATCTCATTTTTTCCTTTTTAACTCTAATTTTATGGACAATTTAATGGATAGAACAGGTAGCAATCAAATACAAAAATATTTAACCATATTGTAAGTGGCTTAGTAATAAAAACCTGGGTTCAAAGAGCTTATCCCCCCTTGTATCTCAAGTTCGAGCCCTATAATTGCTAATATGATGGTCACTTAAAGTTTACATGATCATTAACTTCAAATTCGTGGATTAGTCGAAGGTATGTGCAAGCTGGTCTGGACACTCACGTTAATATATATATATATATATATATATGTATGTATGTATGTATCAAATTAATTTTCCAAAAAATCCTTAATACATCCGTGCCAAAGCCCCTTTAGATATTTGCATCACTTCAAATGTTATTTTCAAATTGAGTTCAATAGAAAACTATAACAATAATTCAACTAATCCATTGAATTCTCATTTACGCATCAACTCTACTGAATGTTATATCTAAAACCCAACCATGAATACTTTTAATTTCAGCTGCGACGCATGACCCTGGGTGAGGGTGAGAAAACTCAATCTAAAAAAAATATTTAAAATCAAAAATAATATTATTTTAATAAAAAAATAATTTTAAAAAATTTAAAAATTAATAGTTGGGTTTTAACCGAGTGAATCTCGTCTCTCCAAGGTGTTTTTCATTTTTGTATTTTTTTTATCTAGACTCATGTCTATTGTAGACTTGGCCGCCCTGTCCGGAAGAAATTGCACACAAACACTAATCTCTAACCTTTTACTAAAGTTGAAACATGAAGTCCCAACAATGGAAAAGCAAAATCCTTGAAAGAATTTCGTGGTTTGGCAAAGGGGACCGCAGTTTGGCTTGTGGTTGATTTACGAGAGCTTAGGGTGGATGGACGGACCCATCGCTAACAAACATTTAATTTTCTTAGGTGACAATAACCCAAGCTATTCAGTCGATCACTCTTCAAGTGAAGGGCTTCAATTTCGCATGAATTATAGGCATATATAATTATAATACCTCAATTCAATCTTTATTTATTTTTATAAAAGCTCTTGAAAAGAAATTGGTTTAATTAAAATATAAAGCTGTGAGTTGAATAGACTCGCCTGCTCATTTCAGGCTTTAATTTCTTTTCAAAAAGAACTTTTTAAAATATATCATTTTAGTTATAAAAAAACAAATTTTTTCAATAACTTTGCACATATCATATTTAAATTTGACTGTACTGAATCAAGTTTTCCATATTATTTCTTGTTTTTCATACAAATAAAACTATATATATATATATAAAAAAACACAGACGCACTCCAAAGTCCAAACACCCCCAAGGCTACCAGTCAGCTATGAGAATTTTCATGCTCACGCACAAGTCCCGATAGAATGTTAGAATTTCTCAACAAAAAGGAACCAAGAATGAAAAAAACCCTCTATGATAATAATAATAACAAACAGGGAACAATATTAATATATTAAAAATATGCAAAAATACGTAAAAAAATCAATTTTCAGATTGAAAAACAAAAAAACACTCACTGGTAAAAAAATCTCTAGGCATAAATTGCTACCCTGTCCAACAATTCTAATAATTAAGAGTTATTTATGAGAAAAGAAACTGACCAAGGGAATTGAAGAGTATGAAATTACACATCCAAATTTAAAATCAATCAAACTTAAACCACAGATCTTTCCACCAAAATGAACAAATCTAAGAGAATAATTTGGAAAAAACAAAAATTCCCATTGCAAAAATTAGAGAGAACAATTTGAAGAAGAAAAAAGAATAATAGTAATACTTAACAATAATCTCTTACAAAGACATTCAAATATAGTTATGACAACAATTTTTCCATCAACAAATAACATCGAAGACCCAAACACCACCGACTCCTTTCCCTGTCTTTTCCCCTCAGGTATGACAATCAAACCCATTAAAAAAAATTAAAAAAGGGCAAAAAAATGTAAAAAAAATCAGTAAATAAATAAAATTCAACTCCTGCACCTTGTAATGCGACTGCATCCACGGCTATAAGGATTAGCCTGAGCCCCCCTCTGGCAGTTATAGTAAGAAGCGCCACGCCTAGAGCAAGGAACATTGTTCCTCTGAAGCGCACCATAGCTGATGTATCTGCTAGTTGCTAAAATACGCCGGTTGATCTCTGTGTCCATCTCAAACTCTTCTCCGTCCTCAGCCATGCACTCTGCTATAGACCCCTTGCAGATTGATGTTCTAGTGGCAGGAATCCACCCCAGATGGTGATCCCCGCTTCCTTGAACGGTGGATGATAAGCCCATCGCCATCAAGATCAAGACTGTAGCTGAAATCAAGAACCAAGAACTCCACCTTGCCATTTCTTGGAAAGGAATATAGACAAAGAAACTCTCTTTCTAGCTAGGTTTTCCTGAATTAATGGTTTCTTGAGGGCTTCTTTTCTCTCTCTCCAGGGATGGTACTGTGTTGTTGTCTGTGCCAACGAGCTTATAAGGTTTCTTTATTCTTTTCTCTCCATGGGTAAGACAACAGCTAAGGGCTTGCCGAGTTGAAGACTAGTAAGTGGGCAACTATTCATTATTGACTTTGATGTTGCGTTCTATTTACTAAATTGCCATTGCTTTATCTAAGTTCATGGCAGCCACTAACTACAAGGATTAAGATAGGGCACCGGCCAATCAGCCGGTCAGCATATAACGGGGTGTTTGGAATTTGGTTTTGCAGTGTTTTTTAAAGATCTGTTTTAGTTTTAAATTATTATTTTTTTATTTGTTAGAAATTATTTTTATATCATGATATTAAAAATAAATTTTAAAAATAAAAAATATATTATTTTAATATATTTCCAAGCACAAAAACACTTTAAAAAGTAATATTAACCTCTATTATACTGTTAAACATATACTAAACCCGACATCAATTTATCCCGTGCAAAGCTTATGTCACGAGTTAGACATATTAATTTGTGTTAATTTAATTTTTTAAAAAATTTAAGAAATATTGTTTTGAAAATATTTAAAAAGTTAATAGTTTTTAATTGGATAATAATTAATAATTCAAGTTTTTAATCAAATTATATCGGTCGACTCTATTATTTTTTTTCCTGAGAAACCCTGCCCTAGCTATATTTGGGTTTAATATGACAGCTAATAGTTCTGGAAATCTGACCTTTTTATGTTTTTTTTTTTTGGCATCGTACATTCATATTCTATACAAATAAACTATTTTTTTTTTTAGAAGAACAGTTCAACTCACGATTTTGTGTGGATTACACAAGAATGCATGTTTGGAACTTAATTTTAATATTTGGAAATGCTGGGTCAAATTATAAATTTCAAATACAAATGGTCGAAAGATTAAAGATATGCTATCATTGTCTTATACTGCCGTGCTTAGAACCACATATCATTGCTAATGGATTACAACTAAGCTTGAATTGATGGATCGAAAGAAATGAAAGTATTGAAGACGAAAGTCATTACCACTCAAACAATGTTAAGTCACTGTAAGGAAACATGGGCGCAAACCCTGTTTTACAAAAATTCAATTTTTTTTATTAAAAATAATTTTTTATATGTTTTAAATTATTTTACTACGTTTATCTTAAAAATAATTTTTTAAAAATAAAAATATTATTTTAATACATTTTAATACAAAATATACTTTAAAAAATAGTCACAGTAACATTTTCAATCAAGCACTAAGTAGACTATTTAGCTATGCCATTAATATTTAAATTATAGTTATAAAATTCAGACTGTATAACGAGTTAATTTAATGAGTCATTTTAATTTGGTCTAAATCTTTGAATAATATTTTTTTTACTTGAATGATGTTATTTTAGAGTTAATCTATTCTACCATTGATCTTGATCATAAACCAAATCGATTTCAAGTGAGATCTTATAACTATATTTTTAATAAATTTTGATAAAAAAAATAGAACTTCTGTCATCTAACTAATATTATGTTTTGCGGTATTAAAAAAATCATAAATTTATTATGAAAATCCATCAAAGTAATATATAATTAATTGTTATTATTATCATTATTATTTTTACGAGGAAGATGAAAATATTTATTATGGGAAAAATGTAGAGTTAATTGGAAAAGATATCAGTATCATTGGATTCGGACAAAAATATAGAAACAAATCCCAGCTAAATGCTTGCCCACTGACAGCAAGTATGAAAGGGAAGAATGAAGATGACAACCTCGTAGAGATGGACATATTCCTAAGTCCTTAGCTGAGATTTACATGCACTTCCTGGCTGCTTGTCTTTTCCTCTCCTTCTTCTATGGTAGGTTCGTATGGAGAGAGAGGGAGGAAGAAAGGAAATTAAAATTGAGAGAAATTAGAGTTATAGTCATTAGACTTTAGTACACGCGGAGTTTAATTAATTAAATTTTGGTGAAGTTAAAATTAAATAATTAAAAAAAATAAAATGATATTACTTTTTTTTTTGAAAATATAGATTTGAATTGATTCAATAACTTTTGATTTGACACAATAATTCATTAATTATTTTTAATCAATATATATACCGAGTTTTTTTTTTTTTTTTTATGTATAGTATTTGTTTGCCCCAGTTATATATTTGAAAATGTAACTAATTAATATGTATTGTAATTTTATACGAGTTTCACTGATTTTTTTTTTAAATATTAATTAAAAAATTATATACCAGCAAAAGCTATAAAATGCCAATTGCTTATCTATTCTCCAAGCTCGTTCAAGAATCTTAACCGAAACACGTTTTCTGTTTCCCACATGGCCCAGTTCCATTTTGAGCTTAAAACTTTTATCAAGTAGCTTTTCGTTAACATACATGTAAAGCGCGTTTTTCCTTCCCAGTAATCAACATAACGTCAACTAACTGTTCACTTGCTTAATGGATTTTTTCTTCTAGACAAGTACTGGAGAGTGTTTGGTAGCATGCTAAATATTAATTTTTAAAAATAATTTTATTTAAAAATATATTAAAATAATATATATTTTTTATTTTTATTTTAAAAAATATTTTTAACATCAAAGTATCAAAACCATTCATAAACATAAAAAAAAAAATTAAAACAAAAAAAAATATTTATTTTTTAAATATAATTTATCTATTCGTGTTTGGAACTTTTTAAATAATTATCTTATTTGACAATTATCAACATTACACATTCATTAATTCTATTAAGTGCAAATGATTCCCATTTCAAACATATCGATCTAATTAATAAAAAAACAAAATATTATATTGTTTCATTAATTCTATTAAGTGCAAATGATATGCATTTCAAATATATTGATCTAATTAATAAAAAACAAAATATTATATTGTTATTGATGATATATTTATGAGATAAGTGATTTTTTTTTTATTTTTAAAACTAAAAAATAAAGTGACATGTTTTTTCTATTCTTAACATCCATATACTACTTATACTATGAGACAATAACTAAATAATTTGTCATTTTTGTTTGTTTTTCTTGACCTAAAAAAAAAAGATGAACAACGGATCATTCACCCCTTATAAAAAAAATAAAAATACATAAGCTAGATGCGGCTCTTCCTCAAGGGCCACTTGCCTGACTCTTTCAAACAAGCCTAAGCTAGTGCGAAACCTTTTTTTTTCTCAATTTTTTTAATTTTTATTTAATTTCATTATTTAACGTGTGAAGTTTTTATTTATTTTAAATGATAGATCAATTTTTAGATTTTTTATAATAAAAAATAAATTGACATAATAAGTTCCATAACTTAAGTCATATTATAATAAATAGACTAAATATTAATAAAAAAGCAAGCTAGGAATTTTAGCCCTTTTGTTTACATGTTTTTTCCCTCTAGTTCCTTCTTTAAATACAAGAATTTTTATTTAATTTAATCATTTGGTATTTGGTTGATGATAAATCAATTTTTATATTTTCTATTATATAATAAAAAAAAAAACCAATTAAACCAAATGGGTTCATAACTCGAGTCATGAAGTTGACATGCTAGCTAAAATATCATTTAAAGAGTTATATATGAATTTTTTAAGCTTAGACTATTGTTCTAAATTAAATAACATTTCAAAAAGTTTTTAATGATATAAATGTATTTTTTTTATGTTCTAAGAAATTTGTGTGCGAAATGGAAATAAAATAATTCAGGTGTGTTTGGCACTGCATTTTAAAAGTGTTTTTAAAAAAAATTATTTTTTTTTTTTTAAATTAATATATTTTTTGACGTTTTCAAATCATTTTGATGTACTAATTTTAAAAATAAATTTTTTAAAATAAAAAAATACTATTAACATATTTTTTGAGTGAAAAAGTACTTACAAAATAACTACAACCACACTCCTAATCAAACTTGTTTCATACAAAATATGAAGAAATAAATGCATGTGCTTAAGAGAATATTAGATTGCCAAGCCATTTTCCACTACCATAAAGAATTTGTGCTAGCAATTCTACACGCAAAACGGCCGCTGAAATGGGAAAATCGAAGGGAAGGAGAGACTTCACCACCCGCCAAACAACATTCAAAATGAACAACGGCTAGAGGAATTTTTCTTAAACGGCGTTAACCAACAGGGTAGGCGCCAAGGTGACGTGAACGAAGCCGTTAAATGCGGGGCCCTTTTACAGATCATGATGGACGGTGTTTGCGCGTCCCTGAACTAACCTTTCCAATGCCAGCTGTCTCTTACCAGCCTTTTCTATTTATATATATTTTTATTTTATTTTACACATATATAATTCTTTTTTTAGAAATAAAAACTCTTCCTTTTCTTCTTCATCGTCTTGTTTTACACATATATAATCCACACATTGATATCCCTCACATTAATACAACAAAACCTCTTATATTTTTAAAACAAAATAAAGTTCTATATGATATACAAGTTATATTTTTAAAACATTATAAATATTTTCTTTTTAAAATTTTATAAAAAATAATATTATTTTATAATTACGCCCGAGTTGACACAATAGCCTGGTGATCTGGGTCTTTCATCGAGTTAAACCTTGGGCTAAGTCTGACGGCCATGCTTTTATGGTGTGTGAACAGTGGAGAAGTGCCGAAGATATTCATGAACAACTCATCTTGTGTTAGGTTCCAAGTTGCAGTGATTGAGAACTGGATGCATTGAATAGAAATGAAAACTATTTAACTTCTCTGGAATCTTTGAAAGATTAAAAAACCAGGTTGTAAGGTTCTTGAATTGAAGCTTCACATCACAGTTGCAACATCTCAAGATCTGTTTCCAAAACTCACAAGCGCGTGTAATTATTCTGGAGAGTCCAGAAAAGCTACTTTGCGAAGAACATGAACAAGCAGTCTAATACAGCAACAACTGTGCCCCCCTCCCTGAGAATCTTCTTCTGGTCTATCAGAAAGGACACTCCTTCCAATACCTGAGATTTTATGTACGCTTCATGCCCAAGTCATTTATAGCATAATCTTCTTAGAGCACAGCTTGATATCACATTACCAATGGCACTGTCAAATCATGCCAATCCAAGCTCAAATGCACTATAATTGTTGTCAATCTGCCCCTAGAAATGAAAGTTAAAAATAGTTGACATGGTGAGCAAATCTTCTCCTGTTCTAAGTCCAAAAGATCAAATCAAGGGCAATATTAAATATCGCTGCAAGATAACTCCATTTAAAATGAATGCTCAGATTTGCTTCGTGAACATGATAAACAGAGGGGCCATCTAATTAATGCACTGTGATGGATGATGAACCATGTGAGTTCTTGAACCATCCACCAATCCCACATGCCAGAGTAGTAGTACCTATGGAGGTTGGCACCTTCCAATCCAAATGTCCTTTCAGACATCGTGTCCCAGAAATATCATGTAAACTAGAGGTTTTATAGCTAAGAGGACATTAATGGAAGCCAACATGTACTTTCAAGGTTGGATCGATCCAATAACTGTGCGGTTAGAAAGTCGGTGTCCAAAGAATAATACGGAGGAGCAACACCAGCACAGCACAAAGCTAGCATGGACATGTCAAGCTTTTCAATGAATAACACATGGAGCGGGATGGTGGTTTTATGCATGGTTAGACCTGAGTCAATCCAAGCTTCGATTTAGAAAACAAATCACTAACACGATATTGTTTTGATTAAAAAAAAAAGATTGGATATTTCCACTGATCTGGCCTGTAGCAAGCCTCGAGTAGGCAGATCATCAAATGTCAGTTCAAAGTAAAGAAACTGACATTTAGTAAAAATATGAAGATAAGCAAATTTATAGAACTTGTGGACACTGACAACAGAAGGAAAGTATTGGGACGAGGAAATCCTTAGTTGAGGCTGAACCCTGCATCTGCACTCTATCCAGCTCTCAATGTAGCCTGTGGCCTGTAAGACTTGGGACGTGTTCTTGCTAAACATACGTAAGAGAAAGATGTAAGGTCCCATCGCTAGCAATTCAAGAAACGAGAGCTCTAAGAATCACCAGACCAGAAAAGGTAACATACTGAAACAAACAGAAACAGTTAGCATACAGACAAGGATCCACAGCAACATTTTCTCCAGCAGACGTGTCTTTCGATATTCGCATTGTGCTGATCCTTTGGATTCCCCTCTGTTCATTAGCATTGAAATCTCTTTCTGCTTGTCTTGCTTCAGCTCCACTACCACTTATTGCTGCACTTCCTGTATGAAGTCAAACGATGTCAGATTTTCAGGCACATATATAAGGTTACAATTAAACTTTGAACAATTACCCGAAAGTTTAGACCAAATTCTGGTGTGATCAGATGGTTGTTCAGAAACATTCACTCTACATAGTTGTCCTCGAGACCCTGTCCCATCTCTAGCCTTACCATGCGTCGAGGTAGCCAGATGCGGAAGTTCTGATGGATTTCCTTCACGGAGCTGTGATATGAGCCTGTTTACCAACACACGGTACGTTTTTCCATGAACTGCATCTCATTTTAGATGATCGTACGTAATACTGAATCCCTAATGGTATGAACAAAAAAACAAGTATTGCTGATGCAATGTGCATTAAAGATGTGATACAGATGTGCGAGTCCAAATTTGACGCAGCTGAAGCTAAGGAGAATAAGAATAAAAGAACAAGGAAGACTGTACCTTCAGTAAACAGGACCAGGAACAAGTATTCGTCAACTTGAGCATATGACACAAATGTTATGAAAACTCGAACCAGGACCTCTACACCTTCAGTCCCTACACACCAAATGTCACATCCACAGAGTCTCCATTGTGATTATACTGGGAAAATTCTTCAGCTGGTTCTATCCACAGCCGAGTGTGCATTGAAGAACATTGTCTGCAGTTGAAATTTGAAGCATGAATGTCCTGTTTGCAATAGGTCAAGGATCAAAAATAAAAAAAAATAAAAATCACGAGTAATCACACTCATTGGTCTATATAACTTCTCAGGTCAACTGTTTTAATTTCCTCCTGTTTCACTACCAGTATCAGAAGCCATGGAAGTAGATTCTGTTGCAATGACAGTGATCACATGTAGCCATGGCTGAAAATTAACTAGCAGCCTGTTAAGATCACGGGGTCTCTTCCTGTCAAGAGATAGAAGCTGGGCGTCGGGCTCAACATTGCCAGTAACATGTAGCAATCATATCTCTTACTCCTATCACTGAAAATCTCCAAGGCACCTAACACAATTCAAAGAACATATACTATATACATTGTTCCATCATCGCTACATTACCTTCATTTCTTTCAGAATTCACATCATGACTAGCCATCGAGTCATCTCACCAACTCACTATAACCTTCACTTGGAATCAACTCATCAAGTCCTTATTGGACACTAAAAACCTTCTTATGGAGGGTGTTGACAGAAAGTTTAGCCACTGGTTCAGATTGTAGACTTCAATCCAGGTTGCAAACTGTGTGGTGGTGTAACAGAGATTCAGTTGCATCTATTCTCAGCTTGTCCTAAAGCTCGAGGAAGTAGCGTGGCTTGAAGCACCAATGCATGGTTATTTATAATTCAAAGCTTCAATTTCCCTCGATTTTTCTTCCTTCGTGAGGAAAATTCTCAAAGAATAGTGCTAGTTTACTCAAATCCATGGGCAAAATTATCGTAAAATTAGCATTAACTTATATTCTCAATCATACGTAAGGGGAAAATTACCGTACACTTTCTATTAGCTTCCTATTTCCAAAAAATTAAAAAAATTAAGGAGTGTATCGATATTGTATGAAAAATCTAACTATCGTTTTTTTCAAAAAAATAAAAGCATATCTTAAAAAATATCTAAAATAAATATATAGAGGCGAGAAGGTCGTAAATATTACATAGATGAATATAGTTATCAAATATAATGTGAAATTTAACTTCATATGAGACTATATAAGACTGAATGAATTAATCTCCCATTTTTCTTTTAAATAAAATTCATCATTTAGATAAAAAATTTAAAAAATCATTAAAGTTGATTCAACATCAATCAAATCCTTTCAAATCTGTCCATTTAATTCCTTACCTGGTTGAAAAACAATCCCGGTCTGAGCAGGCTCCGGGTTGAGAGATAACTTATGCAAACAAAAGGCCATGAGAAACGGCAGCGTCTTAAGTCAAGACTCTAGAGGGGTATTTCCGTCCATATATCCTCACATCAATATACTAGGGTTTTGCAGGCATATATAAAAACCGCAAAGCAAGCCATCATCTCCTTCTCAGCTTACCGTAGCAGTTGCAGCCTCTCCTCTTCCTGGTATACTCTCTCTCCCTTCTCTCTTTTTAAATAACTGCGAAGCGCACAAGTTTTCTTAACAAGGGTTATTTGTAAAATCAGGTGATTAAGAGCCTTAACTGTATTTTTGGGTAGCAAAACAAGACAGTCAAGATGCAGAACGAGGAGGGACAGAACATGGATCTTTACATCCCCAGGAAATGGTATGTTAACTTCCTTTAATTTCTCGTCTTGGGTTAGTTTTGTTCAGATTAAGAATCCCAGTTAAGGTTTTGTTGTGTACTTGTGTTGTTCTTGCAGCTCTGCCACCAACAGGCTTATTACCTCTAAGGACCATGCGTCTGTTCAGATTAACATTGGTCACTTGGATGCTAGTGGTCATTACACTGGCCAGTTCACCACTTTTGCTCTCTGTGGTTTCGTTCGTGCCCAGGTATTTCTGTCTTACTTGCTCTCAGAATTAGAACTCAGTTGTTTTGTCTTGTGATTTTTTATGTGTTCTGTGGTAAAATGTAGGTTGTTTATTATCTGCTATCGTTGTTTTTGATAGCATAGTTTCAAGTTAATAGCTGCTAGTAAGTGTGGTTGTGTAGTTTTGGTTTAGTGTTTGTCGACAAGGGTTCCAATTGATGGAGAGTGGTTTCGTTTTGACCTATGTAGATGGGGTTTTAGTTCTGTTAGGACATGTATTCTTGTCATGGAATTCATTGGTCACTGATAGTCTGATGCTTTTATTATGTAATAGCTTCCAAGTTCTTTGCCGGATTGTCTCATGTTTGGTTTATTAATTTCTCTCCAAATGTTTTTGTCCTGGCTGTTATTAGATTAATCTTTCCAATTATATTTATCGATCTTGATGTATTTCAGGGTTTTTTGGTTTGTTAAATATTTTTTTTATTTTACTTTTGTTGAGCGGGAATTTTTTGTTTTCCATGCTTTGCCCAATGATGCACAATACAAACTGTGTTGAACGGTTGCAAATGGACTATTCATTGCTGGCCTTCACTCACCACCACCTCCACCTCTGCCTCCACTATTCATCTACTCCACCACACATTCACACATCGTGGTGATGTGTGAAGGCCTTTGATGAATCCTGTTTGCGATAAATCGTGTATGATTTTCAGAAGCTATGAGATCTGAGGGCATTCTAACACTTATTTCATTTTTTTTAATAATAAACTATGTATATTATATGGTAGTGTTATTGCAGCTAATCTTTTTTCACAATCACTCAGTGCTATTGGATTGTGAAACCTTTTATACCTATGCAGAATTTAGGATACATACTACTGTCATGTATTTTTTGGGTTAAAATCTAGTTTAGGGAAGGGTTAATGATCCCTGTTAGAGGCTCTGTTTAGGAAGACTTTATGCTGTATATTATGAAATGCTGAATCCTTTTTGGTTGTCTCACATGCTGTTTCCTTCACTTTCTCTAATAGCTTAACATTTCACACTTTGTCATTCTCTTACTGTTCTCACTTTTGAACAGTATAATTTGGTCATTGTTGCTACATTATTTTTATGTATGCGATAGTATTTATCTATCTATTTTGAAAATGGTTTTAGCGTTCTAGTATATTCTAGTAAACAAAATTTGATTTTATGATCCTGTTTTATTATTCTTTGCTTGGCCCAAGGATGCACAACATAAACCATGTTGAATGGTTGCTAATGGGCTGTTCATTGCTAGCATTCACTCACTACCACTTTCACTGCTGCCTCCACCCCCTCCTCCCTTTCACACATTGATATGTTTTGGCAGTGTGAAGGCTTTTGATGATTGCCTTTAGTAATAAATTGCGAATGATTTTCACAAGCTATGAGATCCGAGGGCTTTTAAACATTTATTATGTATAATGAACTATATTTAGGATACTGAGTTATGCTGGAAAAACTTGATATGCAGGCATTTGTGTTACACCGTCCGAATCAAATGGCTAGATTTTTCATCATTCAAATAGGAATTGCTATAATAAGCTTCTTTTCACTTTAGAATGATAGAGATCTACATTGGATAGAAAGGCTTGTTTTGGCTTGGTTCTTGGTGAATGTGTTACCCTTTTGGATGCATTTCATTCATTCGACACTTAGTTCCTTTTTGAGTAACCATGTTAGGGTTTCCCTGGACTTCATTAACATAAAACGTATCAGGTTCCTTGATCATGCCCTCACTTGTTGATATACAGCCGTGTTCCTTAGCTCTTTCTACACGTTTAAGATATTGTACTGCCTCCGTGCTCATCTCACATGAGATTTTAATCTCACATGTGATTTTATACATATTTCCAGGGTGATGCCGACAGTGCCGTGGACAGGCTGTGGCAAAAGAAAAAGACTGAACTCCGCCAGCAGTAACTGCGTTAGAGAATACGTTTTTTTGTCTTAAACATTGTTAGTGCAAGAAGAGTGGTGTGTGATAGCAGTGACAACTGCTCTCATTTTCGTGAAACCATGTTTAATTTAGTTCTCTGCCTGAACAAGTTTATCTTGTAGCTTGATTATATTTTGAACGCTTCCTAGATCCAATATTTTAATTTTTGGTTGCCATCAAGTCTTTTGCTAGTTTGAACGTCTTGAACTCCAAGTGAGGTGGGGTTATCTCTATCGCAACTAAGGCCTTTTTGCCAAATTTAGGTTTAAAACACTAAATTGAGGTTTGAAACACTATAATTTGATTTGTAACATTTTTACATCATTATTTATTTGACAAATTTAGTATTGTTGTCGAGTTCGATTGTTAAGATCTACGATCAAAAGCTGTTATTTTAAGTTTTTTACAAATAAAAACAATTAGAAATAAAGAAACTAGATATTGTTTACAAATAAAAATAATTAGAAATGTAGAAAAAGCGAGCTCTGAATGTTGCTGAACAATTTTCTTCTTTTGAATTATGGCTGTTCAGATTTTGTTTATTCTATTTTTAATTAGGAAAAGGTCAATTATTTTAAAAGAAGGTGATTATAAAATTTGGACTCATGATTGAAGTCAGTCCTAATAAATTTTATTTTTCTTTTATGATAATTCTTAATTTGTTTAATAAGTAAATTAAATTAATAGTCGGAACTTTATTTTACCATAATTGAAATAATTTAAGCATAAAGTATGTCATTAAATAATATGATTTTGATGAATTAGAATTTATCATGGATTTTCGAGAACTTGGAATTATGGGCCCATAAACCATAGAAGAAATCTGAATTGCCAAGTACAAGCGTAGTAAGAATCAGGAGAGACGAATCAGGAGAGACGCTTCAAGGTCAGATCATCATCTCTCTGGCCGGGTTTTTTTAACAAAAGTTTTTAAATAATTGATTCATTAGATTTTAATTAAATTTGGATTTTTTATTTTTAAAATAATATTATTTTTATTTATTTTTAAATAAAATAATATTATTTCAATTATAGATTAATCTACTTAATTTATGACCTATATTTAGGAGGTGTTTAAGAATATAATAATAATTATTTTTTAAAATATTTTTTATTTAAAAATAAATTAAAATAATATGTTTTTTATTTTTTAAAATACTTAAAAAAAATTATTATTATTTTAAAATCAAAAGGGACTCTTATGGGTATTTAAGAATGTGGTAATAGTTGTTTTTTAAAGTATTTTTCGTTTAAAAATATATTTAAATAATATATTTTTTTGAAATAATTTTTGAGATCAACATGCTAAAAAACAAAAAACTTATTTTAAAATAATAAAAAAAAAATTTATGTAAGAACATTTAAATGTAAAAAGAAGCAATTAATAGCTGCGTTTTGATCACTAGTACATTGGCATGTCTCTTTTGTTTGTGTTTTCTCGTAGATGCATAATTTCGCTGCATTGATTGACTGGTTGTTCCCAGAAAAGCCACAATTACTCAACTGGTGGGGCTGGCTGCAGTCGTGGCTTGACTGATCCTTTCCACAATCATCCTCTGTCCTCAGTTTTATGGACCTTTTTCATCTGCTACCATCTCATTTTTCCCGCTTTAGACACACTTTTCTTCCTCGAGTTAGGTTCTGCCCTCTTGTAAATGTAAGAGGCAGACAAGTTATTACTGCTCTGCAAATAAGTTTCAAACTTTTTGAGTGTTGTTGTAAATTCTGTTTTTAGGTGTATTTTATTAAAAAAAAAGCATAAATTGATTTTTAATGATTTTAATATATTGATATTAAAAATTTTAAAAAATTATTTTAATATATTTTCATGAAAAAACACTTTTAAAAATCATTTTACACCATAATACAAAATACATAAAAGCGCAAGACCAATACGATTGGGTTAAGTTGACGTAGAATGATATAAAACTATTTTTAAAAGTTTTATTTAACATTTTAAGTTTTTAATATAAAATAGTTATTTGAAATAATATTATAATTTTTTTTTATTATCAAGTGCTAGCAGTTAGTAGTTTGAACTCTACAAAGTTCTTTCTATATAATTAAATTAATAAAAATAAACATAAAATATTGATGAAACTTTGTGAGTTTAAAGTTTAAAGAAAATCAAGTATAAGATGGTTGTAAATTCATACATATTTCAAGTTTAAATCCTGAAAAGGTTAAATAATTAGAATTTATTATTTTTATTTTATTTAATTAAATTGATAAAATTAAATATAATACACTATGAATTTATATAATTTTCAAGTTTAAAGAAAATTAAGCATAGGATAATTATAAAAACGTATAAATTTAAATAGCTTTTATTTTAGGAAATTTATTAAAAAAATAATATAAATTTATTTTTATAATACTGCAAAGGACTGATTTTGGTAACAGGAACAAGTGCAATGGGCTTGACGATGTTTCCGGTAAATGATATTAAAAGTTGAAATTGGTAAATTAAGAAAAAAATCAAGGTGGGTGTTTAGCAACATGCACAGCTTTTTGGAAGGTAATTAGGGCAAATATTAACCACCAGCAATTTTTTAATTGGGTATGTGGATCAATACAATCTTGTTTGCAAATTTCAAGAGGGCCTAGTCCCCTGCTGATGGGACACATGTAATTTTTTTTTTATGTTTTAAAAATATTTTTAAATATTTTTATTTTTTTTTATTTTAAATTAATATTTTTTTGGTATTTTTAGACTATTTTGATATACTGATATAAAAAATAAAATTTTTTTTAAAAAATATTATTTTTATATATTTATAAATAAAAAATATTTTTTAAAAAAAAATTACAACTACATTCCAAAAAAAACTGCCTAATCTCTGGTCTATGCAACATTTCCAGACATCGTGATTATAGTTTTTTTTTTTACATTGTGATTAGAGTTTATTTATTTATTTTACTAAGATAATTATTTTTAAAAAATTCAATTTTATTAACAAACACAATCTTAATCATGCCATCACTATCCATAATCATTGCTGATTTGTGATTCTCGTTCAATATTTATTTATTTTGTTTAAGCACTTAAGAATTTTGTAAAAAAACAAAATGAGGTTTGATTTGATTTTAACGTTCGCAATATCCCAAGGAATAAGAATATGTTCAAGAGATTTGTTAAGTACGAGGAATTATTTTATTAAATGTATCATGTCTGTATAGAATATCTTTAAAATCATTTAAAGATAAATCTTAAATTAAATTAATATACAAATTAATTTGAAAATATCTCTTTTATTTTAGATCTGGCTTTCAAGGAACTGACGCTATGTGCTTCCAAAGTTTCTGGCTACTAAACATGGGGCTAGTTCTAGCTTGGAACCAGGGCTAAAGAAAAATCATCTCTGATTCAAACTTCGTAAAGGCCTTGAGATTGAGGCACCGTTTGGTAGTGAGGTTGTACCTGTGTTTTGTCCAAATTTGATTTTTTTTTTTTGTTAAAATTGAGTTCGGTTTGTATTTTTTAGATCGTTTTGATGTGCTGATGTCAAAAATAATTTTTAAAAAATAAAAAAACATCATTGACATGTATTTCGACACGAAAAGCTATTTGAAAAGCAACCGCTACCACACTATCAAACACGCTCTGATTCACGATGAAAATTTCATTTTTCATAAGTTTGGAGTTGTTACCGTGGATATTAACAAATTTTTTTATTATTACTAACATAGGTGTCCGGGTTAGTATATGCGCACCTCGATTAATCTTACGGGTCATAAAATTCACGACCATATAATTCCTAGTGATCCTGAGATTTATAAAACTCAAACTGGTGACCTCTAGGGAACAACTTAAGACCTGACCGGTTAAGCTTTCAAGGTTTGAATTTTTTTTAATAAAGTGGGAGGTTCATCTTCTTTGCATGTATATTTCATTTTTTTTTTCACTGCATAGAAATCACTAATTCTAGTATCATAAATCTTAGACTTATTGAAAACTTATATGATCATTAATTTTAAGGTCTTAGAAGATTAGTCGAGATGCATGTAAGCCGACTCGGACACCCACAATTAACAAAAAAAGAAACAACTTGAACCAACAAAGAATTAGATGGAACCGGTTCAACATCATCGTGCCGCATATTACTAGATAAAGAATCTGAGAAAAATAAATAAAAAGAAACTCTATCTGGGTATTAAACCGAACCTAGTTGAACCAGTGAACGGCTAGTTGAACAGGTGAAATCCTGAATTGATACAGTGGCGGGTCGGAAGCTCCGATTGAGTAAAATATAATGAGGTGGCTTTCCGAACAAGGGTTGAGCTGAATCTGTTGGCCTTGTGTAAGCTGTAAAACTACAGGAGCTCCAAAAACCGTTGGTTGGCTTGGACAGGAAGATGGATGAAGGAATCAGGTTCCTGATAAAATGGAAAATGCCCAGTAACTGACGACAGGAATATGCAGATTTCATGTTTGATTGACTGAGCTTAACATGACGTTCTCGTGGATTAAGATTCTCCCAATGATACGATGTCTTTGTTTTTTTCTCCATATCATTTGTTTTTTAAATATTTTTATATGAATTTCGGTTAAGATAAAAATATATTATTTTAATTTTTTTTTAATTTTAAATTATTTTTTTAATTTTAAATTGTACTGAATATAAAAAATAAATTTATTTTAAAAAAAAATATTATTTTTATGTATTTTTAAGATATTATAAAAAATAATTATTATTCATATTTCAAACATCTTCTAGCCTGTTTGTTTTGATGATCTAACTATAATTTAAAAAAAATAAAATAAAATTTAAAATTAATTTTTTTATTTTAATTTTTTGTCATTTTGATATACTATTTTAAAAATATTATTTTAATATATTTTCAAAAATAAAACCATTTAAAAAAAAAAACCACTTTAAACATCAATCCCAGACACGACGAATTTTTGTATCCATATCAGTATTCCAAAACAATAAATAATCTTCTACCTGTCAAATATGTTATCTCCACCTTGGCCCCTTCACAATAGTCAATATATCCAAGCTTCGATTCCTCCTCTCTGATCAGTAAAGACGACTTCCATTTACTGACATTAATTAATAATGGCTTAATTAATTAAATCTGAAGTTTCTGTATCTAGGGTTTTGCAGCAGAAGATGACCAGGTAGTTTAGCACAGGAAATGGAGCCTTAAAAAAGCTTTAATATGATAAAATGGACACCTCAATGAAGAATAAGAATAAAACAAGAAGATTCTCCATTGATAGCAAGCAGCCTGGAATGTCAAATGACCATCTAGTGGGAGAGGGAATATAGACTCCAAAGAGAGCTTTCTGGATATTGTAAAGGAAGGGGTGGTTGTTCTTGATCAGCTGCTTGGAAAGCAAGAACTCCGATCAAAGTTGTCGAAAAAGGTGAGGTTTACAGTGCAGTATTTTTAAGATTCTCCTTTCCCGTTTGTCGAAAAATGTTTTTAAATTGTTTTTTAAAATATTTATTTTATTTTGAAATATATTAAAATAATTTATAATTTTATTTTTTAGAAATTATTTTTAATATCAGTAAATTAAAATAATTTAAAAACAAAAAAATAATATTAATTTAAAGTAAAATAAAAAAAAAAAAAATTTCAAATTCTTCAAAAATATTTTTAAAATATAAAAACACAAACAGTACACATGCATCATGCACTATTTCCTTCGTAGCTATTTAAAACAAAAATTAAAGAAAAAACCCGGAAAAAAAAAAGTTAAACACAAATAGAGGTTGAACAGAGCAAACTTGAGGAGAGAGAGAGAGAGAGAGAGAAACACACACACTTCAAAGGTTGTTTTTATGAAAGGAAGAGAAACTTTCCAAGTGAAAACGAGCCAGAGACCAAGAGGCTGCAGGTTCAAGCACACACACAAATACCAAAGTGATTAGAATTTAATTAATTAATTAGAGGAACTAACACCAAGACCCTAGTCAAGAGCTAATCCTCCCTTCAATGTATCTAGAAAGGAAAACATTGATCTTAATTAATCATGTTATTATTATAATATAATCCGGCCCATCCTATTTATCTTAATTCTATCCAAATCAAGGCCATTGTTTTGTTGCTTTGAACTTATATTTATACATACATAGCAAGATTCTTTCTACATATCTTGACGAGAATAGAAAATTCATTGTTTTAAATCAAATGTAGTTTCTACACTTTCAAAACAATAAAAAATACAGAAAAATATGTCCTCTCTATCTCTTTTTTGTCCTTTTTTTTTTATCCCATATCGAAACGCTCCGCTTTTGAATTATGCAAATAATCAACACTAATCACATTGTAATGATCCAAAATGCCAAATCGATCCCCTCGCCGAGATAGATCGATAGATGAAGGGACATTGAGGTGGTTCTGCAGGTAGTCAACAAGAGAGGGTTTACAAGGCTGCTGCTACATGCATAGAACTCTTCTAAAACCCAGCCTTAAAAGCAGTAAAAAGTACTTAATAAGGTCAAGGAAGCTAAAAGCATGAACACCCATGATCACTAAAGATAAACACCCCAAACCCTAATTCACCTCTTATTATCCCCTAATTCTAAAGCTTGAAGAACTTTACCTTTCATATATCTACATGCATTACAAAAATACCTCCCTCCCCTCATAGACTTGTACAGGCAGTACAAGTTGATCAATGTGCTGATTGCCACCATTGGTGAAGCCATTGTCACATAACTGAGCATGCATTAGGGTTTTCGTCGCTAAAAATCTCGAATGAACCGCACGGCTGTGGCGGACATGTATCCAAATCGGATGGCGGATGCATACACGCGGAGGAATACGGTGGGGCATAGTATGAGGCACCATAACAAGTGCCAGGGTAGGCGACATTGCTGCTCACAGCGAACACCGTGGGTGCATAGTAAGTTGTTGCAGGGTAGTCACACCCATGATGACGTGGAGGGCTGTGATTGGTAGGGTGTGGGGTTCCGACATGAACTTGCCCAAGAGCTGGTGATCCAGTGCCTGCTGGCGCATGGCCAGAATGTCCACCCTCATTAACAGGGTTGTTGTTCCCTGCTGTAGGCCCCTTCTTTTTCTTCTTCTTCTTCTTCTTCTTACCACCACCAGCACTACCCCCGGCTCCAACCCCACTCTGACCATCAACTTTCTTGTCAGTCACCGCTGGCTGGCCACCTCCCGGTGAGGTAACAGGTTGGTTAGCACTAACCACGTTAACCGTTACTTCCCTCATCACTTGAACAGTACCACCACCTTCTTGACCTGGTTTGCCAACAACACCATGACAACCTTCACCGTGTTTAGGATCAGAAGGGTCTTCGATTTTTACCACTCCAGTCTTGCCTTTACCTTCTTTCTCATTTTCACTATCACTGCCTTCTTCATCGCTGCTTTCTTGGTCACTTTCTTTCTCTTTCTTTTTTCCCTTTCCTTTCTTTTTATTTTTCTTATTGTTATCAGCTTTTTCAGGCCACAGCTCTGCATGCTTCCCTGTCTTTTTTATAAGTTTCTTGATTAAAGTATCTGCATCAACATTCCCTATTACCGTGGCCTTTTGTTGCTTTAAATCAACATCTGTGGTGTACACGCCTACAAATACAATCATGACAGAAATTAGCAACTTCAATGAAGTTCATAAGTAGAATCAAGGGTTTAGTCCTTAAATCAAAATTAAAAACGACAAAGGAAGAGTGAAAATTAACAAGAGCCCAGATGGGAAAATTGAGAGACAAATTATAAAACTTCTGTAGCTAAATATTGTGAAAGAACACAGTTTGTACAAAAAGCTTTGCAGAAAGCTTGAAATTAAACGAAGATAAAGAAGACTTCGATAAAAAGAAAATGAGGGAATCTTGGAAATCTTGCAAGCATGTAACAAGAAATAAGAGAAAAAAATCCAAGGAATCAATGCAAGGTTTTACTGGGCTTACACTCTACATACCATCTATATTATTCAAGATCTTTTTGACCTTCCTCTTGCACCCTTCACAGTGAACTGAGACCTTCAAGACCAATTTCTGAAGAACAAAGGAAAAGGAGGTTAAAACTTAAAAACATGGAAAAGACGGCAGTTTTATCGTAGTTTTGGCTTAATTTAGTTACCTTGTACTTGAGAGGTGGCTCTGTGTTTTCTCCTGGTCCTCCTTCTTTAGCTTCTGTCGCTGTTGCCATTAGGAGAATTGTGGGCGTCTGTTCTGGATGAGGAAGAGAGAGTGGGGAGGAATTCGAGAAAGGGTGGAAGTGCCTAAGAACAATATTGAAAGTTGCAAACCTGCAAGGACTCGAGGTGAGAGGAAAGGGAGAGATGTAGGGCCTCAAGGTTCGTGCTTGGTGAGAAGGAAAAAACAGAGATGCTGAGATGTGAATATTGGTACTGCTTGAATTTTAGACTAACTTTATGTCATAAATTATAAGCGATGCCTAATTAATTAAATTCGCATTTGATACCTTTCCCCCCTTTTTTTAGGTGAATATATCACATTTGGTATTATAAGCAAAAATTAGCTTTATAAAAGATTGGTTCCCAGCTAGCTAGCTACTAACATCAAATTAATGGACTTCATTTGTGATCACAAAGACATTTGATGCTTTTGCTTAATTAATGCTAAGGTAGAAGTCTTGATTTAAAAACCAAGTTAGAAATTAATTATACAATTTTAATGTGTATTTTCAACTCTACTTTAGCCCAGCACTGGTTAAATCTAGTCTAATTTATATAATTTTATTTTTTAAAACAAGGTGACTATTAAACCGATTCTTCAAGTGACACATGATTTGATTAATTTAGTCAAGTCCGAGAGAAACATGGTCAGATTAACTCTAGATATTTTTTAATTTTTTTTATTTAAAAATAATATTATTTCAATAAAAAAAAACCTAAAACAACCTTTTTTCAAATATTTGGTATTGTTTATGACAATATTTATTTGGTGGGTTTGCAATACGATTTGTTTTAATTATTTTTATTATTATAAGTCTATTGTGATGCGATTTCTGTTCTCACTATTTAAAGTCTTTGATCCCTAAATTATTAGACCATGATTTATTTTTTATACGTGATACAACCATGAGAGTGTTAATAATTTGCCTGGGATAACTTTATTGGACCCTTGCCACCTTGCTCTGTTAATAATGCCACGTACGTGTCAGCATATATGTGACACGTGACAGGACACATGGTGACTCTAGGGGATGAAAAAAATAATAATTAAAGAACGGATTAAATCGAGAAAATCAGAAAAAAAAAATAAAAAATCGACCTGTGAAAAAAAATTGATTAAAATTTTGATAAAACTGACCAGTTTAGTTCGATTTTATAAGTCTGAAATCAAAAAAACCAAACTGACTAAACTCGAATGGAAAAAACCAAGTTAAACCAGAAAAAATCGAGCCGAACCGCTTCAAACCGGTTTTTTCATCAAAATAACCGAACCAAAACCGATCAATTTGAACCGGTTTTGATTTTTTGTTTTAAACCGATTTTAGTTACTTTTTTTTTTATATATATAAATCGAATCAAACCGAAAATGATCACTTCTAGCGATTCATGCATGACAAGATATGATTAAGATTACGTCATTATTTGCAAGTGCCATAACTGTATATTTTTTAATTTTTTAAAATTTTAAATTAATATTTTTTTAGTATTTTGATGTGTTTATTTAAAAATAAAAATAAAATTATTTTAATATATTTTTAAAACTAATATAATCCTAATAATTCAAGTAGTCTGGTAATAAAATAATTAGTAATCAATTGGTCCTAGCAATATCATTTATTATCTTTAGCCAAGGAGATTGATAGTTTATACTAGGTACTTGGTAGGCAAAGATGGTTTGTAGCTAGTATCTGCAAAATATTTCTTTTGGTGAAGTGGAATTTTGGATGTTTAAATAAATATTTTTTTAGATAAAGAAAATACAAGAATATTCTAAAATAATACTCTAAAAATATATACATAGTAAAACATAAAAATTATGAACCTTTGTTATGAAGGACTTATAGTGTATTTATAGTCTATAAATCTTGTTTTTTTGTGAAAAGGAAAAGGGTTATTTCTATAGGCATCTCCCAAGTATGATGGTTATTTCCTTGGACATGCCTAAGAAAGGATAAGGTCCAAGTGAGGATGCACATTCCCTTGAGTGTGCTCGGGGCCTGATTTATTGTCAATCCCAATCGTGTTTGGGTTTGGCTAGCGCCACACCTAGTGTTTTTAAAGCTTGTCACACTGTTAAGCCCAACATGTCAAATAAGCTAGTGCTAGACCCAATACGCTTTCACTTAGACATACTTGTTTATCTAAAAATTTATACTTCTAAATATTTTTGAATAGGTATTTTTTTTTTTATTAAAATATACTAATAAAAACTTAGTTAATCAACTTCCGGCACATGTTACCAGATTCATGGCTGAGCTCTTAAGATGAACTTGGTTGCTCATCTTTCAATCACTGCCTTAATCATATGTAGTTGGGTTTTCATTAACATTACATCCTTCTAGATTTGGATCTAGGTCATACAATCTGACATGCTGGCATTAATCCATTGAAGTTTGAACTTCAGGGGAAAAAAACAGAACACGCATGATCATCGTTCATCTTTCTTCCTAGTTATAAGAACAAACATGATGTTAATCCGGTCCAAGGTCAACAGGTCAACACAAACTATTTTTTATTTTTTATAAAAAAATATCTCCTGAAAATACACTGTCATTGTTTTTAAAGACAAAAACAACACCATGAAGTAAGCAAGGTTCTAAATTAACAGATCACCGTTTTTATGTTGATTAATTGCCCATAAGATGAGGAATTTTTTTATATCTTACAATTGCTTGGGACTGGCCGTGCTAGATCAAGGAATTGAGCCACTACGGCAGCAACAAGTAGCTAGAAGTAGGGACTAGAATCATAAACTCCAATATATATATATATATATATTTTATGAGGACTATAAATGCCAATATACATTTACCAAGCAAGAAATATTCTGACCAGGGGATGACTAGAAAAAAAACCTAAACATAGCACCTTATCATACAAAGAACAAGATTGATATAACATTTCTAAAGAAGAAGATTTTAGAAGATCCCTTAGAAATTCTCTTTATGGAAATCGAATTTGGTTGTAGTTTTCCTGGAGAAATCTTGAGCAAACCTTCTTAGTTCTCCGGTCAATCCAGGTGCTCCACAGTAAAACACTCCTGCAACAAGAACAGGCAACAATTAGCATAGCTCGGTATAATGAAATGCAATGCCTTTTCTTTTGTTAACACAAACTTGGAAGATTAGTGTTAAGCAGAGGCAATTTACCAACTCTTTGATCAGGATAATTGACAGCTACGTGCTTGAACACTTTTCGCCAATTAGGCCTGGCAAAATGTGTCTTAACTCGTGTTTCGGAGACTATATCGACGCCACTTTTAGCATGTTGAAGAGATTGAAGCATGGTGATTAAAGCTGATCGGGCATCGCCTTCTTCGTAAACACTTGTGCAGTAATTATGAAGTTCGATGACTCTATCTTGATCATAATCAGCTACCTCGTTCATCACACCTCTGAACCACTCGAACGAGCCCTGCTCGCGAGTGACCCAGTAGAAGTAAGCTCGTTTGGTTGCGAAAGGCTTTCTGTTGTTGCCCTTGATACCACTTTCTACTAGCCCCTCTTCCATTTCCTTTTGCTGCTTGATGTTGTTAAGCACATCTTTGACTATGCTTATCAGAGGGGTGGCACCAATCCCGAGTCCAACAAGAAGGAGAACATCGTATTTCTTGTAGTCCTGTGCTGGTGCCCCATAAGGTCCATCGATTAGCAGCCTTGGCAACCTGCTAGTGTACAGGATCATTACTATGATACAGCTCAAATTCAAATAATTGCTTAAAAAACAAGTGTCAATAGGAAGGAAATCAAGCAGTTAACTACCTAGGTTGATTATCGCGTTGTTCCATATCAGCTCTTAGAAGGCCACTTTGGTGTATTGATGCTGGCTGGCATACCTGCAATTGCACCCCACAAGACAGAACAATGAGAGGAGCAAAATGTTTAGCTGTGTGAAAGGAAATTTTCCAAGAATTGGGGAGTATAAGAGATGAAATTTTGGAGCAGTTCTTGCAGAAGAACACCTTTGAAAAAACAGCTTTGAGTTGCGATGTCCAGTCACCCAAGGTTCGAATATGGATGCTCAAATAATCATCTCCAGGAGCAGAAGTGATTGAAAATGGATGCCTGAAATGCACACCAGCATGTATATTTGCTTCACTATATGTCCTCGTTAAGAAAAAAAAGAAAGTGAAAAAACAGAGACGCACTGAAGGAAGATTAATCGTTACCATTGAAATGTAGAAACAGCAGAACAATTTACAAACACATATTGCCCACTGGTGTATCGAAATCCTTGTGGTTTTGACATATGCAATGATAGTACATTTCCAGGGTACACTGCAACCTGAATTTTGAAGATGGAAATATATATGTCAGTTTTGATTCTTAATTAATCACCCAATTAAAAAATTAATTATATAAAACCAACGTCGTTAAACCCAAGTTCATGACCTGTACAGCTTGTCTCAGATTAATTCAAAATAATATTATTTTAAAAAATAAATTAAAATTCAAATAAAAATATGACCGGGTCATGAATTGGCCTGTTAGATCAATTTGGTTTCATCATTTTAACTCCCACTTGATTTAATTTAAATCTTAATACAGCCGAACAGTTAAATTAACTCGCAGAACTCAACTGAATTTAACAACTATGCATAAAATATTAATTATTAAATAAACATGTACCTTCAATATTCGTACGGTTTTATAACCTGACCGAAAAGCACGGGTCAAGCGTTCACACGTGTATATTAGAATTGGGACAGCAAGATACATCCATGTCTGTCAAAGGCAATGCAAGATCAATGCTAAGCATTAGACAAAGTTAAGGTGATTAAGTATAATTGTTAGTGTTAATCCAATGATCGAATAGGCTTAATTACAAATGTTGTATTTGTTTACGAGAAGCTTACCGTTTTCTTGTACCATTTCTTGGAGAGGTAAAGATAGTATCCGTGGACGATGAAGAGGGCATAGACAATAACAAACAAGTGATGTGAATACCAAAAGGCGTTGAATCCTGTTAGCTTCTTTAGGGTTTTAGGGAGGCTTAGCCTATTCCGGCGGAACCAAGGCTGGGCTAGTGTATAGGCTACGGCCATTAGCACCACCATCACCACACCGGTCCAACCCTCGGTCCCTTTCACAAACCACCAGTAGTCATCGGGCCGGTCCTCGCCGAAGAATTGCTCCATTGGCTCGTACTCGTCATCGGTGGCATGCAGTAGCCGAGGAAAGTCACAGGTAAGATGGGCGCCAGCATGTAGCCCAACTCCGATAGCAATTCCTAGAGCAATTACCTGCAAAATGCAAGCTAGCCGAATAAATTACACAGCTCAGATCGTACCTGAATGAACCCAAAAAGTAAAAAAAATCCCATTTTCTTGAACGGATCGTACCTTATGGAAATTGATGTTGTCATCGAAGGGAACAGCCATTCCTAACTTGGTCTTGCTTCGAAGCCAGGTAATGGTGTTTCTACAAACTGGTAGAAGAATCAATGCCATGTTGAATTTAAGTGTCTCAGCTGCACCTTTAGCTGTGGTGACGCAATAGCCCATGACATCGAACACGGCACGGTGCTTATATTGAACGAATTTCCATGTGAACAGAGCTGCACAGACTGCAAGCCATAGGCCAATGACCCAGATTCTCTTCCAGTTGTCCTCGACGAAGTAGGATAGCCCCCGATAACCTCTCTTGATGGGGTTATGATCTTTAGTTGGCACAAGTTTTTGGCTTAGAAGTTGGCTTAAAACGCGACTATCGGTTCCTAGGTTTGTCGATTGGCTTGGAGCTTGGAGAAGGAGCATTTCCAGGTTGTACAGCTGCATGAACACACATAAAATTAGTTTGCTTATAGAATTAGGCCAGGCCATAGAGGGGCTAGAAGGGGTGATCAAGACTGGGCTGCCATCAAATTGAAAGCCCAATGTTAGCCGTTTTGACAGATTAGAGCCTTAAGAATGGACTGAGGCTGGCTTGGTTGATCAAATTTTCAGACGGAAGAAAGAAACAGAGGAGTTTTGAATATAAACCTCGATGAATCCAAGGTTGTCCGGGTCCAGCTCTTCCATGATTAGAGCTGCATACTCCTCTGCACGTTCTTGAATCTTTGATAACTTGTTAGCAGAAGCACTTAAGGCAATAATCTGCAAGATTCAAATAAAACAAATGTCCAGTCAATGTAATGTTATGATTCTTTTGTTTTTGGCATTTCATTTTTCAGTATTGATCTCACCTCTTTCACCTCCTCTTCAGTGATCCTACCATCTGCATCTTTGTCCACCCTGCATCAGGCATATGTTAGGCAAACAACTCGTAATATTTTTATAAGATAAGTTGTCGACATCAATATCCTTGATGCTAGATGCTTGTTAAAGATTAGAAAAGAATGGTTTCACATGCATGTCCGTGTGCTTAGAATCCCGGTTTTGATTCCTTGCATGATATATATTACTGATAAAAAAAAAATTCATGGTAAAGTCTTACTTTTGTCAAGTTCAAGGGGTTTGGAGGTTGATTGGTTGGATTATCTGGATTATTTGAATTTGACAGGGTTAATATCCAAAAAAATTTAAAAATAACTTAGTTTGAGCTAAGTTTTAAATCAATGAGTCATTAGATCGGTCTATCAAGCTAAATTTTTAAGTCAACGGGTTATCAAGTTTACCTTTAGGCTAATCCAAGTTTAATAAATATGACACCTTCTCTCCACACACACATACAAGTATCATATCTATTTGTCAAACCATGTTCTAAGTTAACATGTTATCAAGTTTACCCACTAGGCTAATCCAAGTTTCGTAACTATAATACTCTCCACCCCACACATACAGGATCATCAGATGAATCTGTCAAATCAGACTCTAAGTCAACAAGTTACGAAGTTTACCTGTAAGAACAATCCAGATTTAGTAACTATAAAACACACACACAGTATAAAATAGTGAGAGGCTCTTACATGTCAAAGAATATCTGTAGCCTAGCATCAAATCTCTGATCTGTAATTTGTTGCCAGAATTCATACAATTCAGCCTTGATTATTGAAGGTGTTGTTATGCCTCTCCTCCGAGCCAATGCATCAAACAATTCGCTTGCAAATTCACTTGATTCTTTCATCCCTGATCACATTAACACCATATTTTGTCAGCAGTGAGACCATATCTATCGAACAATATTTTTTTCTTTTCCATTTTTTTAGCATATAATCACTCTAAAAGACAGAAAATTCATGCATTTCAGAACATGAATGTTTCTCCCCTTCATGATTTTAACATGCATAGAAGAAGATTTCATGACATGATCAAAATGTATTATCCTTGATTAAATTATAATCACTCTATCATCTCACCATCACGTACCTATACATTGGCCAAATTTTGATTTTGGAAGAGATCCGTTAACAGCCAATTCATGAAACCTTGCTTCAATTTCAGACCAACCTTCACTTCCAACATTTTTGGTCATGAACTTTAGCCCTTTCAGGGCACGAGAAGCTCCAGACTTGCTTCTATCATCCTTGTCAAACCTTTTAGAAGATGTCATTCTTTTAAGTTCATGTGAAACCTGCCTTAGCTTAATAGAGAGTTGTGATCCAAGTGAAGGGTGCTTTCTCCCCAACTGGCTAGCAAGATATGCTGTCTCTGAATCACCTCCCTTGATGTTCTGCACAGAAACTGAATCATCGCGAACATCTAGAGTGATTTCAACGTATTCTTCATCTTTGAATCTTGCGCTTTTCTTGCTGCTGTTTTTCTTGGTGGTGGTCACCAATGGACCGCTTAGCGGACCACTGTAACCAATTCTGGTGCTGCTAGTATTGCTCTCTGTCTCCGACCATGAATCTTGTTGGTTCTCTTGAATCTCCATCTCTTTTCTTCTAGAGTTTTGAAACAGTGCTACCTAGCTTGGCCTCCTGAATTAAGGACCAAATTGAAAACATGTTAGAGTATGGTCATATAGGTGAAAAAACTGGGGAGCTAAGTGCAATATTTAGTACAGTTTGACTAGAATAAGATGTTATGCTGGTGGAGAAATTGAAGGGCCGGGTATCAATCAAATATTTATCCACCGCTTAGCTTTCTTCCTTTTGTTACAGAACAAATTCTTCAGACCTTAGACACTAATATCAGTTGAACTATATATAACGTCAATCAATCACATCAAGCTAAGTTCTCATTGAATGTTGCCATTTGCCAAGGACGTGACTTGGGATGTAAGAATTGAAATGATGGAATGCATTTTGAAACATAAAATCTTCTACCTGAAAATGACTCGAAATGGTAAAATCTTTCAACGTTTGATGAGATTGTACAGGGCAAAAGAAGATTGAAGGTAGAGAACATATATTTTTGGAAGAAGGTATAGAAATCTGCCGTGAGGATGTAAAGAAGAATGCCTATGATTTATACTCATGTGGGGTGGCTTAATAGCGTGGATGGTTTTGGATGAGGAAGAAAGTCAAGAACACAGAAATCCAGGGGCGCATCTGGGTTGTCTTGAAATGGTAGTTATTTGTAGTAGTTAGGGTTCATACTTCTTGATCAATTCTATATTCGAATATTCAAAAGATCATCCATCACCTACCCAGTTTCGTCAAAGAAGAGACAAGTGAGTCTTCGACATTTAACAAACTTACGGAGAAAAATTATAAAGTTTGCATTAGTGACAGATCAACCATTGACAGATAACGTGGTAGGGTATATGATTATTGTCAAGATCAATATGCTCTTAGATAATCCATAACAGTGGAGGAAATCATTACCTCATCTAATCTGGTCCTGTTATTAAAACATTTGTATGGCGTGTGGAATTACTCTTCCACTAACGCAAGTTGATATCAAGATCAAATCCTTTTTGACGCAGCGTGTTTCAAAACATGGAATTAATTACGTCTTCTACGGTTACTGTTCTAAATTTAAATCGCAGAGAAAACTTTGTTTTGATAGATTTTGAAGATTAATCATCCATGAAACTAGGCTAGCTGGGTTTGGGCATTTTCCTTAAACATGAACAGTAAAATATGCTCGTGAAATCTTTATTTAATCTGGTCATTAAATTAAAATTATTTATATTTAAATCCTAGGGGTGTACGCAATTTAATTCATCAAGTTTATTCTTAAAAATCATCCGTTTGAGTTTTACGAATCTCAAAGTCATTAGAGACTTACATGATTGTTAACTTTAAAACTCATAGAATTAATCGAGATATATGAAAACTAGTCCAATACTCATATTAATAAAAAAAAATTATTTATATTTGGCCATCTAAACTTGTTGTTTAGACTTGATTTTATATATCTTGCTCACAAGTATGTCAATTTTTTATGTAGAAAGTATATCCTCTCCGTCCATTTTTCTGGGCCTAGTGGTGAATTGATTTATTTTTTTTCGGCAATGTGATGTTTTGTATGATGAAGTCATGGTTTAGTGTGCAATGGATCATCGACATCTTGTAAAATAATTTCTACTATGTCTAATGATAGTCTTGAAATGCGGCCAGAGAATAAACATATACCATGCAGGTAACTTGTAATATCAAACAAAACTTAATTTCAATATAAAAGGTGGTTGAAATGATTGCCATAGCACATTAGAGTTGCAATGATAGTTGAAAAGTCTAAAAATTGAACAAGAGATACATATATTAAAATGATATATTTTTTACTAAATTAAATTTAAATTGATCAAACTAGTTTAGTTATATTTTATATTTTTATTAAATTAAATCAATCAAACACGAGTTAATTTATATTTTTTTTATTGAGTTAGTTAGATTTTTTTTACAATTCAAACTAATTTAGATCTTAAATCAGCTAAATTTTGAGTTGATTTATCAAGTCAATCAGTATTTTATAATTATAGTTGTAATATCTACCTAAAAAATGAAAAAGAATCTTGAAATGAATAAATAATGGCAAGAAAAAGATGGGATTTGAAGTGTGCAATAAATGTTGGAGATGGTCCAACTTATATGGGTTAGTGGGGAGGTAAGAAATAATGAATAAAAATCAACAATCAACACCAAAACCCTTTACTTTTTGTTAATGCGTATGTGGTAATCCCATTTCGTAGATAATGATGATTCTCTTGTCTTCGCATTTATGGATCAAATAGAATAATCAACAAATGGATTAGTGCTTAACTTAGTTCAATATGGACTTTCGCCTTTGGGATGCCGACAATGAACACATAAACAGGAAAGAAATTGATATAAATTAAGATGAGCAGCCTAATTAGTTGATGATGATATATTCATGTCAACCTTCCATAAGGGTTGAAATAAATCACGGGTGGGGGTTGATCCGGTAGATGGATCAAAACCTGGTTTTCAAAAAAATAAAAACCAAACTTTTACTCTTTTTTTTTCAAAGAAAATAATCTAAAACACAATTGTTTTAATAAAAATACACATAAGAATTTTTTCACTAATTTATCTTAGATCAACTCTCAAGCCACCTGTCAGTCGAGACCGAGTAATTCTTACAAAACTAGATTTTTTTTTTTTTTCATTATGTTTCGTATCTTTGACATTATTATATTCGTAACTTGTAATAATGAAAATTATCCTTGATAATCGCATAACAGAATAATCTACATAGAAATTTTTTTATGCTTGGAAAAAACTGGTAAAATCCTATTAATTATTTTTTACTTTAAAGAAAAACAGATACAAGAAGAAGAAAGAATGATATCACTGGTTACCTACTAAAAATAATTTTTTAAAAAACAATAATTAATTAATAAAACATCACTAATTTATTATTTCAAAACTTCTCTCGTGAAAAACATCCACCCTCGACTCCTGGGAACTATACAGCGCAGAAGATGTCAAAAAGACAGAAGACGAGTAACAATGACATATACGAGTGAAAACATACGAAAGTCAATCTGGGTTTCGATTTGGAGAACAGCACTAGAAGAAGCTGCCATGTATGTTCCAAAATCAGCTATATGCAGCCACTGGATTTAATTAAGCAAGTAAAACCAGTCAACTTTGAAGGCATCCTCGTCTAGGTTTTGACACTTGTGAATTGCGATGTTCTTTTCATGTTCCGAGTGTGGATATTCCACGTTAAAGAGAAGACAATTGAACCAGCAACTTGTCAAAACAAGTGAAAATCCTGTCCTGCTTGGTAAATCCCCATATGAACAAGCCTTTCTGTGCTGCGGCTGTTTGTTCTTGTCTAACAGTAGATTGGAAATGGCAAAACATGTTTTCTTGAAAAATTTAAAGACATGATCACTGTAGACGGAGACTTGTACGCATTTGGAGATCGATTATGGAGGCTAGCTTTGATGTCGATGTCAGAATTCAGGAATTGATAGGTTTCGAGAAGTTAGGAGACAGGAGGCAATTTCAAAGCCGATAAATGATGGATTCTGTGTTTATTTCTTTCTCTTTTTTTTGTATTTTCATGTTAGTATATTTAGAAACAATGTTCATATGTCAAAACCGTATCATCCCAGCCCCCACAAAGAATCTAAATCTTTGATTTATAATTAAATTAATGTATTCAGGAAGAGTTATTTCCTGGGCTCCTTAATTTAAATTCTACGCATTTATGGTAATGCAGGTTTTAAATTATATGTGTGGATACACAGACACACACGAAAAGAAAAAACACACCCACACGAAAAGGAAACACTAAAGCTGAAGGAAAAAGCATTGTCTGCATAGACTAATTTTTCTATTTACTATAATAATGAAATGAAATCTTTGCCTTTCTAAAAAATCAATAGCTTTTATGTTGGGGTGTTTTAATCTTTTTAGACAGCACATTAGTCATTAAAGATTTATTCGGGAGTATTGTTATCTTCTCATCTTTTTAAATATAATAAAATGATATATTTACCCTCCATGTATGTGAGAATTTTTAAAAATAGATAAGATGAGTATTTTGGTTTTTTATTTTTTAAATACAATAGAATTGTAGTTTTGCCCCTATAATAAAAGAAGATTAAGCCATACTTTGAGGAGCATTTTTTTACTTTAACTTGGTTTATTTTTTTATTTTGGTTTTTTGGACTCTTTTTTTATTATTATTTCATGAGCTCATTGATAGGTTTATTGTAGTTTTATAGGTGTTTTGAGTTAAAAATAAGTTGAAAAAGAAGTTCTTGGGTAAAACAAAACATGAGTTCTGATTTTTCAATCACTAAAATGATTTGAATCTGGACAAATTAAACAATGTGGTGACTGTTTTTTTCTTTCAAAAAAAATAGGACAAACAACATGTCATCCGTTCTAATTATAATAAAAAAATAAAGGTCCCAACACATGTGAACCTGATAAAAGTAGTTATATGAGCGGGTCTGGCCTTTACTTTTTTTTCTCCTTCTTTTCTAATTCTTTTTTTTAATTAATAATTTTTTTTCTCTAATTTTTTTATTTATATTTAGATTAATACATGTTCTTCTTTTCATTTTGATTGAATAGCCTTTTTTTAATAACGATTATTTTTTGTTATACTTTTAAATTTTGAGGAGTTTTAATGATTCATTTATAATATTTTTTTTATCTTTTGTATAAATGAACTTTATTTTTTAAAATAAAAAATTATTTTCATATAATATTTCTAATATGTGTAGCTTTGCATAGTTTTTTTTCTTTTATTTTATTCTCTATTTCTATTATTGATTGCTTGAATAATAAATAAATTTAGAAAACATGACCCAGTAAATGTCCTGACTTGCAAAATTAAATATTTAGATCTATATTTGTATCTTAATTTTTATTTTTTTAAATTATTATTTATGGTTTATTTATTTATTAACAAACATAATTATTTATTTATTTAATTATATCTATATATAATTATTTTCACTTAAATATTTTTAATTACAAAAATGTGTTAAAGCCTCCGTATAAAAAAAATTATTTAAAATAAATATTTAACTCGTGACGAATCAAATGTAAAGTATCTAGTGTTCGCGCAAGGAAAGAATGCAGGTAAAAATGAATCGGGATTGGTTCTTGACAGTTAGGTAAAAATGAATCGTTGATTTATAATTAAATTAATGTATTCAGGAAAAGTAATTTCCTGGGCTCCTTTAAATTCAATGCATATATGGTAATGCAGAAACACGAAAAGAAAAAAAAACACACACACGAAAGGAGAGAAAGAAACACTAAAGCTGAAGGAAAAAGCATTGTCTGCATAGACTAATTTTTCTATCTAGAAATGACATCTTTACCTTTCTAAAAATTCAATAACTTTTATATTGGGGGTATTTTAATCTTTTTAGATAATATATTAGTTATTAAAAATTTGTTCGGGAATAATTGTTATCTTCTCATCTTTTTAAATATAATATTGTAATGATATATTTACTCTCCGTATCGAAATTTTTAAAATTGCGTAAGACGAGTAATTTGTTTTTTTTTATATATATTTTTTTAATACAATATAATTATAGTTTTGCCCCTGTAATAAAAAAAAGATTAAGCCATATATCGAGGAGCATTTTTTTAGATAAGTTTTTTGGTAAATTACAAGACTATCAAAGACACCAAAATGATTAATATTTATGTCAAATTATTTTTATTTGATGATGAGAGTTTATATTAGGTGTTTTTTACTTTTAAACTCCATGAAAAATATATTTGAACTCGATTTGCTTTTTTGTTTTAGGTTGATTTTAGTTTTTTTTTTTTTTTTTTTGAGGTCATTAATAGATTTATTATAGTTTTATAGGTGTTTTGAGTTAATAGTAGGTTGAAAAGCAAGTTATTGGGTAAAAACAAATAAACTTCAATTTTTCAATTGCCACGATGGTCAGAATTTGAGCAAATCAAACAACATGTTAATTGTATTTTTTCAAAACAAATAGAATAAACGACACATCATCGGCTCTAATTACAATAAAAGGTCCATACACTTGTGGACCCTGACAAAATGAGCCATACAAGCTGGACTTTGCTTTTTTCTCTTCTTTTTCTAATTTTTTTTTAATTAACATTTTTTTATATGATTTTTTCTCTAATTTTTTTATATTTAAATTAATACATTTTCTCCCTTTCATTTTGATCGAAGAGCTTTTTTTAAAATAATGATTATTTTTTATTATACTTTTAAATTTTAAAGAGCTTTTATGATTCATCTATAATTGTTTTTTAATATTTTGTATAAATAAATTTTATTTTTGAAAACAAAAAAAATTATTTTCATATAATATTTCTAATATGTGCAGCTTTGCATGGTTTTTTTTCTTTTATTTTATTCTCTATTTCTATTATCAATTGATTGAATAAAAAATAAATAAATTTAGAAAATATAACCAGGTAAATGTCCTGGCTTGCAAAATTAAATATTTTAATATATATTTTTCTCTAATTTTTTTTTTTTATTTTTTATATTTTTTATTTATTAACAAACATAATTTCTTTTTTGTTTAATTATATCTATATATATATATAAATTATTTTCACTTAAATATTTTTAATTACAAAAATGTGTTAAAGCCTTCGTATAATTTTTTTTTTTTAAAAAAAATATTTAACTCGCAATGAATCAAATGTAAAGCATCTTGTGCGCGCGCAAGGAAAGAATGCAGGTAAAAATGAATCGGGATTGGTTCTTGACAGTTAGGTAAGAAGGTTTGGGATGGTAACACCTATTTTTTTTGTCATCTAAAAGTGATGTCGTTTAAGGGTATCAATGCAAACGGTTTAGTTTGAATTAAAAGAAATCAACCGAACCATTGTTTTTTTAATTTAAACTGAATAGAACTGAACCAAAGAATTAAACTAATTCGTTTGGTTTAATTTTTGTTAGAACCAGATAAGTTTGAACATATTAAAAATATATATTTTTTCATCAAAGCTTTGTTCTTCAAGATAAAAACTAGCATTTTTAGTTGGGTTCAGTTTAATTATATATAGATTTTATTGTTTTTATGTTTTAAAATTTTATTTATATATATATATATAGTGTTTTGATATGTCAAAAATAAATTTCAAAATATAAAAAATATTATTTTAATATATTTTTAATTACAAAATATTTTAAAAAATAAAAACCCCTACAAAGCCAAAGCCCGTTGTAGATGTAATCAATGCATAATTGTCTCGATAAACGCAAAGCCCGTTACAATTTAATGTAACCCTAGGCCCTTAGACCAACGTTTTAAAAGCCTGACTATTATTTTTTTCGATAGGAAAAAAAAAAAAGAGAGGTTTTGCACGCCTAACTTATTCCAAAGTATGTGATCATATTTTGATGTCGCTTTATATATCAGTCCATATTATATTTTATTTTTGAATAATCTTGAGAACATATTTTCATATTAATTTATTGTACTCAAAGCTGAACTTCAAGACCTGAAGTACTTTCTTTGAAGTTTCCAAAATCCATATTAATGTAAATTTTATTTATTGAGGTTATGGATAGGTTTAGCATAATTTTATTTATAGGTGTTTTGATTTAAAAATAGATTGGAAAAGAAGTTCTTGGATAAAAAAGAAAAACATAAGCCTTGATTTGCCTCTTAATTTTTTTATTTTTGTTTTTGGTAATCGTTTATGGGTTTTTTATTAACAAACATAATTTTTTACTTATTTAATTACATGTACGTATAAAAAAATTTTATTTTCACTTAAATTTTTTTAATTACAAAAATGTGTTGAAGAATATGTATACAAAAAAATTATTTACTAAAAAAAATTCTAACTCAGGAGTATTTTTTATAGAGTTTATTATTTATGAAAAAAAATGGTTTGCTTTGGTCTTCCAATAAAAACTAGAATGTTCAATTTAAGTATATATAGAGTTTATTATTTTTATGTTTTAAAAGTAATTTTTTTAAAAATTAAAATTTAATTTTTTTTTCATATCAAAAATAAATTTTAAAAAATAAAAAATATATTTATAATAAAAAATTATTTTAAAAATTAATCAAACCGCTAAAAAGCCAAAGCCCGTTATAGATCTAATCAATGCATAGCTGTCTCGATGAATGCAAAGCCCGTTACAATTTAGTGTTAGCTCAGGGCCTTGGGCCCGTAGACCAACTTTTTAAAAGCCCGATTATTATTTTTTTCGATAG
Organism: Populus alba; assembly: GCF_005239225.2. Taxonomy (NCBI): domain Eukaryota; kingdom Viridiplantae; phylum Streptophyta; class Magnoliopsida; order Malpighiales; family Salicaceae; genus Populus; species Populus alba. The sequence continues at coordinate 1,908,125 of NC_133288.1, forward strand.
GAAAAAAAAAAAAAAGGTTCTTGCACACTGAATTTATTCCAAAGTATATAATTATATTTTGATGTCGTTTTATATATCAGTTCGGATTAAATTTTATTTTTGAATAATATTAAAAACACATTTTCATATTAATAAATTGTACTCAATGCTGAACTTCAAGATCTGAAGTAATTTCTTTGAAGTTTCCAAAATCCATATTAATGTAAATGATCCAGGAGATTTTTCTTGAGAAGGTCCAAGTGCGTCACCACAATCAATACTAATGGGAAGAGAAGAAATTTGGGAAATATAGTTTTAACATTAAATTTTTTCTCATCGAAATTATAAATTAGCAAGGTTGACATTTGATTTATTTTTATATAATTTTTAGATATTCAATTCCATTTAAAATTAAATCATTAATATTCAAAACAAAAATTTTTAGATATTTAATTTGCATCTTTTTTGTCCTAAAAAAACATAGCGTGATGGTAAAGAACTTAAAATCCCTAGAGCAGGTCTTGAATTCGAGTCAGGATGTTCATCTCTTGTAAAAGTCTAGGACAACTGGGATTTTTCTCGCTCACTTGAATCCATAAAATATACTTTTTAAAAAGTAAGTTATCCACGAATCCAAAAAAAAAAAAAAAATTTACTAAAAGCTATGGTTTGCACTCGATAAATGAGATTTTTGGTCGAGGATTCTTTTTATCATGCCCATATCGTCTTGTCCATGTTTCCCCTCCAGTACAAGTACACGTCACATGAGATTCTTGCCTCTTGCTTCTTGCCCTCAAAACGTTGAATTGTATGCAGCACATGAGACTTGTTGTTTCCTGTGGCACATGTAATGGAGCTGACAGTACTAGCAGACAGATGCTCATCGCTCAGCAGCATACTGTTTGGACTGATATGGAGTCTGGTCATGTTCCTAGGCCAAGCCCTTCAAACCCAGAATCATTTAACCCTAATAAAATATAAAATAATTCTGATGCCGTGAAAATCTTCAAATCTGGCCACCACTATCCGTTCTTGCAAGATCCAATTTTTTTGAATTTTCTGGCTCACCATGGATCTGTTCTTCAATGATTTTCTTGTCTTATCTTTACTGTGATTCTTAATTAAGGTAAAGATCCAGATTAGCAGTTAAAATGCAACGCCTCAGGTCCCCTAATTGACCTGGGAGTTTGAGGCTATTGCTTGAGATTTAACCAAGTAAAACAAAGATTATTGGTATGCTACCGACTTGACTTATTTCATGAATGAGAGGGACTGTTCTTTTCTTCTTTGGTATCTAGCTAGCTTGATTTGTTCTTCGTCTGCCTTTTGGGTGCGGCCAGCTTTATTAAACCTAGCTCGGTTTAAAATTTGAGGTGGGGTGTGATGAGTTAACCTAAATTAATTTTAAAAAACATTATTTTATTTTATTTTTAAAGTTTATAATGATATAAAATCAAGAAAAAAAGTCAAATTAGTTTTTAATTGAGTTTTGATCGATTTAACTAGTTAATCAATAAATGACCTGCCATGTTGTTTAAGTTATATTAAGTTAATTTGTATGACTGGATCGACTCGCGAGAACTGAGTATGGTTTAGTAAAACTAAGTGTAGCCTGCTAATACGTTCATTTCATGTTCATGCATGAAATGGGATTGGTTAAGTGGAAAACAGAACAGTTCGGCAATCTTTTAAAGTACAAATAAGAATCTACCTGTTTGCCTTAATTGGGCTCAAAAGTTTGACCATCTCCTGACTTTACTTAAATCTGGTATTTATCTCATTAATGATCTCAGACAGTACTCACAAAGCATTCCCAGATCAGCCAACGAAAGGATCCCTTTACTTTAACTACTCTGGTTGGTTCTAGACAGGCCTCTCCTCCTCTCTCCTTTGAGTTTGGGGTCAGAGACAACAGAAGGCAAATAACCTAACAATGTCTTAGAAATCAGCCTCCTACCAAACTGTGGTACCACATTGTGAACCTGAAAGCAGCAGCAGCAGCAATAACCAATTTGGCAGGGTAGCCATTAAAAGTTCAGGAAAGGGACTCCTATTATAGTTGGAAGCCGTAACCTCCTCAGCCTCCCATAAATCAGCATTAAAACTCCCCACCGCCCCCTCCAACCCCTCTCTTTCATCGATTATGGACATGGTTATCAAACCCGATTCAAGATTCGGGTTTGCGGATCATATAGGTTAATTTGAAAAGGCTCCGGATCTTATAGGTAGGATGGGGGTGTTGGAGAAGAGAACTTGCGCCAACACGCTACTGGAAGGTTAAGCAAGTCCAACCAAAAATGGGGACCCCCCTAGAAAACTTTTTCATCATCTGTTTTTGTGGCTTTTAGCAGCTAAAAAGCTTTGATCAACAGAAAAACCTCATGACTCGATATTTCAGACGCTAATAAAGATTTTGGTATCACTTTTTCAACTTTGGAAGTGCAAAGTACATGATTTAATGAAGTGCAAAAACAGAACATACTCAGCTGGTCAGATTTTCAAAGTTAAACATAAGAATGGGACAGAGAGTAAAAACCGAGGACAGTGTCCTAAAGACAAACTGTAACACGCAATTTAACAATGTTTCCAGGGAATTTATGGAGGTGAACAGAGATAAGAATCTATGAGGAGAGAAGTAAAGAAGGCCCAGTACAACTACAGCTGCCAAAGCTCAGGGGTTTCTTGGAGTAGCATTAAAGTCACTGCATTCCATCTTCTTCACTGTTACAACACCTACACTACCCAAAAACAAATATTTTTCCAAGAAAAAAGAGTCTAGGAAAACAATGTGCTAGATTTATAAGCAGAAAGTTAGAATTTATGCTTTGATGATTTCTCGTTGAGGAACATGGGTTGTGCTCCTCAGATTCTCCACATGATCTTCATCGCCACTGTTTTTATGCTTGTATTATCACAAAGTTCCCACCTTTTGATTTCTGATGCTTCAGTGGACGCACAAGGGTGCTTCAAAGCTCCTGGCCTACCAAAGGTAGATTTCATGGAGGGAAGCACTGAAGATGTTAATGATGAGAAGAGAATTGAGAAAGTTTCAGGAGAAGATGAGAATGAAGGGAAAGAAGCATTGATCGTTCAAAAGTTTAGAGCTTTACTTGGACTAAAGAGTTCCAAAAGAAGAAGCTCGTCAGTTGAGTTTGTGTCACCAGCACCTTCCCCATCACCCACCATTGAAGCTGAGCCTCCAGCTTTTGCTCCTGCTCCAAAGCTACCAGTTCATGTACATTCCTATTCTCCACCGCATCACAACCATCAAGCCTCACCACCACACAAGATTTGGAGGGAGCACGAAGATAAGAGTAGGCTTGAGACAATTCTTGTAGCAGTTCTAGGGTCTATAGGAGCTGCCTTCTTGATTTGTGTTCTTGGGCTCATTTGGTTCTCTGGCAAATTCATGGAGCAAAGGAAAAAATCTGCGAGAAAAACTTCGGAGCAAAGGAAAAGAGGAAGAAGTAGAGGTGAATCAAAGTTTGTGAGTTCTCAAAAGTCACCAAGCAAGGTGAGCTTAAATCCTGCCCTCGATCTCTTGTATCTTAATTCAATAGAAAAGGATTTGGAGCAACAAACTACTTATCTCAATCGAATTCCTGAAACTGTAAACACGTTATCAAATCATAGCACACCGAAGTCTACGATACATGAGAGGCAGGAATCAAAGCAAGAATTGGTAATGAAATCAGATTCTGATAATGCCAGTAGTTCTTCCACAAGGGAAATCAAGCATGTTCATGATAATTTGGAATCGGTAATGTATGAATCTGATGGTGGTAACTCTTCTTCTGGGGATAAAATTATTCCCGCTGAATGTCATTCATCAGATGATGAATCTTTTCACTCTTTTCTTGATTCTCGATCATCTAATGCTCGGCTTTCGAATGCTTCGGCTGGTAGTCTCAACGATATTTCCGAAATTTCCCCCTCAAACGCACTAAAGATAATGCCATCTCCTTCACCAGCTCCAAAAAATCCAAACATTCAAGAAGAAACACTAGTTCATGATAAGAATTTTACAACTCAATCCCCGTCACTGCCTCTGCCACCGCCACCGCCCCCTCCCCCTCGACCACCTCCACTCACTTTGGCACAAAGAATGTGCATGCCTCCTTCAAGCACATCTTTGCAGTCTACCAGAATGGCATCTGAAGCTTCAACTTCTTCTGCACTACCAAACTTATCACCTCCTAGGAAGCCAGGTGCTTCTTCAGGATCAAACCGAACACCTCGGTATGACTTGCCGACTTCACCTCAAAAGTCTCCCAAACCTACAGGTGCGCTATTAAGTATTCCTCCTCCTCCATGCCCACCTCCATTTCGGAAAGGAAATAATAGCTCTGCCAATGGCCCACCTCCTCCACCATGCCCACCTCCATTCCTGAAAGGGAACATTGGCTCTGCCACTGGGCCACCTCCCCCGCCATCTCAGCCTTCTCAATATACACCAATGGGAAAAGATGGAGCACCACTGACAAAATTGAAGCCACTTCATTGGGACAAAGTTAGAGCGGCACCAGACAAAAGCATGGTGTGGGACAAGATAAGATCAAGCTCATTTGAGTAAGTTTGTGAATTTGTATTTACTGCAAAGTTCCAATCTTCCGCTTGGAGTTTACTAACATGAGATTTCTGTAATAGATTAGATGAAGAGATGATTGAATCACTATTTGGGTACAATTTCCAAAGCACAGAGAAGAATGATGAAGCAAAGAGCAAAACTCCTTCACCAAGCAAGCATGTGCTTGAGCCAAAGAGACTGCAGAACATCACCATTCTCTCAAAAGCCATAACTGCAACTGCTGAGCAAGTGTGTGGTGCACTAATGAGAGGTGTGTTTTGTAAACTTGAAAGGCCCTGAAATATCTCAAAATCCTCTTCCAATAGTAAACAGCAAAGCTGGACAGAATTTTAAATTTTGCAAAAGCAGACAATACATACTTTTAGGATCAAAGTTAGAAATTTCAAGCAAGAGTGCATCTCCTCCTGCAAATGGATTCCTGATAGATGCCTTATCATTGCAACGAACTATAAATTCTTTGGATACATTTCGTTAGAAAGGAGTACTATGTACAAATATACACATAACATATATGCTATATACCTACAACAACTGACTAATACTGTGGACATCAGGGGATGGCTTGTGTTTACAACAACTCGAGGCACTGGCAAAGATGGTACCTACTGAGGAAGAAGAGGCTAAGCTATTCGGTTATAAAGGAAACATCAATGAGTTGGGGTCTGCAGAGAAGTTTGTTCGAGTAGTTCTTAGCATACCATTTGCCTTTCAACGAGTTGAAGCCATGCTTTATAGAGAAACTTTTGAAGATGAGGTGGTTCATCTGAGAAACTCTTTTTCGATGCTAGAGGTAACCATCAAACACGCAAACTTTTCATCGAAACGATATTTCAACGCATCTAATCCATCTTCCTTTCTAATTCTTGTTCTCTACCAGGAAGCCTGCAAAGAACTCAGGTCAAGCAGACTCTTCTTAAAGTTGCTTGAAACAGTGCTCAAAACAGGCAACCGGATGAATGTGGGAACGATCAGAGGAGGTGCAAAAGCATTCAAACTCGATGCACTCCTTAAACTTTCTGATGTGAAAGGAACAGATGGTAAAACTACCTTGCTCCACTTCGTTGTCCAAGAAATAATCCGGTCGGAAGGGATTCGAGTATCAGATAGCATCATGGGGAGGATCAATCAGAAAAACAAAACTAAAACCGTCGAAGAAAGGGAAGAAGATTACAGAAGAATGGGACTCGACCTGGTTTCAGGTCTAAGCACGGAACTCTACAATGTCAGGAAAACAGCTACGATAGACCTTGATGTTCTTGCAAGTTCAGTCTCAAACCTATCGGATGGAATGGAAAAATTAAAACAGCTAGTAAACAAGGACTTATTGACCGATGAAAAGAGCAGAGACTATGTTCACACGACGAAAACCTTCCTAAATTACGCAGCAAGGAATCTAAAGGAGCTGCACGAAGACGAAGGTAGAGTCATGTTGCATGTTAGAGAAATTACAGAATACTTTCATGGATATGTAAGCAGGGAAGAATCCAATCCACTTCGTATTTTCGTGATTGTAAGAGACTTTCTGGGAATGTTAGATCATGTCTGTAAAGAACTTAAGAGCCTCAAAGTCCCTAGCAGTCCAAACCCTCTTGCTCCATTTAGGTAGTAGACTGGATCTTTGCATTGCGTGTTTAGAGGATTATCATCCAATCACCAACTTGAATGTAACCTTCTTTTTATGAATTTCGAGTAGATTTTTTAGCTTGTTTAGATTAATTGCCTTGTGACTAGTCCCAACCAGCTAGAATCTGGTCTTTGTTCAACTGATTGAATTAGAATGAATCGGGCACGTCAAGGATTTGTAATAACAGTCTCGTGGAGTTTCCACCGATCTTGCTTATTCTTCCTCCTCGCAACTTCTTCTGATGCGTTGATGATGTCCATTTCCACCACTGTGAATCAAAAGCCAAAGAATTAATCCCAGCAGCTTTTTCAACTATTCTACTCCCTCTTCTAGCCTCTTCAAGTCTTCGCTCGACTCCCTCTACCTTTGTTCTGTACTTCGCTTTCTTTTACTCGAACATGAAGTGTGAGGGAAAGCTTAGCAAGGAATGTGTGAGTGAAGAGAGGGAATTGCATGGGATTTATCCAATGAAGAAAAATGTAGAGTAGATTTAACCACTCTATGTAAACAAACTCTAAATCCCTTTAGTTTTGTAAAACAAAATCTCAATTTTTCCCTGTTCTCTTTCTATTTTATCTTTGAGCATGACTGTCAATTGCATAATTAAAAATAATTGAAGGGCCAATTGCAATTCACTAAAATATATGGGCATTAAGTATAATTCAGCCAAATAAAAAAAACTTTTCTCACCGCTAAATCTGTTTATTTTTGCATTTTAAAAATAATTTTTAAAAAATTTAAAATTTTTTTTTTACTTTAAATCAATATATTTTTATTATTTCCAAATCATTTTGATATGCTAATATCAAAAATAATTTTTTAAAAATAAAAAAAATTATTCATAATTATTTTAGCACAAAAAATTATTTGAAAAACAATCGTAATTATATTGCCAAACAAGTTAGTCTAATAATTTTTTACAACTATAAATTAATTATTTTTATGAAAACAATTACTAAATTTAATATACACATGAAAATATAATATATTTTCAAAACTTAAATTATGGATTGGATAAATTAATTTAGGTTGATTTAAGTTAATAAAAAATATGTTATTTTAAGTTTTTTTTTAAAAAAAATTAAAATAATATTATTTTTTAAAAATAAATAAAAATATCAAATTAAACTTTAAATCATGAATTGATATATAAAGATAACCTGATTTACTAAATCAGTTTTTATCAAATTTAATTTAAAATCCAGCTCATATTAAGATATAAAATTGATGGATAATCGGATTAACATAACAGCCCGATCTGATTTTATAACAATGTCAAAATCTTCCGAATTGCGCGGGCAAAGTTTTAAGTTCTCGAGCGGGATCGCACACATCCACGCACTATATTGATTCATCTCTCTCTCTCTCTCTCTCAAAAACAGAAAAACAAAACTTCTCATAAAAGAATCCTCAATTTCTCATACCTGCATAATCCTAGGGTTTCCATCTGCTCAATCGAACAACATTCCTATCGTATTTCACTGCTCAGAACCTCTCCATCTCCACCACACACACGTACACGTATACACACAGATCTTATACGGACACGTATAAGAAACCGACACCAATCGCTTAAAATCATGAATCTGTAGCACGGTTTTTTTTTTTTCAGGAACAATTCTTAATTTCAGTTTTTTTCTTTTTCTTTTTCCTTTTCCTTTTATAGTGAATTTTTCTGTTTGGTGTGATGGAAAAATCTGTGGCTTGTGATGGAACCGTTGAAAAGCTCATAGAAATGGGTTTTGAGAGTTGTGCGGCGGAACAAGCTGTTAAAGAAGTCGGTCCGTCGTTGGATAAAGCTGTGGATTATTTATTGAACGGTTCTTTGAGCAGAAATTGTGAAGGTAGTGGTACTATGACCAGTAGTTCTGAATGCTTTACAAGCAGCAGAAGTGGAAAGAGAATGCTGTCTGGCTCTGCCTATTCGGGTCGAAAGCGACAGTCTAGTATATTGGAGCATTTCCGGTTGCCACGCAGCGTGAAACGAGGCATGCTTAGTAGGGATGTGTCTGATGTTTTGGTTTCTGGGTCGAAGGTTTTGCCGCTTAGTGTGAATGGATGTGAGGAATCGTGTGTTAGTGTGGATTGTGGTAAGGTCAAGGATGCAGTGGATGGTTTGCCAGTTTTGTGTAAAGAAGAGGTGGGTTTTGGATTGGATTGGGAGGAGAGAGCGAATAGGGTATTGCAAGAGCGTTTTGGTTGTAGTTCATTAAAGGGTTTCCAAAAGGAAGCCTTGGCTGCTTGGGCAGCTCATCAAGATTGCCTTGTTCTTGCCGCTACAGGATCTGGTATTGTTTTTTTCTTCTTTTCGTTTTGTTGTCATATATGATTAGTTTGGTTTGTTCTTTGTTTTGGTCAGCGGTAGTAACTTTTGTTATATGATTATTTTGTTGCAGGAAAATCTTTGTGTTTCCAGATTCCAGCATTACTAACAGGAAAGGTTGTGGTTGTGATTTCACCGTTGATTAGCTTGATGCATGATCAGTGCTTAAAGCTATCAAAACATGGGGTCTCTGCGTGCTTTCTTGGATCTGGGCAGCCTGATAGCAGTGTGGAAAAGAAAGCAATGAGAGGCATGTATGACATAATATATGTCTGCCCAGAGACAATTTCAAGGTAAGCTGCATGTATGTGGTTCGCTTTTGTGTCTAAAAAAGGGAGTTTGTTAGCTCTCCTGATTGAAAGAGTGGTATAATTTCACCGCAGACTGATAAAACCGCTCCAGGGACTTGCAGAAAGTCGTGGCATAACTTTGTTTGCTATTGATGAAGTTCATTGTGTTTCTAAGTGGGGACATAATTTTCGGCCTAGCTACAGGTTTGTGTTCTTCGTTCTGTTGGCTGTTTCATGCTCCTGTTTGTTATACCTATTCTCTTACAATCACAGGCTGATTGTATTGGTTAATTTTATACATATAGTTATGAACTTCATGTACTGAGAAGTACCATCAGTGCTCAGATGAAGCTAAACATAGCAAATCCAAGTTAAGAAAGTTGGCTAGCTATGTGTCCTTTATCTATTTAATGTGTGTTGATAGTCATCTTATCAGTGATGATTTTATAAGGAAGGTGATATTATGAAGCTTTTTCACCATTTCTCATGCTATTGGACTTGGCTTAAAGTACTATACGCTTAGATGTCATCACAAAAACTAACAAGAAGCATATTGTAATGTTTCAGGCAATTGTCTGTTCTCCGGGAGAACTTTAGTGCTTGCAATCTAAAATTCTTAAAATTCAACATCCCATTGATGGCGTTGACCGCAACTGCCACAATTCCGGTTCGAGGAGATGTGCTTAAAGTGCTGAGAATGTCAAAGGAAACAAAGGTTGTGCTTACTTCATTTTTTCGGCCAAATCTACAGTTCTCGGTAATCTGCCCTCCAACTTATGTTTGAATAGTTGTTTGACCTATCAGGGCTCAACTTTTCTTGTTCTCTTTTTGTGGAAGGTGAAAACAACACCCAAACCTGTCAACCTTAATTTGATGGTAGCAAGTAAAAGGGAAGAAAGGAATAGGAGTAAAGGATTGAAAAACAGCTTTTGAATTAAAAAATACCATTTCTACATAGCTGCTGTTTGATTGGTTTAATTCCTGCAGGTTGTCCACAGGTCATATGCATTAGAATTACTCTTACCTGATTTGGATGCATAGAAACTAACCGATATATTGTGATATATAAACAAGATGTATCCATATTTTTCATGTACTAAAAACATGCTTCCAAAATTTTAATTTTAGTACAAGATGTCTAAATCTTAACTTATCACATACACATCTAGCTCATTTTCCAACTAGTTTCCTTCTTACTCCACTCGTGAGAATGGTCCAAGAGGACTATGCATCATAATGTGCAGAGGGTGGTTCCTGCTTGTATGATGTTTAATATTTAATGGGTTTTTTTTAATCCCTGTCTATACTTTCCATTGAAAGGAAGATTAATGTGACTAATGCAAGAAGTGTGATTTTTGCTAGTTTCATATCAGGTTTCATGAAACAAAACATTATGACTGTTTCAGCTTCACATTGAAAATTTTTAACATGGTAAACAGAAAATTACAAGTCTGCATCTGAAATATTTAGCCTAAATCCAAGAGGACCATGATGTCAACCTACTAATTACAGCATCATTATGTTCTCTAGGTATTGCAGTAATCATGCCCCTATGAAGTCTGATATTGTTACAATTGGACCAGCAATTGAAAATTGAATTTGATGTTCTAAATAGTATACATGTTAGATTATTTCCTGATGGAATTTTTTGTTATTTTTTTTCCTAATGAATCTCTATGATTTCTTCTCATGTTTTCTAGTTTGCTTCCTAACTTACATGCCTTATATATCATATTTTATTGAACATATCAAATATCTACTGGTGTGGAAAACCAAAATTCAGTTTCTGCTCTTACAGGTAAAACATTGTAGAACCTCTTCTCCATCTTCTTATGGGAAGAATCTCAGCCATTTGATAGGCATATATGCTGGAAAGAAAAGGTCCAATGAAAAGAAGTGGAATAGTATTGCGGAAGAATTAGATGATTGCTCCGATAGCTCTGCTGATAATAGCATATCTGATGGAGATGTATCTTCTCCAAATGACATGAACAGAATTGAAGATGATTGCTGTGATGTAGATGATGATGAATTAAATTTAACAAAGGAAAATGGATCGACTGCTTCAAGGGAAAAAGAAATGTCAATTGAATATTTGGAAAATGATGTTGATGTCTTTAACATTGTGGATGATTGGGATGGTATACATCTTTCTATTAATTTAGATCATGTCTGTTGCTGCATTATACTGGCTGGCTGTAAAAATATGCCATGAATGCAACATAGAACTTGAAAAGAAAATTGCAGATGCAAAGTATTGAGTTTTATGCCAGTAGAATTGCTACTAGAAAAAAGAAATTTTCTTTCATCTCTAACCTCCAATATTAATATATATATTCTATTCTAATTCTTATTATTTCTCATTTTGAAGTTGCATGTGGTGAATTCAGTGGACAATCTCCTTGCAAGGACCAGTATATTTGCGAGTCATCTGAAACAGTTGATCCCTCTAGTAAGATAGAAGACAGGTCGAAACTTTTGCAAGAGCCTTTAGAAAAAGGACCAACCATCATATATGTTCCTACAAGAAAACAAACATTGAGCATCACAAAGTATCTTTGTGGTTTTGGTGTGAAAGCTGCTGCTTATAATGCATCGGTATGTATCACATGATTGTTTCCCAGGTCAATTGGATGGATACCATGTATTCTATTTTAGTTTGATAAGGGTTTTCTTTTTCCATTATTAAGCCTACTGAATCAACCTTGCAATTGAATTGGAATCACTTTGACTCAGTTGTAATATAATGCGACATATTGGTAGTGAAACTGCTATGTTGCATAGCACTTGATGGTGTAAATATTACAAAAGGAAACCTGTCTGATTTGATGGCTGATCTATCAAGCAAAAGTAACCTCAACTTCTAATTACCTTTCAAACTGCTTTGCAGATTTAATCATTGGATTTTTCTCTATTTGTATTTTTCCTTTTTTGGTTGGTGGTGATTCTTTATGTTCACTTGTTTTTTAATCTTTCACATCACATGACTAAGGGTAGTTACTCCTATGAAAACTTCTCTTGTTTAACATGCAACTGACCCATGGCCATTTTCCCCTCTCAGTTGCCAAAATCACACCTAAGGCAGGTCCACCAGGAATTCCACGAAAACTTGATACAGGTATGGGTAGGGAAACTGATCATTCTGGATTGCATGATGCGTCTTTCATCTGGTTTTTGAATTCTTAACGGTGCTAATAACTTGCACTGTTTGAATACTAAGGTATCCTGTATTCATGCAGCATCCTGTTTGGGCATGTCTTGCACCATTTCTGATCTCCATTTTTTTGTCTGCTTGTGATAAAATGAATTTACAACAATTAAATTTCTTCTTATTATTTATTTCTTTTTCGGGGATTATATTTCCTCTTTCTATGATGCACTTGACTTTTCTAAAGGTACTGCCAAATGGGGGTGCTGAAAAAATCAGAACTGGTTCTTTCCATGTGGTTTCGTAGAAGCTAAACCTCTTATTATCATCCTTTCTTGAGACAAGGAAGAAAATAACCTAGTTTTAACTTTCACTTTCTGTTATTTCCTAGTAGAATAAGGCAATAGCAAGAAATTCTGACAAAACATCCTTTCTAGGTGGTTGTCGCAACAGTTGCTTTTGGAATGGGAATTGACAAATCAAATATCAGAAGAATTATTCACTATGGATGGCCACAGGTTAGCAGTTGAGATTTGATATTTCTGCAATATTGTATTGGATATTGTTATCCATTTGTACTCAAGAACTTATCATATGTTGTAGGAAAAATCTGGTGCTCTCACTTTTATTATCCTAAGCAATAGCAACAGTTCACTTCTCCTTCTGGCAACTTGTCTGCCTATTCTTTTTTCCTTTTTTATCACATAATTCTCAGTTATATTTGTTCTCCTAACGCTTCTTTCATCTAATGTCCAATTTTAGAGTTTGGAAGCATATTATCAAGAAGCAGGCCGTGCTGGAAGGGATGGGAAACTAGCAGAATGTGGTAAGCTCTTTTCACGTATAGACTACTTATCATTGTTGGACATAAATCTTATTTGGTCATAATTTTTAATTTGAATAGAAGTTCCATGTCATGGTGTTGATCAAAACTTGTACAGTAAACTCCCTTTTCATACAATATCTGTTTCATTCCTTACGGTTGCTTCCAAGTGAAGGATTTGTATTCTGGGATGAGGCACTGCATGATTGTAATAGAAGTCATCAGCATCATGATTGTTTTTTTTAACTAACCAAAAAATCTTTTTCTTTGCCAAGCAGTTCTGTATGCAAACCTGTCAAGAACACCATCACTTTTACCAAGTAAAAGAAGTGAATCTCAGACAAAACATGCATTCAAGACGCTGTCTGATTGTTTCAGGTCCACTTTGTCATTCAAGACATTTTTTGCGGTCCTGCATCTTGGCTTCCGTTTCAACTTTTGTTACAGATTTTCTTTTCCTTTTTACTTGTCTTCTTGCAGGTATGGAATGAATACCTCATGTTGTCGAGCTAAAACACTTGTAGAGTATTTTGGGGAGGATTTCAGTTATGAGAAGTGCCTCTTGTACGCAGTGTTTCTTTCATTTTAGAATCTGCTTTAATATCTATTTCAATAAAGTGCTCTTTTGACTTGAATTTTTTTTCTCCGTGGTTACCTACTTTTACTGCTGAGATTCTGTCTTATTTACTATTTGCTCTAATACCCCTTGCTTCACATTGATTGCACAGTTACTTTTCATCATATCTATCAAGTTACTGTTCCACAACATGCTTTCTCAAGCCATTTTTAATGGGACTCCTTTAATGCAGGTGCGATGTGTGTGTCAATGGGCCTCCAGAAATGCAGGATTTGAAAGAGGAGGCTGATATTTTAATGAAGGTCATTGCAGCGTATCATCTAAGTGTAAGGATTTTATTTCTGGTTAGTTTTTTGCAAGTGCCAGGTTACATGTTACCAGTAGTTTTATTGACATATAGATCTACAATAAGATGAGTAATAAAGAGAGATTCTTGTGTATCCAGATAAGTCATTTTCTGCTCCTTTTTCCTATTAAAATTCTCAATGGAAGGCTTTTTTTGAGTTTCAGGAACAGAACCATTCTTTTGATAGCTCATATGATGGTAAATGTAATGACACTAAATCACAGAGAGCGGTGCAGAAGCCAAACCTCAGAATGTTCGTCACTAAAATAAAGGAGCAGGTAACCTAGATGCAAACCATCTCTTTATACTTCTTTCATGTGTTGGAACAGTGACTGGTTAGGAATATTTCACTTCACTCAAATTATCAGATGTTATTTTGATTATCTATGGTGGTTTTGTGCAGTATCAAAAATTTTGGACAACAGATCAGCTATGGTGGCAAGGTCTAGCTCGGATTATGGAAGGCAAAGGATACATCAGAGAGGGTGATGAAAAGGTACCTGCGCAAATGATTTTCCATTCTCCTAGTAGTGTCTTTGAAGTCCTTAATTATACCAAGTGTTTACAGAGTATTTCTGTGTCAGCGTTGCTATGCATGTGTAAAACTTAAGAAAATCTCTTGTTTCCTGGGCATCAATCAAATGGATGGGTTGCTAATTTAGACTCGGGATTTGCTTAGCCTTCTGGCAGCTCCTAGGTCTGATTGCCCTAGCTTTTATTTTGACCTGTTTTCTGATTCTATTAATTAGCGGAAGAAACATTTTTGACACAATTGAATTTGTGATCTCATGGCTGTCTTTTGAACAAGGCAAATTCCTGAAGCTTAGCTGTGGATTCTAAGCAAAATTTGAAATCTGTATTTTATCGCACGAATCTCCATTGCTTTCACAAGCATGCAGATTATAAGTTGTGTTTGTTTGAAATTTTGGTTCTCAGCTAAATTGGTCTTGTATTAAATTCACTGTTTATGCAGAGCCATGTCCAGATAAAATTCCCGGAGCCAACAAAATTAGGACTCGAGTATCTGGAATATGATAGAGAGCAACCGCTCTCTGTTTACCCGGAAGCTGATATGCAACTCTCTGTGAACAAACACAAATCATATTCTTCTTTTGCGGAATGGGGCAAAGGTTGGGCTGATCCAGAGATCCGTCGTCAGCGCTTAGAAAGAAAGCAATCAAATAGAAAACCACGAAAGCCGAGACGGACAAGAAAATCTGGTAAAATGAAACTGGATTTCAAAACCTCCAGGGGTAGAATAGCAGCAAAGCTCTTTTGCAAACAGAAGTGAGTAATGATACTAACTGAGTCTTGTGTCCTTGTAAGTGCATGTTTTTGTGTCTTACCCTTCAACCTCCTTAATATCCCATATAGAACTTCTGATCACGAAAGCATGGTGTTTTTGGACCAAAATTGGATATGGTATGATTTAGGTATACTGTTTAATAGCGGTGTCGTTCCATAAGAAAATTACAGGGAAAAATCTCAGAAACATTGTTTCATGACAAAGAAAAATTAAAAAACTCAGCTCCATGATGTGAAAAAGGGAGTTGTATTTCGTAAAGCAACGTTACAATACAAAAGGAGTGTATTAAACGAAAGTGATGTCCCTCGATGAAAGCAAGGAATCATTTCGAGCACCATAGTTGCATTTCAATATATTCTTTTGTGAATTTGTTCTCCTGATGCATAGACACGAAGAAAAGCTTTGTTCATGGGCTATAGCCACCTTATTTTCGCCATTGCTGGCTTCTCTGCGTCGTTCTCTCTCCTCTTGCCAAACTTGAAGCTATGGCACAAGCAACAAATCACAAAAGAGAAACTGGGGATTATTGCTGAGGTGCTGGAACATGCTGAAGAGAGGGCTCACAAATTTCAAGAAAGGCATGATCACATACTGGGTCAAATAAGCTCATATTATTTGATCAATCAAGAACTCGGAGATGCGTTGGCTGGTGCTAGGGCTGCAATGAATGAGGCAATGGAGTTTGCTGTCAAATTGAGGGAAGTGCAAATGAGAGTCCTGGTCAATTTCCCAGATGAAGCTGATCTTTCAATGTTGGATAGCCCATATGCAAATGCAGCCAGGCCTGGGAACAATTAAAGTGCTTAAAAAAGAGCAGCTTCAACATGGGCTTTGGCTTTAGCTGCTTGGCTTGGTCATGCAAAAACTGTTTAATTGGTCACTACACTACTAGATATTAGGAAACCATGTTTATTCCTCTTGGCATGTTTATAATGTTTGTTCCCACCCCTTTCTCCCTGTATATTTTCAATAATATGAACTAGCAAGCATCTGCATTGCTATTGTTGTTTATCTTAGCTATGAGCACCATCATGTCCATTTCTTTCATTGGTTTTAAAACGTGCAGATATACATGGGTATTGTTTATAGGTTAGAAAAATTGATTTGGGTCAACTTTAAAACTTAAAAAAATCAAAACGATATGATTTTAAAAAAAAAAAATTAGTTGCCAAGTTAATAGTTGAGTTTTAATTTGAATTGACGCCTCGTCATTGAGTCAATCTTGATTTTAAACCAAGTTAATTAAGTGTTTTTGTTTTAAATTTTAACCTAGAATGATTTATACCCTTGAATAATCTCCGGATCTTAAAACAAAGATTTTTTCAACAAATGCCTTTTGGTGTCAAAATATTATTCTCGTATTGTCCCTTCTTTGCTACCTTAACCTTTCAAGATCTAAACACATCAAAGGCATGAATAATACTTAATTTTATAATGGGGATGAACAGTTGAGCAACTTGCCTTGTGTGTATGGTGTAATTGGTGTGTTGAGGCTTGAGAGCTTCTTTCCATCTATATATGTACTCTTGATTCTGTATTCGTTTGCCTCCTCTATTTTATTTATGCTAACGTCAACTTTCAATTTTTAAATCATGTTCCTTTAATTCTTATTTGATGGAAGCTTAGGTTATCATGCATCTTATCACAACAAGAAATATTTCAAAATAAAAATAGATTTGAAACATATATCAAGAAATAGTTACACCTAACTTGAGAATTAGTGTCTTTTCACACCACAAGGTTGTTTTTTTTTTTTGTTTTCCTCAACGTCAAACCAGAGTTCCTTTCAATGCATGCGTTGTCCGGTCATAGAAAAAATACCAAGAAGAATCACATGTCATCCCTAAACAATGTTTTTGGCTCCTGAAATTAGCCACACGCTTTCATCCTGAAGTGGTTGACGTGCACAACATGCGTCGATGTATTTTTTAAAAATTACTTTTTTTTATAAAATTACCAAATGTGACTATCCTAACTTGATAATAGGACAAAAAAAAAATGCCAGTGCAATGACAATAATACCTTCTGACCTAATGTACATGAATTTGAATTTAAAAGGATAATAAGGACCTTTTAATTTCGTTCTCTTAACAAAAAATGAAAAAACCCATTACAAGTAAAGTTTTTTCGATCAATTTCAATTAGTTCATTGCAAAGACACTTTTACCCTTGATTATTAACATGTGACTTTTTTTTTTAAGGGTAGTACAATAAAAACTCCATTCCCGTTTACAATGTAATGTGTCTAAGAAGAATAATGTTTTTACAATCTCTTCATTTGTTTTTAAGAAATATTTCCAATATAAATTAAATTTTAATTACATATTTTACCATATATGATATAAATTAATAAATTAATAATCTTGATTAAATGATATTATTGGTTGATCCTTGATTTGGGATCCGATGTGGTAAATTAATAATTTGCTAGATTTTAAGATGATACATTTTATAAAAAATAAATAAGTTTCACTTAAAATATAGATTAATAATCTTTTAATAGATCAAGATTATACACATGTAAAACTCTATTGATAGGTCTTTATAAAATATGACTCCAATGCTATTTATTTGTTTTTCAAATTGATGCCTTTTTTAACCTTATCTCTAACTTTTCTCAGTATGTCGAGAAGTTTGGTGTGTTGTTCTTGTATTGCAAGAAAAAATTATGCAATGTATTGTTAATTTGAGTGCATATTTGTGTGAGACGGGGGCACAAGTAAATATCTATCATCTTCAATTTATTTTTTTTTTGTTATTTTAGATGACTTTCCTAATATATTTGTTTGTCACTTGACAAACATGAAGTTACTTATTTTTTTATTGGTAGTTCACATTATACTTAATTGTATCATGATGATATTTCAACTCTTTAATTAGAGCATGTAATTTTCTAATTCCCATACCATATAAATATTTATTCAAATTATTTGAAGTCATGTTGTTCCATGGACTTAATCAATTTTTTTTTAAATGAGTGAGGTAATTATCAACAAGTAACTGATCTTTTAAACCATCCATTTTTCTATTAACTTGTCCATTGATAATATTTTTATTGGTTAATAAATCTTCACGTTTAGTTTTACTATTTGTTATGTTGCATGTTCTTTTTATAAATATTTTTGCTTGACTTAACGTTTATGAAGTAATTTTAGTTCCTTGAAAAAATAGATATACACATGACTCCTATTGTATAAAACTGTTACATTTTAAAACTTTATTTTTGTTAAAAAATACATAGAATAATAATAATAATAATCTATAATTCAATAACCATACAATATTTTATTACCACATCATACAATATACATATTAAATTAAATGTTTTAGTAAAAAATAATGATTTTTTTAATAAATATTTTTTATTAGTTAATATATAAAATACTAAATCATTAACTTATCCATTAATAATATTTCTATTGATTAATAAATCTTCACGTGGTCCAAAAAATATTAATTTATGATGATTTAAATACTCACACACAAGCATGTTTATCATCACTTTAAAATTTTCAGCTATAAACTCACACCAGCAATTATCTCCACGGATTGCCAGCATGGCAAATCCAACGACTCACATACCTCACCCACACACCAACCCAAAACCAAACTCTCATTTTCATTTACCAATTTAAAAAAACCAGGATCGCCAACCTGTCGCGATCTCACCGCCCATTCAAATCTCAAACCCAAATCTTCTCGGATCGCCAACGTGTCACACTCCGCTATAAATGCCCAAACACCCTCTCCATCCCCTGCAAATCCCGCTCTCCAGTTTCAGTTCCCTCTTAGAAAACGCTACCGTTTGAACCCGCATCTTACTATCTCTCATTCTCTACAATTTCTTTTAACAATGGAGGCAACGACAAAGGCAACCAAAGGTGCTGGAGGAAGAAGAGGAGGAGACCGCAAGAAGTCCGTTTCAAAATCGATCAAAGCTGGCCTTCAATTCCCTGTTGGTCGGATCTCTCGGTTCTTGAAGAAAGGTCGCTACGCTAAGCGTCTTGGTTCTGGTGCTCCCATTTACATGGCTGCTGTTCTTGAATACCTCGCTGCTGAGGTACATCCAGTGTTTCCGTTTTGAACCATCCCTGTTTCCTTTGTTTTTGAGAAATTTCTAATTTTCGGTCTTTTTTTATTTAAAAATTTCAGATCTATTATTTTTTCGGTTTTTTTTGGTGTTTCTATGGAAGAACAATCGTTTTTCCTTTTTAAATAAAAAACAAGATTAGTAGTCTGTGTTTGTTTTAATTTCTCTTGGTTTTTTTTAAACAAGATACTATCCATATAAAACTCTTTTTTTTTTTTTTTTTTTTTTTCCCAATATAATCATCTATTTTTGTATTTTAATTTGTTTTTATTTCATGTTTCTAGGTGCTGGAGTTGGCTGGAAATGCAGCGAGAGACAACAAGAAGACCAGGATCAACCCAAGACACGTCTTGTTGGCTGTAAGAAACGATGAAGAGCTCGGAAAATTGCTGCAAGGAGTTACAATAGCAAGCGGCGGAGTGTTACCTAACATTAACCCAGTACTTTTGCCTAAGAAAACTTCAGCTAGTGAGAAATCTTCTGGGTCAGAGCCAAAATCACCTAAAAAGGCCTAAAACCACTTGTAATAAAATCAGGTTTTATTTTGTTGTATGACGACCGGTTGTTATCCAATGTGGTAGGAATTTAGACGTGCAGTGTAGTTTGTTCTTTACAAGTTTATCTTTTTGATGCACAAAGATAATGTAGCAGCCGCCGCCGCTCTCATGTTTATCAAATATTTAATGGAAAGGTTTCTTCTTTCCATCGCATGTGTTTCGCTTTGCTGCTCTCTTGTTGTGTGGTTGCTCAAATTTATCGAGCTTGCCTGCCTTGCCTTGGTACCAAGTTGCGGCTTTCATAACGCCCAGTGGGCTTTGGGGGTTTCAAAATTCAAAAGTTTTGGCTCTGATGGCGTTCGTAAACTTGAAAATTGGACGCTTTGGGAAGGTGCTTGTGTTTTGGCTATGTTTAGCAATGAGAACATAATATCATAGTTATGAGCAAACCATAGCTTCAAAACACCAATTCACAAACCTTTGCTCAACGTAAGTGTTTAAATTAATCATTTTCTTAATATGAAATCACAGTTCTTGAAATGGAATATAAAAACCTTGTCTTGGAAGCTGCGGCATTTCCTTTGCTGTTATTTGGGGGCGATTAAAATATAGAGAGCTTCCCTGGCCTTGAAATCTTTCCAAGGAGCCAATTTTCAGGAGCTCTCTGAAATTGTATAGCTTGTTTGATGACCAGAAGAACGTCAATATATTGAACGTATTAACACTACTTGGGTGGTTTTTTGTTAAATCACCGTCAAGTCTCACCCTCCACCTTCAATAAGAGAAAAAAAAAAAAAGGATTGCCAGGTTGAGTATTATGGCTCTGCCAACTGATCACCTAAGAAATGTTTGTCCCTTTTAATCATGCTCACAATCAAGGCTAATATTTACATGAATGTACAGGGCACCATTATTAACAAAAAGCACGCACCAGAACCTTTTCTTACGCCGCCCAATTCAATGGGGTTAATCCCATGCTGGTTTTAGTTACTCGTATGTTTATATGTACAAATTAATTCCAGTCTCCTGATAATATAATATTAACAATATTTACCCCCAAATTGATTGACTCAGAAACTCTCCACGTTCAGGAAATTGATATATTCAAGCTGGATCATCTCCCCACCAGTCGCAGGGTCAAACTCACATCTATAGAAACTGCAAAACCATCCAGTAAACAACTTTGTTAGGATTCTTCATGATCATTATTACAAAATTTGGGTGCAGTAAATATTCAAAACACGATCCATCCATGAATTACAGTGATATATTCATAATCAAAACAAGATCTGCATACAATCTTGTCCGCTTAAAGCTGATTGAAGATCCACTGTTATCGTAACTAGTACAAAACATATTCCGACAGGAGTCGAAATCATAAGGCATACGAACCAATCATAGTATTAGAATGGACACATGGTAATGTGGTTTATGTGATTACCAAAGATAACTTCTCATTAACTCTTGAATTCATCAATGAACTTGAGGAGTCTAGGTTCGATGGGAATTCAAACCCAGCACAATTGAGAAAAATCAGCTCAACTTGTTATGAATATGGAATGACAATGATATCAGTAACACTACTTCTAAAAGATCGTTCATCTATGCTCATCAGAATAAAGCAACAAGAGTTTTTTAGTTGAAGCAGAATGAGACAAATCCAAAGCATATTCCCAAGGAAGCTGAAGGAGCCACTATGATCGAGGCATAAGAACTAAGCATATTATGAGAATGGACATCATTGCATTAATATGATTTTTGCTATTTTTCCAAGGACATTTTCACTATCAGCCCTAGGGATAACCTCCTAGCACACCACCCCTGCGAGTGCCATGAAGAAAACATGACAGCACCCCCCCGCAAAAAAAAATAATTTAGCAAAACGATAACTAATAAACAAAACCACAACGATCTGGTTTTTCATTACCTTCCATCCATGCCAATGATGACAATAGTGTTCTTCTGGTGGCCAAACCCGACACAGTACTGCAAACCTTCAGGTAATCGAAACCGAGCTACTGACCACTCAGAGCTGAAATACTTTGGCAATACCCCTGTAAAATAATGAGAGAAGCCCAATATAAGCTTCACTTCCAAACAATGATATCAAAACCTAAAGGGGAGTTATCTAGCAGGCTTGTACACTCACCAATGACAATCAAAGATTCTCTGACCCATGCAAGCTAATGAACTGGATTTAGAACTTGGGAGTCATATCTTAACCTATGCAAGAGTGTAACATGCCCAGCTACTAAAATTTACTGGCCCCTATAGCCTTCAAATAACTGATAGCACTAACTTCTCAGGATTTCACAGCAAACTAGCACAGTATTTATAGTTCAAAGAATAAGCAACAATAAATTGGGAAATTACCTTTGAAAATGGAAAGAGATGAAATTCTAGAATGAATTGGTTCAGATGCAAAGTGAGATCTATCATTTGGCAATGAGGCCAGGGACCCTGAATCAACCTTGAGACTAAAGATATGTACAGTTCCCTTGTCGCTTGAGACAGCTAGGAACTGAGCATTGGATGAGAATGCAAGACTGTAGATATCTGCTCTATCTGCACCTCTCCTAACCTAGCATGAGGCACAAGAAATCATTGAACATTAGCAAATAGCATCAACAAACCACAGACAAGAAATTGGGTGTTTCTAGCTGGATGAAAATCTATCACAAACACAATTAATCGACCAAAAACAGAAATTGGACACATGTTCAATTATGTTTCCAACAAAAACAAATTAAAAATTGAAGCTCATAAAACATTCAAACCTAAAGATCTTATTCTTTTTTTATAGAAACCTCATGATCTCATTACATGCTCACTGCTTAAAAATCCATTATCAATCACTTTACAATTCTTTGATTTATGCAACTACACTGCATTTTCTTATAAAAGAAATGAGCTAAATCTTCAATCAACAAGAGTGGCTGCGCACTTGTCCAATGTGATCAAAATTGGCAAAATCACATTAACATATCCATCAATTAAATCACTGAGAAAATCATCCTTGCTAAAACTACCTCATGCAGACATATGCTCGCATCCAAAAAGTTCATTCCTTTCTACTTACAATCACATCAACAAAATTTTAACACACCAATTAAGATTACAACAGACTCCAAAAACACCACAACTAATTAGCTTACCAATCACCATAATCACAACCACATTGTCACATATAATCACACTAATTAGCCTAACAATTACCATACCTCTTGCAGCAAAGTACCATCCAAAGCATTAAACACTCTAATCAAAGTCCCTTTACTGCTCGCTGTCGCTAACCTCCTCCCATCTTGAGTTAAACTCATACAAACAACTCTTGAATCATGCGCCATAACAAACTTACTCTTCTTGGACCCAAAATTCTCCACTCTAATTTGCCCCTTTTGCAACCCTAAACAAACCAAAACCATCGGCGACGAATTATGCGAAATCTCACACAGTCCAGTAGGGTTCGAAACCGTCTCAATTTGATTCAATAACTTCAAGTCCAAGAAATTATAAACAAAGATCTTTTGATTCAACACAACAACGATCATATCGCGACGAAGTTTCACGTTTTTCACCTCCGACCGGAACGATAATTCTCCGATACAACGAGAATCATGGTCGTCCCAAATCATCACTTTGTTTCTGGGGTAAATAGGGTCGGGTCCGCCACAGACTAGGCAGAAGATGTTGCTGCGGTAAAGCATGGAGACCATTCCGATGCCGCCTTGTGCGTCTATGTCGCGGCGGAATGAGGGTTTGAATGGGTCCGTGTCGAAGATCCGGAACCCGTTTTGGAGTCCAACTAAGAAGCAGGTGTGGTTTTGGTTGAAGGATAGGTGGTAGATTGGCGGGGTTGCTACTCGATTCGGGTTGTGGGTTATGGCGGTGGCGGCGGAGGAAGAGGTTTTGGGATGGTCGGGTTCGGAATCGCACCCGGGTCGGGTCGCCATGAGAGGTTTGCGGTTGAAGAGAGTAGAGTGTTGAGAGGGGATAGGTTTTTGCGGGGATTTTGTACCTCATGATGACACTTGGCAAGGTAAAGATTAATCTAGTCCTCATATTAATACAAATTTCTTTTGAAATCCAAATCAATCACCATATTCACAAATTGAATAATATAGAGAATTATAATATATAAAAGAGAATCAAACTCTACAATTATATTATGGAAAAACTAATTTGGAATCATATAAACTAATTAGAACAAGAAAGGTATGTGTCAAAGGCCAGTATAAAAACATACCCTTTACATACGCGTGCATATCAATAATGTCAAGTGAATATTGCCCTAAATTTAATTAACCATACAAGATTAACCTCCACATGGTTCCGATAGCGACGCTGGTAGTGGTTCTCGAGTTTAATTAATCATACAAGATTAATCAATATATGGTGCCAAATGGTGGAGCCTATGGCAGTCGAGTTGCTTCATAATATGCTAGATTATACGGTGATGACTTATGCCACATTTGTTGGCTAGAAAGTAGTTTTCTTTTGGAAAGTGAATTCTGGGAAAATGAATTTCGGAAAATTATTTTTTGATATTTGATAGTGTAATGAAAAATAAGTTGGAAAATACTTTCTAGTGTTTGATTATATCATGAAAAATGAGCTATAAAATAACTTATTAATATTTTATTTTTCTCAAGTTTATTAAAATAATGAGGAACAAATCTTACAAATTAAAAAGTTGAATGAGAATGAAATTGAAAAAAAAATATAATTTCATAAATTATCTCAAATAAAATAAATAATAATCAAAATAATAGAGATCAAATCTAAAACATTAAAAAAAATGAAAGATGAAGAAATTAAAATAATAATAATCAACATTTCATAAATTATTTCAAATAAAATAAGTAACAATCAAAAGAATGAGAACTAAATTTGATAAATAAAATTTTTAATAAAAAAATGATAAGGAAAACAAATAGCAATTATAAAAATAAGGACCAAAGTTAATATAAAAATAAAATTTTAAGAGATGAAATTGAAAAATAAATATTCAAAACAAAATATATATAGCAATCAAAAGTTTGAGGATCAAATTTGATATAATCAGCAAATAATGACATTTTTAATTTTTTCACAACTTTCGGAAAGTGTTTTTCCCCCAAATTTTTCAGGAAAACACTTTCCTAAAAACCAAGCCAAATTTTCCTTTTACTAGAAAGTGTTTTTCCATTGACCAAGTTTTTCTAATGGCAAACAAACACAAGAAAGTTTTGATAGTGATTTCTTGAAAACCACTTTTCAGAAAACAAATACAAGCTAAAAGAAAAATATTTTTTTGAAAACAAAGCCAAATTTTTCTTTGACTGAAATTGACTGGAAAATATTTTTTGTTTATCGGAAAATATTTTTCGTTAACTAGAAAATATTTTCTATTAACTGGAAAGTGTTTTTTATTGATCAACTTTTCTAATAATAAATAAACACAAAAAAAATTTAAAAAATATTTTTTCAAAAATTACTTTTTAGGAAACAAGACTTTAGGTGCACTTAAGCATCCTCCGTGGTGTCTTGACGTTAGCAATTGAGATGACCATGCCGGATTAATAAGATTCTCACCGGCCTTCTTGGGAGCACCCCTAATCGTACCATGTCCAAAATCGTACTTGAAAACCAAGCAACCTCGATGCTTTCCTGATGGAGTCACGACTGGACAAGAACCCTCCTTTGCTTGCTTGTCTTCTGTCCAATTATCCAAAAGGAGCTTGACCGGATCTTCTAAGTAAAATCTCATCGGATAATCCCAAGTTGGACTGCCTATTCCTTTGTATGTGCAAACCGGTGTTTCTTGCCTGGAAATCAGAGAGCCACCGACGATGGAGGCCACAACACGAGTTTCGGAGAACAATTCTGAGAGTTCAAGGCCTTTCAAGCACGTCACTATAGTAATGTCCAGGGTCCTGCAATCCATTGTTGTGATCTTGAAGGAAAAGATCAATATTATTAAAGCTATTAATTTGAGCTGATTGAGGGGAGAAATCTGGCTTTGCATGCACAAAAAGATCAGGGTTTTTTAAGTGCTACGTTATATTATATAATTCAAATTCCCATTCTTTGTATTATTAATACAACTCGGAAAGAAAAGATAAAACAATGGATGCTAAAAAAAAAAAAAAAAAAAATCCTTAGACGACAATCAACCTAAAAAACCACATGTCATCATCAATATAAATATCATTATGATGGCGGTATTATTATTAATTTTTTTTTTTAATTTTTTTAAAATTATTTTAATATATTAATATCGAGATACTGATACTCTTCGAAAAAATCTTCTTTTCCGCCTCCTTAACAGAAAGGCAAGAACCCATTAACACTGCATTAGTCTAAACGGAGAAGCTGCCATGGATTTTTTTCAATTATTGTCGCTGCGTCCTTCATCTATTAGTTTGGATACATACATGATTATATACCTTCTGCCACTCTCGGATTTTTATATATAGAAATCTACAGGAATAGAACACGAGATCTCTAAAGAAAAAAAAATCTACTGCTAGTTGAGCTAGCTACATGCATGTTCATCGGCAACATGAATGAAAATCTGTTAAGAAACAAAAGGAAAGAAAGAATAGTGATAATCTCTTTATAAATATTCTTCAAATATTTAATAATACTAACATTACTTCATTAAAAAAGTTCTATTGATGTCTTAGTTATAAAATTCAGGTTCAAGTCCATTCATTAACTTGCTTATTATATAGATATGCCTGTACCAGAACCATTTAAAACAGCCTAAAACATATCGTATAAGAAACCAATCAACTTGTAACTTGAATCAAATCATTTGTATTTTTTATTTTATTTTTTTGATTCATGTGGGTGTTCGGTTTAACTTACGTGTACTTTAAATAATTCCCCATACGAGTTTTAAAGTTAATAATAAGATAAACTGAAACTTCCAGTAACCATTAATATTAGCAACCACATAGTTTAAACTGAAATCATAAAAAAAAGAAGCAAATATTTTAGTCAAAACTTTTTAGCATCGACCACCTGTTGCTAGATGATTAACCCTTTACAAAACTTCTTATAATTAAGAGTGGTGTGTGGGTAAGAAGTAATTATCTATAGATAACTTGGAAATTCAATTCATATCTTAAATCTTTAATTAAATCCCAAGCATACATATATCAATGTAATTAATCACAATTAAGCAATGGATAAAACAATTGCATCTAAGAAAAAGCTTAATATAACTCAAATAAAATAGTTATTCAAATCCTTGGTTACCTACGTAATAAAACCTAATAAAAGAAAAGCCTTCAAATGGAAGGAAATAAGAAAATGCAAAAAAAAAAAAAAAAACTAAAAGTCGAAACCACCATCAAAGCCACCATCATAACCACCCATGTCACCAACATCAGAAATCATATCACCAACCAGCAATCCACCAAGCAATCCAGCTCCCAATCCCAAACCCATATTTCCTCTACCACTCCTCTTAGGCTTCTGTTGTATCCCAGGTTGATACCCACCACCATACATGGGTTGTGGTGGGTAACCCGGATACCCATGTCCGGGAGCAGGTGGGTACCCACCATAACCATGTTGTTGTGGCGGCGGCGGCTGATTATAAGGATATGGATAAGGAGTCTGGTGCTTATCCCCCCCCGCTTGAGGCGGTGGCGCAGGGTATGCATAACTTGAACCTGCAGCACCCTGATATCCCATCACAGGGTAGGCAGTGACAGGCTTGTTCATTTCATTCCCGCCGGCAGCAGCATGATATCCCATGGCAGGGTAAGCAGAGACGTTCCCGTCCATCATTTTCGCCATTGCCGGCGCAGCAACATTGAATTTCTCGCCAAATTTAAACAAGAAATTCAATGTTCCTTTCATCCTCCCTCTCGGGGTACTGACGGAATAGCTTAAGGAACCTTTCCCATCCTTTGCTCCCAGCAATTCATTGACAGGCACAAAGACTACACCAACATCTTTATCTTTCAACATTCGCTTAGCTTTAAGCATGAACTTGAGCTTTAAGCGATTCTGTTGAGCAGCAACATCATCAATGGTGAATTTCAAGGGGAAATTCCATACAGGATTTGGCCCAGAGTCTTTATGAACGTGTGTCTTCTGTTTCTGCTTAGAATTATAATCATCTCCTTTGAGAGAAACATCACAGTACACATCCATCTTGTCGAAAAGGGTGACATCTTTGAGATCTTTGGCTGAGATAACTGTGATCTCTAATGACCTGCACTCCATGATGACTATTTTCCTCTACAAACAACAAAAACGATCAAGTAATTGTTATCAAGAAAAAGAGAGAATTTTTCCTTAAAGATTGTTCTTTATTCGAGGTTTTCTATAAGAGTCAATTGAGAAACGTTGGGTATATATACAATTCTGTTTGGTTCGAAGGAAAGTGACAGGAAAATTCCTTAGCCGCGCGAGCCGTCTTATATGGAGAATTAAATGAGAGGTTCAAGAGGGTTTTACCTTTTTTAGATTCTCTATGAATAATATCCTACGCGTTTTTTTTCCAAAAGCTATAGTTATCTATAAGCTCTGTAAAATATGCATATCAAAACTATTTTTTTAAATTTAAATTTAAAAATATATTAAAATAATATATATTTTATTTTTTAAAATTTATTTTTAACATCAATATCATAGTTTTTAAATTCGGTCTAGTAACCTTACCCGGTACAAGACCCGGGTTTCGGGTTTTGACAAGATCACCGACTCGCTCAAGTTATTTTTTTTAAAATTAAAATAACATCGTTTTAGTAAAAAAGATAAAAGTCAACGGGTTTTTAACCAGGTTTTGTTGGGTCTCCCGAGTTTTTTCTTTCCCTATTTTTTTTAAACCAGATCCAATTTCAACCTCAAGTCCCAGATCAATCTACGAGGCCGAGCCGGATTTCAAAGCTATAGTCAATATATTAATATTAATATTAATAATAACTCACTCTTCATCCGATAATCATGTATAATATATTCAAGTAATTCAAGTTAAATGTGTATTCATAAAAAGAATATAATTCGTTAATTATCTTGCAAGAGGATAAGCATAATAATTAGAGGTAATAATTAAGATAGAATGGTGGATAATATCTTCTTTTTTTATTTTGTTGTTGTCGGGCAAATGCTTGGAATCCCCGTGTCTGTATTTAATAGGAAAGTAAGTATTGCTAGTGAAGATTAGATATGTAATTTTTATTTGCCTTTTCCTTACTCTCGAAGGAAAAAATGTATTCTTCTAGAAGGACGGAGAATGAACGATATAGACACGTAAAGGCACACGTCTCCTTGAAGCTGAACGTGTAGCAAGCAGTATTATTATAGCAGCCGATTTCTATCATCACAACGATTTGTTGCCGGCTTTATAGCATGACCCTTAGTCTTAATTAAATCCTGGATTGACATGATGGCTCCACCTGGGTGCCATTTATTTGGGATTTGAAATATTTCGAGTTAAGAAAAATAAAATAAAATCAATAATTTGATTTTCATGCTGATTGCTTTTTCAAAGTATTTTTTTAATTAAAAATATATTAAAATAATTTTTTTTTATTTTTTAAAATTTATTTTTAACACTAATATTTTAAAATTATTCAAAAAAACACTAAAAAAATTAATAAGTTCAATATAATTTAATCCTTGTAGTTTATCACAACCAACCAATTAGTCCTTAAGTTTTTTTAATGGATACACTTAAATCTCTATATTTTTAAATTCATACACATCCACTTGACTTTTTTTTTTCTAATTTATTTTTTTTATTTTAAATTATAGGAAAAGTAAAAGATATTTTTTTGAAACAAAATATCACTGAATTAGGCATGACAAACACTCATCAGATGACTATTTAATTATTTTAATACTGCAAGGAGTTACTAATTTAGTATAGTAGTAAATAATCAGTAGACTTTGGGTGCGACACGTTAGGTGGGACTATATACAACGAATTCGTTGCCATAGCCAGGTCGCTATCTAACAGGAAGAGGCAACGAGCAAATTGGTACGAGCTCTCACCACACGCAGATCAAGCACAAGATGATCGGCGTGATGCACCGCGACAAATACATTGTTTTTGACAGGTGCAATCACAGTGGACCGCGTTCGCAAACGGGCAAAATGGAAATGCCATGAGCAGGGAGAAAATAAAGGGGGGAAAAGAGCCCAAAAGCAAAAGGATGGCACTGGTACAAATTCTTGACTAGTCCACTCTCAAAACTACATAGTTTTACACCAAACTTGATCGTGATGGATTTGCTTAAATGGCACCCGGCAAGAAAGACCCCATTTCCATGTGTTTCAGTTGCTGCTTCTCACGAGAAAATTTTGGGCGGCCATGTCGATTGCGTCTCAATTGCTTCGCCCACAAGAGCAATCGAGCAGCTTTGGAGGAGATGACTGGCTTTTTTTTTGTTTGTCATGTAGTCCAATCCTTTGATGAGAGTTGCGAGTATTGTGTTGGCCCATATTTGTTGTCAAAGAGGGTGGTAAGGCACATAGCCTAGCAAGCCTGACACAGAGGTGACAAGATCGTTGCACGTTGTCAAAAGGCTAAGCATCTGCTGAGAGATATCTATGCTTGGTGCACTACTAGGTCCAGAGCTTGGAGGAGGACTCATGAAATTGTGCAAATTTCTGGGTGGTAATTCAGTATGATGGTGTGAATTATTAAGTGGGTCATTAGCAAATTGAGTAGGGAGGGGAAGGATAGGCAGTGGAGATGGAGGAATAACCTTTTGAAAGTTCTTACTACTAAAATCCATAGCAACAGTAGTAGTAGTAGAAGGTGCACCACCATCAGCAAAACTAGCATTGTTGTTGAAGTTGTTTCTATTACCAACCATCATTTGCTCTCCCCTATTAGTTTCTTCCCCACCCAAAATGAATTTTACACGTGTTCCTCTACCACCATTACCACCAGGTACTGGTACTGCTTCTTCACCATTTGGTTTCTTCAATATCGATTTCAGCTGGCCTGCTGACTGTGAAGGAGGCTGGTGTGCAAATGCTGCTGCTTGTCGTTCCACCAGAGGATCTTTGGCCTGTGTGGCATCAACAGAGGTGTCATCACCTCTGCTTTTTTCAGATTCAGGTGCCTCGGAGGCAGGAGCGCCCACTTCCCGGAGGTTGTATCTTACATTAACATTGCCAAACAAGGATTTGTTACCGACAGCATATCTGAGAGCTGCCTGTGCATCAAGCTTTCTCCGGAACACAACGCGGCATTGTGATGACTTCCAAAAGACACGGATTGCAGACTGATCTATCGACCCAAATCGAGCAAACTTTGCCTTCAGCTGCGCAGCAGATGGAAGCGATGTCTCAGGAGGGAACTTCATCACCAACATGGTGGGCTCAGTAGCTCTAACTGGAGGCTCCATCTTTTTATAAGAATCTGGTTTAACTAACTTTCTAGGAGCTTGAGCCACTGGCTGTTTGCCTTCAGCCCGATGGGTAGTGGCAGGCGGTTTTCCTTCTGCTCGCTGGGTAGCCACTGGCTCCTTTCCTTCTACTCGCTGGGTAGCCATTGGCTCCTTTCCTTCTGCTCGCTGCGTATCCAAACTTCTCTGTCCAGCCTTCTTCCCTGCAGCCAATGACTTCAGGTGAGAAATTTTTTTCAACCTTTTTGCCGCAATTTCTTCCTGGCGATCAGAAGGCAAACGCTTCCGTCCAGCTTTTGTTGGATCATCAAGTCTGGCAAGGGATTTTGCTGCTTTTGAAGATGTCAAACCTCTGGAATTCTCACTGGCAGAATAGTCAGACGCCCCGATATTGGAAGAGGATTTAGCGCCACGAGCTTCAACAAGCTCAGTCTCAGATGGTGGTGATAAAGCCAAGCTTTTCTGGTAAACAAGGGACCGGAATCGCAGAAAGAAAGACATTGTAACTGAAGGACTGTTTCTTTCTGCACCATGAAAGGGATCGAGAGCTAGAGCATGCAAATCACTGAGTAGCTGGGGTAGCTCAAGCTCAATACTGTTGGGCAAGGTATTGCTGGCACCAACATCTTTCTTCTGACTGTTAAGCTGAAAATCCTCTCCAGGAGACATACTGATTTGAGTGGACTTTCCAGATGAGATTCCCGCTACCCCACCTTTTCCAGTGGCCAACCGCTTCTTCGGATGATCAGGATTAGTTTCTGCTCCCAACTCTTTCTTCTTTTTCTTCTTTTTCTCCCCCATAATAGACGTCTCAGAGCTGAGGGGCCCAGTAGGCCTTTTAACGACTTTGACCTTCTTCACTCCGCTACCAGTACTTGTTCCACCAGATTGTGAGGCATTAAGTGGTGAAAGATGTGAACCAGGGCCACCATCCTGAACTTTACTCAATCCACTGTCTCCTTCAGCTCTTGCAGAAAAGTTTAGTTCAGTTTGCTGAGAAACTTCATTTCATCTGGATGCTTTTGCACTCTCTTCATATTTAAGGTCAACTATACCCTCCTGTTGCTGAGAGGTTGGTGATGTACAGCCTGAAACACCCTTAAGCTGCTCCTTCCCAGGCAAATCAGACCACCCCGCACTTTTCAGATTGTCAGCCACATCAGATACTGGTTCACCTTTCATTTCTTTCACAGCATCCTTGTTATCAAGAGATGGCTTTGCATTTAAACTAGCACCACCATATCCTGGAGCCTGATCCGAAAGTAATGCTGCTTTGCCAGCAACATCTTCACTAGAATCAACACCTTCTTTGTTTATGAATGGAGACTGTTCATGTTTTGCTGAAATGTGGGGTGCTGGAGCTCTTTTTTGCAACACATAATCACCAGCTTCTGCTGCTGATGAACCCTCCACATGAATTGCTGGGGATGATGAACTTGCTTGCCTCTGAACAATTTCAAAAGTTCCAGGGTCATTTGGCTCGTCTCTTCGCTGAAGGAGATACTTGTCCCTTTTTGAATGCTCCTTGACTTTTATAGGTTTTTTTGAGCTCTTCTCACCACCGAGAGCTTCAGCTATCACCAATGGACCACTTAAAGGAGCTGAAGGAGCAACAACCCAATGAGAATATAAAACATAGGATAAGAAAAAGCCAATAGAAGGGGCAATAAAAAAGGACAATCAAGAGAAATTTATGAAACACACGCTAATAAAGGAAGAAAAATGCAGGACCCGTGTATGATTCGTGATGATAAAAGAACCAAACCTATACCAAAAATGCAAGTGATTAAAGTTGCTGAGAATTTTTCAGAGAAGGAGCTCATTTGTGTTTTATAAAATCCCTGAAATTACAGAATATAGAATTACTTGGTGCAGTGAATCTTACACAACAAAAAAAGAAAAGAGTGTTGAGTATATTACACATATTGCAGTTTTAATTGCAAGAGAGTTAATTTTAAACTCAGAATTTTAGGCTAGAAGTCTTAATACTACCTTTATTTGGCATGAAATGAAACAATTCAACTCAGGCATAAGATTTTATTACCAGGCAAATTGGAAATCCTTCTGTTAATCAAATGTCAAATTCAATAGCAAGCAACTACATTAAAAGGGGACATTTAGTTCTCAACGGCAGACAAGATATAAAGATCAGAAATTTCCATTTTGGAAAAAGATCGAGTTGAATAAAAGGACACAAGCAACGATGCTTTGAGGTGCCAATCACAAATACAAGCATTTTAAAAAAAACACATAAAATTAAATGTGCATGCTTGCTAAATTAAGAGTTTCAACAAAGTTGTGCACGCATCCTCTAAAGCTACTGTGATGCAACCACTACCTTCCACTTTCTCAATGAGTTAAAAAATTTACCATTTGATAACCACTGATACCCCATCCTTATGTCATAAAACAGAGTGAGATCTTAACTCTCATACCTTCACTGCAACTTTAAGGTAAAAGCTTGTGTTGCATCAGAGAAGTGAAAGCACTCAGTGCACAAGCAAAAGCATGGTGAAGTAATTCTAACTATTTGTCATACTCAAGGAGAAATGTAAAATGGCATCTGATAGAAACAAAACGGCACACAAGGAAGAAGCATGGATATCCACCATCACGGGGCAATAAAATCAAGATAATATCTCCAATGTACAAATCAGACCAGATGTTCAAAACCCATGCAATCTGCAAAGCTAAAAAATCAGGGAAAGACAAATAAGACAATACCTCGAGTTGGCTCTTTAGCAAGCTGATTTGAAACCTTAGCTGTATCATTCAAAGGCCGTGAATTGTGAACTCCAAATGCCTGTGCATATGTCTCATCAAACTCTTCAAACACAGCCTTGCGAAACGCTGAAACCCTAGCCTTATTCTTAATAAAGTCAAGACCATCCTGATCACACCCATGAGGCCCCGCAGCCAACTGCTTCACAAAAGCAAGAGCTTCGCCCGGCTTAAACCCATCTCTTGCCTTCATAATCTGATTCACCGAGTAAACCCCTCCTGGCTCATAATCCGGCACATCCACAGCAAAATACCCTGCCACATTCACAGGCCTAATATTATACTTATTCCTACACTTACAAGCCAAACCAAGTGCACTCCTCCTACTAGCCTCATCTGTAGCCTCCTCTACCGCCCTAATGAAAGTCCTCGAATTCGTCTGCTGCGATTTCTCTGCGAAATTCGCATCAAACGGAATAAGCTCCGCCGGATCAAACCAACCATAACTACTATCCCCAAAAAACGCAACCAACACATGACCTTCCCTCCTCGTCCGCCTCACCGAAGACGAAGCAAACGCCTCATTAAATATATGCCCTGGCCACCACGGATGCGATTTCACTTTCCCCCATACCATATCACCAACTTCAAAACCATAACTTAATGCCCTAGACGTACCTTCCATTGCTTCATTCTTCTCATTAGCAATAAAATCATCAAATTCACTCCATAAAGATTTACAATCCCCTACCGCTGAAATGTTATTCTGCTCTCTCTCTTCAAAATCAAAACTGCTTTCACTTCTCAACTCAGAAACCCTAGATCCTTCTTCTTCTTCCTCTTCTTCAACCTTAGAAACCCTAACATTGTTACCTTCCTGTTCAGAAACCCTAGGTTTTTCTTCTTCCTCTTCATTCGATTTTTTAGCGTCTGATTCAAAAGATATCATTTGCGAGAGGTGGAATTGATAAAATAAACCCTAGAAAGCTGGAGTCTTGAAGGCTAAAAAGGCATTTCTATTGAGACTGATTAGGGTTTGTTTGGTTCCTGTGCAAGTATGAGGAACTGTGAGATTTTTGTAGGGCAAGAGATAAGGGCGTGTTTGGATGGAGAGAAAATTACGAAGGTTTTATGCGGTAGTGTGGGTGTAATATGAGGAGCTGTAGAGGGTTTTTGGATGGTGCCACGTTATTTGATAGTGGAAGTAAAAGTTCGGAGTGGGTTCTGGCCGTATGATGGAAACGGGGCCCACCAACTTTCTCTTTAATGATTTTTTTTTGGAAGTGAATTTTCAAAGAAAATAGGAAGATGAGAAACGTGTGAGATATATATATATATATATATATATATATATAGAATGAGGTTGATAATTGTCTGGACCAAATCATTTTCAAGCTTGTTTTTAGGACAATATATATATATATATATATTTTTTTTACGAGATTTAAAGTATATTCATTGTGTTCCATAAAAAATTTCATAAATATATTAATTTGAATTTAAATAATTTTGTTTTGATACTGAAAATTATTCTCATAAAATGAGAACTAAGTTTTAGGTTTCCAGATCTAATTTAGAAATTGACTTGAAAGATAATAGAAATTGGCTTGAAAGATAAATTTAAGTTATTAGGGCATTCGTGAATTAACACAATTTTATTAAAATAACATTATTTTATTTTGTTTTTCGAGTTTTAAAGGTTTACTTGGCAGTTGGCAATGTTTGAGCTAGATTTATAAAATTAATCAAATTACTAATTAACAGCTGAATCAAGTTTCAAGTTTAGATCAACACGACCATGGACCAGGGAATGTATGGATCTTCTTTGCATATTCTATTGGCACTTTTATGTCGTGATGACCACTCTATACTCTGTAGTATCATAAAAATCACCAATCCACCAATTCAGGTTTGTGAGAGTTGACAAATATTGTTTATTTTGACTCAGATATTGAATCAGCCATGACTCGTGATTAATCACAATATTATAAAGATTCGAGTGAATATGAAGAGGAGGAAAGGGCCGTTCATCACACTTACTCCTTCGCAACTCCATGTTCATAATTATGGCAGCTCAATAAATTCTTGGTTGAATAGACAACTAGCTATACAGAAAAGGGAAGAAACAGAATCAGAATAGTTTCCCAATTTGCACCGAAAAAATCAACAATTTCTGTAGATAGAAGTAAAATTAAGAGCTTAACATTGCTATAACAAAAGAATGTTTGCCAAATTTTGTTGGAAAATAATGAACTCTATAATTTAGTGACCATTCAAAACAGTACCGTTTACTTCCAATACAAACCCTGTAAAAATTTGCAGTGACGACCGTATGAAACTACAAACTATACCCCAAAGGGACTTTTCAATCTGACCCAAATTTTTTTTGATATCTTTATTCCCATCACAAAAAGAACCAGGCTAGTGAAACAAAAATATTTGGTAGGTAGTGGGTCAGCGAGAACCAAATCTACACAATCACTACTTACCGAGGCTTACACAAAATTTACGCATCGTCTTCTTTTTGGTTGCCAGAGCCGGGGGTTCCAGCAAGCCAACCCCACACGCCACCTGAGCCCTGCCTATGATTTGCATTCAAGGCATGTTCAGAGGCAGCCTTTTGTCGTTGCAGGAGTTCAAGTTCTTTTTGCAGTGCCTCCATATTTTGAAGCTTTTGTCGTAGTTCCGCAACGTCAACCTGTTAGTTCAAGGAGTAATTAACACAAATGAATCTGTTTCGTAACTGGTGGTGCTATTTTTGGAAGATTCGCTTATTACTACACCTGTAAGTAAAAGGAGAGTATAAAAGAAGCTAGCGGTTCTTAATTAACATAATTCACCCTACTTATCGTAGCAACAAGAAGGCGGATATTATATTGGCCATTGTTCAATCTCTTTTTTTGTACAGTAATTTTATGGCAAACCAAACACAGTTTCATTTCCCTGATAAGTAGACAAAGATGATATTAGCCATATCTTCAGTTCTGGGTTGGGTTACTGAACTAGAGATATCCTGTGGCTGTTTTAACCAAAAAAGAAAAATTAAATGATACATATCAGAGAAGTCAACAGACAAAGATTGTAGTTCTTCATGGAAGTTCCAATAATTCCCACCGATCAAACCCAAAGAATGCGAAAAAAAGAATATGAAGAGAAAGTAGCTAGGAAATACCTCTAGTTTGAAACATCTTGACTGATCAGCAGCAAGTTGACCACGTACAGATTGGAGCTCCTGTGATGCCAAGAGAACAAAATTAAGGGGCATTTGATATAGAAAGAAAGAACATCTTATGAGGTACAGAAAAGTTGATAAGTGGATAACAACCACAGGATAAATTTCAGATGGCATGCAACTCTGGTACAAGATTTGACAGAAGTGCTCAAACGATGACTAAACCTGTATGTCAGGTGATTACCTTGTAAAGATCAGTGTTACGAGTCTCAGCATCAGTTAACTCTTGCTTTAAATGGAGAGTTTGCAACTTCTCCTTGCTGAGCGAAGAATTCAGTTCTTCTCTCTCAGCCTTTAAAGTAGCTAAAAGATGCTCACTAGTTCCCTCACCTCTAGATTTCTGCATGGAATTCAAAGTCTTAAGGATGCAAATCCAAAACAACAATACAGCAAAAGAATTCGTGAATCTCTACATATGTTAAAAAAAAATTGCAATTTGCCATACCGTGGACCCTTGGTCAATGTTATCCATAACAATTTCCCTAATTTTGCCTTCATGCCCCCCTTCAAATTCAGAGTCCACATCTCTGGTGGGATTTGTAAAATTATGGATAGCAGAAACACTGTCGGGCACAGGAGTCTCTGCTATTTTTGATTCCAAAGTTGATTTGTGGCTTGGTTTAAGAACATTGACCTGACAACAGAACAAAATCAGAAAGAAGGAAAGAAGGAAGGGAGGGGGAGGGGGATCCACAAGAAAGGAAGATTGCTACTAACTTCGTTGCTGTAATGCCCGTTATATCCTCCAAAAGATACAAGAATATCTTCGCCATTATAAGAGCTCAAGACCAAACTCAAGCCCTGCAATAAAAGATGGTCAGCTCATTCTACTTGAGGGAAAAAACTCACAGTCAAGAAGGCCAAGCCTATCTGTCTACAGCCTGTCACCCCCTCGGTAGTAATGATGGAATTGATAAAACCAATTCTAAGATAACTATAAATACTAGAGAAAGAAAACAACATCAAAGACTGAAATTGACAACACTTATACTAGCATGATAAATTCAGACTCCATTCCAGAAGGCAGCAATAAACTCAACAGTTTAGATGCATCTAAATCACAATTCACAGTCTCTACAGCACTCAGGTACACATCCTTTGATTACTCATAACAGCTAAACTGTTGATAATTTATAGAAGTTGCTCCTTATTAAAGCTCTATTAAAATAAACCAAGCAAAAAAACTTTCAAGACGCATGGAAAAATTTTGCGCTCCGTAGATTTTGATGGTTGCAAAAAGTTTCACATGGAACACAAAAATCATACAACTTTCCAGTAAAATTACATGCAGCTTGAAATAGTTCACAATTCTGTTACGTAAAATACCTCACTGGCAAGAGGAACACGCCCTTGAACAGAAGTTACAACAGACCAGCCAAGTGTAGACATGTTGAGGACAACAGTTTCAGAGACCCCTAAACAAAGTAGACAGAAAGGAATATATGAGATAAATTTATGAAGCTGGAGAGAAATTTAAATCATTCAAATCAAAATTCCTGCCCATTTTCTTCCATTTAAAACTGCTCGACTAATAGAATAAAAAAATTCATTCTTACTGGGATCAATACTTAAACAGGCTGGGGACTTGCTCCAGTCATTTTTTACAAAAGCAAACATGAAGGAATTTCCAGGAAAAACTTTTTCCCTTTTTTCTTTGTGTTTATAATTTTACTTCATTCAGGACAAATGGAAAATATAAAAGGATTTGGTAGCTAATGCTAAATGCATAAGCTCCAAGTTGTAAAATATATACCAGTCTTGTTGTCACCACCACCAACAATAAACCAATTCTCCCCAACTGTTACACCGGCATGTCCAGCCCGGGGTGTAGGTATCTCCCCCTGTTGTGTGGGTCTCGTCCATTCCATCTAAAAATCCACGTATGTAGAAGATATTACTAACAGTCCTATTGCACAAGAACAAAAAACATTGAGATTAGTTATCTTACAGTTTGCAAATCAAGCACATGCAGATCATTGAAACAAGTGGCATGTGAGCCTCCACCAAAAATAAGAAGGTAACGCTCAGCATGTACTGCAGCAGCATGATCAGATCTTGGAGATGGAGACACCCCACTGTAAAATAATAAAGAAAAATTAATCCTTGCTCACATTGTTCCATTTTTAACAGAAATCCAAAGATCCAACATTCATATCTCAAAAATTGGATGTGAGCTAGAAACATGAGATATTGTTGTGGTCAATAGAGAAAATCATAATAGGTTCAAAGTGAAATCTTATTTATATGTGCTAATCTGGAGAGTTGTATCTTAAATCATTATGGCATCAATTTGCAAGATTCATCTTACATGGCATCAATTTCATCCCAAGTCATGGTTTCTAGGTCAAGGATATGCAGATCATTCAAGAGAGATCTCTTCGCATCTTGTCCACCAAAAATCACTAAGCTTGTCCCGACAAGGGTAACTGATTGACCTCCACGTGAGATCTGCAATGCATGAAATATGCAACATTTTATACATTATATAAGTAACCAATGTCATAAAAGAGAATGGAAAACTGTTGAGCATAAGTATTCCATTGTGATTCACTGTTACATTTTCGCAAGTCCAACCCACAATTTCATTTCAAGTGTCAATACGCTAACAACAAGTTTTGGCTGAAAATCAAAAAGAAAAATAATTCACAAATTTGGAAAAAAAAGAAAAAAAAAATTAAGTCAAGATTTAAAATTTCTTCTTTGTGCATCAGCTCAGCAGACTCCAGCTTTGAACTTTGAATAATACAGTGATTGAGTATTTTTGTTTTGTATGAAATGCAGTAGATGAAAGAAAGGAAAAAAAAATGCATACCGGTGCTTTCCCATAAGTCTTCAAGGTTGACCAAGTACAAGATTGAAGATCAAATACCTTGACTGTAAAGGGAAAAAAAATCAAATATTAAGGCAATGTTGGTTTAAATCACTCGGCCACATAATGGTAATACATTATATACCCTGCATAGTTTCAGAAGGATCCTTTGTATGTCCAGCAATTGATAGAAGCTTGTTCTCCCATGGTATCTGCAGAACACATTGTCCTATTCATCAATGTGTGAGGATAATTCAACACCACTGCACACTTGTCTGCAGATGGATCAGCATATTTCGAGAAACTTGCTTCAAGAAGTTCACGTATAAAAGGAAATTCAGTTATATACTAACCAAGGAATGGCCGGCACAAGGAGTTAATTTAGCTGGAGACTGTCCCTCCTGTGGCTCATTCTCAGCCTTAAAATTGACCTTATACCATGACCAACTTCTCAAATCCAGCACCTGCATAGGGCACCAAATTTTGAGAAACAATATTTAAAAAGGTGTGTTGGCATAGCTGACAGTCATTTTCAACAGTCATTAGTTCAACGTAAAAGCAAAATACACAGTAAAATATAAGAGGTAAAATGGAGTTTAAAAGCACAGGACCATGAAATGTGATGTTTAAAATATTCTAGTATTCCAGATTTAGTTTGATATAAAGCATAGCTTTTCAGAAAAAAATAAGGATTATATCTTAACCAAACAAATAAATATTTCCGAACTTAGTTACATCTACCAAAATAATATTCCAGTCTGTGGTTTGCCTACATGAAGATCATTGAGATAGCGGCCATTGTGATTTCCCCCATATATGTACATCTTATCTTGAACAATTGCTGCTCCATGCTGGAAAATAAGAAAGAGCTTGTTCAGAGAGAATGACAGGAAAGCAGAGGAAATGAAAAAAAACAAAAGAAAAGGGACCAAGTGCAGTTGCCATTTTAAAAGGTTTTCTCACCTCATATCGGGCTTTTGGTGCTTGGCCAGTTATTGGAGGTGTAATCCATTGATCATAGACAGCAACTGTCCCAACATCTTCTGAGACGACATCTTTATCCTGAGTTTCTACTAGGGTTCCATTCTCAGTAGAAATGGTCTTTGTGTCTGGGAAAGAGTTTCCATTCTCAATGACATGCTCATCTGAGTAATGCTACAGGAAGCAATATCAGGTAAGCATGCAAAACTCGGGAGGGAGAAATTAATGAGAAAGGTGCAGAACAAGGCACAAGTATCACATTGATGGCCATGATGAGCATTGTTTCCTTCAGTTCTTTCCCTCCACTGTTTTGATTTTAAGTAGAATAAAGGAAAAGGAAAGCTCCCTAATCAAACAAATGCAACTCACTAGAAACACACGTATGGACATACAAGCAAGGTATGCTTGAGCAAGCCTCCATACAAATGAGACATAAATATACACTTTCATTGGTTCAGTTCAATTAAAAGATGTACTTATGTGAGAGCAGAAGTGGCATTAGCTGTGCAATTTGAAAGTTCTAGATTGAAGGTGCTGGTGGTGCCTGTGGTAAGCTATGAAATTGATGTGTTGTTGATGGCAGGTGGTAGCAGGGTAGTAGCTATGGATTGTGGTGGAGGATGGTTTGGATTGAGGTAAGCAGCGGCACTTTAATGACAGCAGCTGTGATGATTCAAATAGCTAGTTGGTCATTGCTCAACATTTTCCTTCCCTCTAACTGAAATTTTCCTTGTTCAATATTCCAATGACTCTCTCCATTTTATCCTTTGCTTAAATTGTGTTGCCTAAAAGAATCATACATGGTGTGTTCAAAGGACACAAATCAATTGCCACACATACTTTTATCATGTTGAATTTGAATTAGGAAACGCGAATTAGAAAACCATTCAGGTGCTAAAAGGTTGTCACATGACACTGGTATTATCTGTGAATTACACATAAATAATTCAACTTGTGCATCAACAATCATGCACACACCTAACTAAACAAAGAGTCATTAGGACAACTAACAAAGGTATTGGTTCACATAAATACTTTGATATTCTTTCGTATGTTAACTAGAAGAAATATCAATCTCATAAAAACATATAGAAGTAATTCATGGTTAGAAGATAAAATATCCAGTATGGAAGAAATGATAATAAGCTCCAACATATAATACTCAATGAACTCACATTCACTTGCGTGTCTGTGACAGACTCTGAGATAGAGTTAGATGCTCTAGAGTACCAACTTGGATCATCTTCCTGCCAAAGAGAAGCAAAAACAATATTAAATTAACTTGTATTAAAATCATCATGAAAAGATGAACATGAAAACCCCATTGCCATTACCTCCAGTATTTTCACAAAGAGACGCATGGCTTCTGTGGAAGCCATATTTCCAAGCCCCTGCCAGCTGCACAAACACAAACATTTTTAGAGGAGCACTTTCATCCATGCATTCAAACAGATTTATTATAATGAAAATACAATGTGCAAATTAGCAAATGTGAAATAAAATGACAATGGTGCACCATCTAAATCACTAGATGGCAATCTTTTAGAGATTCCAGCAACTGTTCACTGGATCATAACAAGCACATTATATTGGCCTCCTACTTCACAAGAGACAGATCCATCCATCGAGCAAACCCAAAGGAGTTCAGGAACTAAAAATCACCCTCCTTGGTGCAACAAATTAAAAATGATCCTCTAAGTTCCACGAAAAGTTCTAAATCCACACTAATCTCCCTAGACACAGTCATGTTCTCCATCTTACACGTTGCTTTATTCTAGCAAGTCTCGTTTCCAATTTCTTAACATTTTCTGCTCCAACTTTCCAAAATCTCGTACTTCACCTATTACGCATCTAGCCTTGGGTGAATAAATAACAAGTACACACTAAATACAGATCCAAAAGCAAAACTAAAAGCCGATGTGCAAAGCAAACAAACCTTTTCCATTTGCTTTGTTCTACAGCCTTCCAGCTACTAGGTCTCGGCACATTACACGGTCCAATTGTCGCCTGCAATCACATTCCAAAAATTACCAAATTCACTAAAAAATTCGGATTAACACAATTCACTCCAAACTCATTGCGTCGTAATATATAATTAAAAAGAAAACTAACATTTTCAAATCACAGTATAATTTTTAATCACCCTAGATCCACTAAAATTACACTCTCAAAACGCGCAACATTTGCAAAAAGAAAATAAACTAGAAAATAAGTAACACTGAAAAACTCATAAATCGCGTAAAAAAAGAAATTAAAGTATTAAACAGGGAAATTATAATATAGAATCGAGCTAATAAAACCTATAATTAATAATAAAAATAACGGAAAATAGAATTAAAATTCGCGCCAGAACAATGCGAATCAGATCGTGCAATGTACGAGTTGAAATAGAAACGCAATGGATCAGGGAAAGGAGATGGAGAGGTGACCTGCTGGTACAAAGCGTAGAGGAGGAGAGCGGTGTCGTTTTGGAATTTAGAAGAGACAGTGGTGGTAGAGTTGTGAGATCCATGAAATCCAGCGTATGATGCCGCTGCATAGAATCGCTCAGGATATGCGAGGCCAGAGCTTGACCTCGCCATCGCCATTTGCATACAATAATTTATCAATTAATTACTCTCTCGTGCGTGTTTCTGACTCTTTCTCTGGTTTGGTTTGAGAGATTTGAAATTATTTGCGTGAGAGAGATTGTGAAATGGAAGGAAACACTTGGTTTTTGTAGGGGAAGTGCTTATATGGTATGGAGATGTTTGAGAATGAGGTTACTTTGTTTTTAAAAATGCTTTTTATTTAAAATTTTATTAAAATAATATTTTTTTTTATATTTTAAAAATTATTTTTAATATTAATGTATTAAAATAATTTGAAAATATTAAAGAAATATTAATTTAAAATTTAAAAAATAAAATTTTTTAAAAGTATTTCAAAAATATTTTTAACACATAAGAATAAAAAACTAAATAATAATTATAGTTATTACACTTCATATAAATTGGTTTAATTATTATTTTTTTTAAAAAATAATATTTTAAAAGAATTAATTTTTTTTTATCAAATTATTAATTAATTTTATTTTTTAACTCAATTAATTAAACCAAACTAAATTTAATAACCATTAATAATAGCGCACGATTAAATAGGTTATTGTTTTATTTTATTTATTTATTTATTAATATTTTATTATATTCTTGTTTTATTGGATCTTTTTGTGAGTGTTTTTAGAACTTGTTT
Source organism: Populus alba (assembly GCF_005239225.2). Classification (NCBI taxonomy): domain Eukaryota; kingdom Viridiplantae; phylum Streptophyta; class Magnoliopsida; order Malpighiales; family Salicaceae; genus Populus; species Populus alba. The sequence goes on from NC_133288.1 coordinate 1,952,050, forward strand.
GTTTTTATATTTTATAACTTATTTTTAAAAATGTTTGAAGTTTTTTTTTATTAATTTTAAATTAATATATTTTTAGTTTTTTTAAATTATTTTAATATACTGATATCAAAAATAATTTTTTTAAAATAAAAAAATATCATTGATATATATTTTAAAACAAGAAATTATTTAAAATACAACCATAACCATACTGTAAAAAACAACTCTTAATTTTTGTTTTTGTTTTTTCTAAGTGTAGGGGAAAAAACAGTAAAATTGCTTTCATTTGACTATTTTTTTTTGTTTTTTTTTTTTTAAAAAACAATTACCTTGTTTTTATAGGATAATTGTTAAGATTAATTCTCATATTATTTAATTTTCTTTGTTAATAATAAAACATTAAAGATGTATATATATATATATATATATATATATATATATATATATATATATATATATATATACATTAAAATTAAAAATCTTTCTACCCAGCTTATAACGCCAATGAGTTGACAAAGAAGCAACACATTTCACTAAATTTCGATATTTTATTTAATTTTTTTTATCATTTTTATATATTGATATTAAAATTAATTTTTTTTAAAAATATTTTAATATATTTTAAAAAACAAAAACATTTTAAAAAATAAACTACACTGCTATCCAACTCATTTATTTGGTGTATTTTTATTTGGGCATTGTGAATATGCCATCCATTTTGATGGAGATAAATTGTGTCAATTCCAATGGATTAAAAGAAGAAAAAAATAACATATTTCACCTTTTATTTTAAATATTTGATACTTCACTCAAATGCAGATTTTCTTCAGATTATATATAAATACCTTACTAATAAAATCATATTATATCACATTGCAGTCACAAGCAGTAACATCTCATATCATTTACCATGTTAATCTATAAGAAAATGTTGGATTTGATTAAACACTCTAAAAGAACTAGATTATTTTTATAACATTTTACTATTCATATGAAAACAATGAAGCATTTTAATATATATTTTTTTATCCTATAATTCATTGAATCATTACTATAGTTCACTTAGCTAGCACGCGAGTTAGTGATATTAGTAATATTATTTTTAAATAGGTGATTTTTTTATAAAATTTGATCATTAACTTGTTTTTTTTTTTTTGGACTTGACCCCCTCCAAATCGGAAATCATGCACGCAACAAAGCCATGCTGAAAAAGGAAAAAAAAAATCAACAATTCAGCCTGTAAAGTATTTTTTGTAATTATGAAAAAAAAAAAATTGGATTTTTATTCTCAATAAAAAAGTCTTAAAAAAGAAAAGAAAAGTCAATAACAGAGCTAAGAGGACTGGCATAAGTTCCAGTTCTGTTGAACTTCATACACAGTAGTCTGAACCTTAAAACCAGAACCCGAGAGAGAGGGAGAGAGACAGCAAGGCAAAACAGTAGTACAGTTCTACTGCTGGTGTGTCTCTGGTCTGTGAAACACAAGCCGTCCACTAAAAAATCTGCTAAAGTCACTCTTCCTTAGCTTATACTATAATGAAGAGCAGTATTTCTCTGGCTCATAACTCTCTTTTCCCTTCTTTATATACATTATTATTTCACCACCAAAAACCCTAGTCTCTCTCAGGTACCCTTTGCTCTTTCCTTCCCTCTTTTTTTTTTTTTTTGTTCTTGATAGTCTTTGCTGATCCGGGGTTGATTGCAATGCTTGATTTCTTACTCCTTTTTTTTTTGGTAAAGAAGCACCCAATTCTTTAATTGGGCCTGGTTTTTCTGATTCTTTTCTTGAATATTGTTTTTCTTTCTCTCCCTCTAACAATTTCTCAAGTGGAAACTTTGTTATGGTTATTGTTACTGTGTTTTTCAATGCGTTCTGTGTTTGGATTGAAAGTTTGGAACATGGGCTATCGATTTATTGACGAATTTTGCTGTGTCTTGCAATGATTTGATGAATTAAGTTAAATTTTGAAACTTGGCAGTTTAGTTTTTTTTTTTTTTTTAGTTTTTGTATCTCGCGTTTCTTGCAAATCTATTATGGGAAAATCTTGTTAATTTTAGTAAATCTGTTTTCTTGTGTTGGGGTTTTTCACATGATGATTGCGAATGAATGTCGTGTGTTGGAGCTTTGCAACCTGTGTGGTTTGAATGATTGCTGACTCTGTGGTGTTATGTTGTGACTTTTTCTGGATCTTTTGGTTTGTAATGTTCTATTTCAGATTGGTGTTATGAGCGTACAGTTGTTAGTTAAGTGTCTTGTTCTTGTTGAATTTTTCTGTGACACAGCTATAATGGATCACCCACGATCATCCTTGGCTAATGGTGAGGAGAATGGTGGTGGGATTCCTGATGACTTGCGCTGCAAGAGGTCAGACGGGAAACAGTGGAGATGCACTGCCATGTCTATGCCAGATAAAACTGTTTGTGAGAAGCATTATATTCAGGCGAAGAAGAGGGCAGCTAATTCTGCCTTGAGAGCCAGTCTGAAGAAGGCCAAAAGAAGATCGCTAGGTGAAAGAGATATTTACTTGAAGAGCAAGAGTGATGATTTTGATATACCACTTGTGAACATGAAAGTTGAAGAGGAACAACCGTTTTTTGTTCCATCAAAGAGGCATAACGAGAAAGTACCAAAAAGTCAGTCTCGCTATTCTCCTGAAACATCTATAAGGAGTTTGTCTGGTCTGAATTCTCAAAAACTAAATGATGATTCGCAAAGAGATTTCAAGTTTGAAGAGAATCGGAGGTCGTATAAGACGCCTCCTCTTTTAACTATGGATTCATCCAAGAGCATATCACAAAGAAGCTTTGATGCCAGTGCTATGACAGTGAGTGAAATTGAAATCGTACTTGACAGCATGTTTTAAAATGTTGTTGTTGTACCGTACTGTTCATTTATGTTTTGTATGCTTGCTTTTTCTTCTGCTTCAACTTGTAGATATTGAGATGAACACATTGTTTTCAGGAATACTCTGATGCAAGCACAGATTCTTCTGAAGACGTTGGTGGACAAACTTGTCATCAGTGCCGAAGGAATGACAGAAATAGAGTTATTTGGTGTCCCAGATGTGACAAGAGAGGTTTTTGTGATAATTGTATCTCTGAATGGTGAGGGTTGAACACTGTTGCAAAAATGTATTCATATTTCCAACTTATAAGCTCAGTCAAAGATTTATTCTGTACTTCTAGGTACTCGGACATTCCACTGGAAGAAATTGAGAAGGTTTGTCCTGCATGTCGTGGGATCTGCAATTGCAGGAGTTGCTTGCGAGGAGATAATATGGTAAAGGTATTTCACTCATGAACTGAAGGGACCATGTTTCTATTATATTGTTAAGTTTCTTTATGTATCATGAACAAATAGTAGTGGGATTATCTTATCCATTGAGGATATTTTCCCCCCTATAAGTTGCAGGTGAGAATACGAGAGATACCTGTTCTAGACAAATTACAATATCTCCACTGCCTATTATCTTCAGTGCTTCCTATAGTTAAGCAGATCCATCACGAACAATGCTTTGAAGTAGAGCTGGAACAGAGGCTGTGTGGTGAGATGCTTTTTATATTTTAGTGGCATATGGAGTTTAGAATGCTTTATAAGCTTTTCCCTGTTATGTGACTAACTGGGCATTACTTCTTCAGGAACTGATATAGATCTGGTCCGGGCCAAATTGAATGCCGATGAGCAGATGTGCTGGTATATTAAGTAAACTTATGCACTGCTTTATCAATTTCTTTTATGTTCTTCTTTACTGTGCATATGAATTGTAGTCAGGACCCTGGTCTTTACTTATCTTATAAAATAATCTTGCAATTTGATGAGTTCAGAAAGCTGAACTATAGCCTGTCTTCTAGATAGGGTTTTTTGGAGGGTGTACAAGTACAATAGATTCCTCCTCATTTCAAGTATTGTTGTTCATTGTAATTTATCATTTTGCAGCAATATATGTAGGATACCAATCATTGATTATCATCGGCATTGTGCAAATTGCTCGTATGATCTGTGCCTCCATTGCTGTCAAGATCTTCGAGGAGCATCAAAACATGGTGTTGGAACTGAAGTGAATGAAAACCAGATTGACAGGAGAATTCAAGACAAAGAGACCCTATCAAAATTTGTGATAGACTCCCGAGGAAGAATAAATTTATCAGATAAGTACCAAGGCTGGAAGGCAAACAATGATGGCAGCATTCCATGCCCTCCAAAGGAGCACGGTGGTTGTAATTACTCATCATTGAACCTAAGCCGTATTTTCAAGATGAATTGGGTAGCAAAACTTGTGAAAAATGTGGAGGAAATGGTCATTGGCTGCAAGGTCTATGATGCTGACACTCCACAGAAATCTGGGTTGAATGATTCCACACTCTGCCAGTATGCTCATAGAGATGACAGTGATGATAATTTCTTATATTGCCCCTTATCTGAAGATATAAAAGTTGATGGGATAAACAAGTTTAGAAAACATTGGGTCAGAGGCGAACCTGTTATTGTGAAGCAGGTATTTGACAGCTCATCCATATCAAGCTGGGATCCAATGGCCATATGGAGGGGGGTCCGGGAAACATCAGACGAGAAAATAAAAGATGAAAACAGAACAGTGAAGGCCATAGATTGCTTACACTGGTCTGAGGTGTGTTTTCTCTCACTTTTGCTTATGTTAGGAGTATGGCTCTTCTTTCTTAATAACATCAGTAAATAAATTGTTGTTGTGTTAATCTATTTGATTTCCATGATATGTGGTTTTCTGTGTTGGCAGGTTGATATTGATCTTGATCAGTTTATCAGAGGATACTCCGAGGGACGAATGCAGGAAAACGGTTCACTAGAGATGTTGAAGTTGAAGGATTGGCCTTCCCCCAGTGCTTCTGAAGAGTTCTTATTATACCAGAGACCTGAATTTATCAGTAAACTGCCTTTCCTTGAATTCATCCATTCGAGGTTGGGTATTTTAAATGTTGCTGCAAAGTTGCCCCATTACTCTTTGCAGAATGATGTAGGACCTAAGATTTGTATATCATATGGGAGCCATGAGGAACTCGGTGTGGGCAATTCTGTAATCAATCTTCATTTCAAAATGCGTGACATGGTAAGTTATATTTGTTATTACATTGATATTGTGACACTTTCTACTCGCATGTATTGCTGTTCCTTCTTGAAATTCATGTTAGAAGATTTAAACTATAGGTCCTAGATTGAAATTTAGCATTTGTATACAAACTTTGAATTAAAATATACACATGAGGTGTTTTTAGAACTGAAATCTTTTTAATCCCATTGAGATCCTAAATTCAATCTACATGGTTCACAAATAAATTCTTCGTATCTCTAACATTGGGTTGAACAAGTATTTTACAAATTCGGTTGGCTTCCAGTGCAACAAGTGCAGCTGTGGCCATGCCCTGTACAGAGAGCCAACATGTAATATTAAGTGGCTGTTTATTTGTTTTTTCTGAACAATCTCGCTTGTCTAAGGTGTCTAATATATGTTGGCATTGCTGAGGCATGGGCAGGTATACTTATTGGTGCATACATGTGAAGCAAAGGCAAAACATTGCCAGGAGAATGGCTCATTTGACCCAGAAAAGAGCTTGGAGGAGGTAAGGTTGCCTGATATATCACTTGGTGGGTGTAACATACAAGATGAAGTGAAGACAGCTGAAGAAAAGAATGAGAAAATGGAGGATCAAGGGGTTGATAATACCACTAGCATTGAAGAGCTTGAGAGAATTGAAGATCAAGGGGCTGGAAGAACCACCAGTGCTCCAGAGGTTGAGAGAACGGAAACCATCAGAATGGAAGAGGTTGAGGGAATGGAGTGTCAGCAGTTGAGGAAAAATCATGATGATATGCCTGTAGAGATTCACACAGGAGTTAGTTGGGATGTCTTTCGTCGGCAGGATGTTCCTAAGTTCACTGACTATTTGCGAACACACTGTGAGGACCTTTGGAAGCCTGACAACACAGTGCATGATTTTGTAAGTTGACCTAGTTATCTTTGGAAATGTACCTCATATTTTAATCAAGACAAATGGCTTCTGTAACTTGCATGCTGCTGATCTTATTAATGGGATCTCAGGCCACACGTCCCCTTTATGATGGAACAGTTTTCCTAAATGGGTTTCATAAGAGACAATTGAAGGAAGAATTTGGTGAGTAACAATAGCATTTCTTAGTTTTCAAAATAGATAAAATGGATCAGATTTAGCAGGAGCCAGTTATTCCTGCTTGTTTTTAGTTTTTCTGTTGACATAGTCAGGTATCCGAGCTTCTACTTTGTTAGCATAGACCTTCCTATTGTTTATTTTGTTCATGAGCAGGGTATCTGACTTTCCTATTATTTTTCTTCCTCAGGGGTTGAACCATGGTCATTTGAACAGCACCTGGGGCAAGCTGTATTCGTCCCTGCTGGCTGCCCTTTCCAAGTGAGGAATCTTCAGGCAAGTTTGTTGCAACTAATTGGATTCTGAATTCTGATAGATATATGACTCAGTAACTTCTAAGTGTAAAATGATCTTAAAACATCTAAACTACAATGATGAAAATATATATTTTATTTTTCAAATGGTTGGATATTAATTGATATCCTTACTATAAATGGTTTGTGATTTTCCCCAATTAGACCAAGGTTCATTCACACATTTTTTCTTGGAACCAGCATTGGTCTGTTTCCAAAGTTGCGACATATTCATCCTTTATCCATTAAAAGTATTAAAAGAATAGAAGTTTCATCCTTGAGGAGATGATTTTATTTGTGGTTTCCAAATAATGTTGCTGCAATGGGGCTGCTTCTACTCTCCGCAGATGAATATTTTAGGCCTTCAGGTTAGGGACCATATTTATCATCGAACAATGGGATAAAAAAAGGTGCTTTAGTAGTTTGGGGGACTGGCATATGCTATTGAAAACAACACTTGTGAACAGCCAGTAGTTGCTGCTTTTCTTTCCTTCTTTTAAATTCAAGTACTGCCTGATTTTAAAAGTCTTATAAAAATACTTACAGTTTCCTGGACAAAAGATATTTAGAGACCATTATGTTTAGAGTGGCTCCTGAAGCTTTTGCTTTTATTTCCGATTCTTCTTTTAATTGTGATTTTTGTAATTCTTGAATTAGTTTTGATATAGATCTGTCTAAATTGTTGACATGGTTAATTCAGAATTAATTAAATTCTGCATTATAATTATTTCTTTTCTTCATGTAAATTTGCAGTCCAATGTTCAGTTGGGTCTTGATTTCTTATCTCCTGAAAGTCTGGGGATGGCTTCTAGATTGGCAGAAGAAATTCGCTGTCTTCCAAATGAACACGAAGCAAAACTTCAAGTTTTGGAGGTAAGAATACAGAAACTTTCCTCGAAAATTCAATGCCTCCTTTTCCTTGAAATTCTTTTGTTCTCCTATCAATGATTTCTTTATCTTCTATTTGGTTTTGATACAGGTGGGTAAGATGTCACTCTATGCTGCTAGTTCAGCCATTAAAGAAGTCCAGAAATTGGTGCTTGATCCTAAGTAAGCAAAACAGCTTGACTTTCATTCCACTGCTTGCTTATTGTCTGTGTTTTCAAATCTTTAATTTGATTTTTGTGATGAGAAATAAAAGTGAAATTAACATCTGATGCATTGGCCTTGTGGACCTGTGGCATCACACATATCCCAGTTAGGGGTTAACATTAGGAGTAAGGTTTGAAACAAGACTGGAGTGCACTTATATCTAGCTTATATTCCTTGCCTATGACCTAGCCAACCTTTTGGGCGATTCTTGTTGTATTTTATTGGGGATTTTTGCACATATATAGAATAGTTGCCTTCTCCCATCCCTTTATCTGTTTACTGGGATTATAAGATTTATAATTTTTTTCGCAGGCTTGGAGCAGAAATTGGATTCGAGGATCCTAATTTAACTGCAGCAGTTTCTGAGAACTTGAAGAAGGTTGCTAAGCCAAGACAGATAAGTTGTGCTTAAATCAGTGTACATTATTAGTGATTTAGATATAGAAAAATATTTTTTTAAGTGGCTGAGATGCTCCCTGAGGGAATTTAAATGTATAAATGTAAATTTTGTTTTGACAGATTATGGCAGTTGTAATATGCAGAGTTTAAGTAAAAGTAACTAGTTTTAGGTCATTTCTGTTTGATTGATGTTTTGGATTGTTTACTGTTTACTCTTATCATATCTGATATTGAAATTCAAGTAACTTTGGTTTTAGGGTTTCCCTCAACTTCATTGAACCCGCGGCAGATGAATTCAGTTGCGAGTAAAAATTTCAGCTTGCTGCCGCAACAGTAATTTAGCATGACTTGCGTACTTTTGAAGTCAATAGCATAAAGTATAATCTCATGTTTTTCTGTTAAACTGTGTAATAATGCTCCAGGACTAGCTGCCTTGAAATAAGATTTCAGGAGAATACAAACTTCAAAATGTCTGTTCATGCTCTTCTGTGCTTTTTTCTTTCTTTATCAAGAGATGATACTAAATGAATCTGCTATCCTATAGAAGTCTGCCTTCACATTTGGCCATGCAGATTCCGGTGCTTGTGCATTTAAGGTGTATAATCTACCACCACGAGCACAACAAACCGCTAGATTATGCCGGTGAAATGCGGGGCTTTCAACTCTGAATTCCAGCTTGTAGTAATTAACTTTCCTCAGAGAGTCCTCTCTTAAACTTGATTCTGTCAAAGTACCTTTCACGTCAAGGCGTGATCCTGTGATTTTCCGAACCACAGCTTCTCCCACCTCCTTAGGCCCTCCAAATGCTTCAATCCTACAAAATTCATAAATGAACCTTCATTACATGTTCTATTTTTCGAAAGCTCGGATCTTAGCATCAGTTTTCTAGGTACTCACGAGAAGTCAGGAGGGACTTGTGAGACAATGACACTGACATTGAGTTCACCACTTGAACCCGGGGGGCCAAATGCAACAACCGGTTCATTCACATTCTTCCGCCGCCCATCACCAGATTTCCCATTATTCAGTGGAGGTGGATCGAGTGATCTCTCATATTCTGTCTTCTCAGCTGCTCGATAAAGCAGCCTCTGATCTCCAACCCAAGTTGCAGGGTATATGAATTCTGCTCTCAAAAAGCACTCAATAGTATTAGAAGAACGCATCAATCCTATAGGTGCCAAGAAATCATGTTAAACAAATTCATATAACAGAGGACTCACTAACCAAACCCTTCATTTGTCTCAATGCATCGGCTATACCCTCCAATTGGATAAAGCACATCAAGCTTAACATTTCGACCGCTTTCCGGTGATAATCCAAGAAGAAAACTAGTAATCCCACCAAAATTTGCACCAACAGCCACCAGAGAAGCTGAACCAACACCAACAAGCAGACGACGCTGAAAAGTCGATGCCAGAGGTGCAAACTGTTCGGCTGGAGGCCTAGGCACCTCCGGGAAGCTCTCCTTCCAGTCCCCAGATGATTGAGTCATGTAAATCTTTTGGATGGAGGCATTTCTGCATGCTAGAAAGTGATGCTGCAATGCCATGGTCGATGCTTTTCCAGCTGTGTAGCACCACCCTAGCTAGCTTATCAACTCTAAAGTTGCTCACATAACCTTTTGGACTAGCCAACTGTTAATTGATCTAGGGTGGTGCAGTCTTAGGCTCATGGAGAGAGGCACAAAGGGGAGGAGGGGCTTGCCCTTTGACAGTGATAATGCTATCTGATTTTCGGTGGTTCTCATTTTTTGGTTCACAAGGAATGCTCGGAGCCATACAAATTTCCCTGTCCAGCCTCCAGCGCGTGAAAAATGCTGTGTGGACCTATGGTGGTGCCCTGGCTCAGCATAAAGTAGCCATGTTCGTCATGGAAAGTCGAAACCCTTTTGTGGGCTCGGTCAATTCGATACGCTAAAAGTTTGGTCTGGGCCATGCATGTCACCGTCTAGCTCGGCTGACTTTTTCGTGGTATCTTGGGTCTAATGCGACGTGTCCAATAGTTAAAAACTTTCCACTTCGATTGAATGCCTTAACTTCAACGATTTGACGGAGAGAAGCGTCTTTTTCCCCTTTTTTTCAGTAGTGGTATATATTCAACATCGTTATTCAATCAATTGATTTAATTTTGATTTTTTAAAAAATTTTTTAAAAAAATATTATTTTAATCTTTTTTTTAAAAGCAGGTTTTAATTAGATGGTAGATTAATTTAAATTTTTTATTGAGTTATGAGTGTGGAATTTTTTTTATTTCTATGAAACCTCGCTCTTATTAAGTTCCAAATTAATTGGTTAATAATTAGTTCTTCAATTATGTGTACATTTAAATTGATATAAAATATTTTGATCAATCGAAACTCGATATATAATTCAAGTTTTCTATATATATATATATATATATCAATCAAATCCAGAGGTCAATTTTCAGAATTGAACATGAACTTTGAATTCAAAACTCTTACAAGTCTTCCAGCCAAGCCACATGCCCTGTTTTTGAACATCAATTACAAATCAATTTTAATTAGGCCTATAATGTGAGACTGGTATTGTGGTGTAGAGTTTTTTTCAATTAAAAATATATTAAATTAATTTTTTTTAGATTTTTTTTTAATTTTAACATTATTATATTAAATTATTGAAAAATATTCTAAAAGAAAACATCAATTTAATATTTTTAAAATAAAAAAAAAAACAGTGTAAAAAAATACTTTAAAAGCTAATTAAACCAAAAAAAAAGGAACCCACCGATCGATGATGTTTAACCTAAGAAAATATAATGATGGGTCACACACCGATTCGAGTCGCTCCACAAGTCAAATGATAGAAGAAACTTTGGAGTGATCAGAGACGAGCTTTAATTAGAAAGAAAATCTATGTGATCTTCTACTCATATTGAAGTCGCTAATGGTGGGCCAAAAATCCTCAAAACCTTGCTTGCTCTTTAGCAAAACAGTTGAGGTTCTTCCCTGGCTGATACAATTAACTTGAAGAAAAAGAAGTGATGATAGAAATCATTACAGGGACTATAGCTATAGAGGTAGAAGAAAAGGAAATTGTGTAGATTATTTTCTTAATTTCTCAAACATCCCACAAGGGTTTCTCTAGTGCTGCTGCTTGTTGCTGCTCGAAGTGGTTCAATCCTTGCATCCTTGGATGGCTAATTCCTCTAGTGAACTCCATTTCTTGATGGTTATGGTGTTCTTGAAGATTCCTTTGCCTAGAGCCTCCTATCCCCAAGAAATCAACAGTCATCATGTCCCCACTAAATCTTGATAAACCACCTGGATTAGCTCCACTCGTTGGACTACTCAAACCAGGGCTTGAATTTGCACCTTGAAAAGCGTTCTCATTGTTGCTGCTAGCGTGCTCCATGGTCTTGAATAACGCATTGTTTTGATCCAAAACTGCACTAAACATCCCCATATCATTCAACACAGAGTTCCCAACACCACCGTTTGAGTTGAAAAACTGGTTAGCATATCCGTCATCACCACCTATCACATGAGATTGGTCATTTTGGGCATGCATGGAACCAAATGTTGGGGGTGCCATGCTTGTAGCAAAGCTCTTTTGCATCACGGGAGAGCTCACATTGTTACTGCTTGCAGTTGCACCCATTTGAGCTGCTTTTTGCAACAAAGCTGTAGCTGACATTGAAGCCGAGCCAGCTAAATTATGATGACCATTTCCTTCAAAGATTGCTGATGAGTTTGCATTCAACTGAAGGGCAGAGGAAGAATTGAATGGCATGCTTCTTGAACCACCAAAAAGGCTGGCGGTGCTACTTGAAAACATGCTTCCTGATGAGGGTTTAGGTGGCATTGGCAAGAGTGCTTGGGGCAAGGACAGCGAGTTTTTGGTGTCTAGATGGCTAAAACTAGACATCATGGCAGATTGACTTGGAGGATTATTGTTGATGGCCATGGGGGAGGGTATGAGGCTGGAGATTTGGCCTTGTATGTTTGCAGGTTCCATGTTGGGCATTAGTCCTTGATTCACTTTGTTATTTTCTTCAGCTAGGGCATCACAGAAAGCCCTGTGAGTGATGAAGCTATCCCTCCTGCATGCTCAAACAGCTAACTATCAAACCCTAATTAAAAAAACTAAACATTTTTACATATAAAAATGCTGTGAGATAGAGATAGAGAGAGACCCTCTACCTCAATGGTAATGCAATTGAACCAGTCTTGTTAAACATTAATATGATGATCACGACAACTATATTTATGCTGAATAACTAAGCCTAATGAAAGCTTAATTAAAAGCATGATTGGGACTTTTGGATAAAATAATGATTTCATAATTGCATATAGTCAAACAAAGACTTGAAGCAAAGCTAGGAGTGCTGTCGAGGCACAGATCTCCTATTAATCAACAAGCCACTGTATTTATATATAAAATAAAGTGGTCCCACATCATGACCAATCAATCAATTTGCCTAACCTACCATTAACCATTATCATCTTGCATGCATAGACAAGTACTGTACAAGTATCGTCTCTAACCAATTCAATTTTTTTGGGGAAATTAATTATTAATTAAGTAGAAATTAAGTAATATATCAGGTTGTATTAAGCTGGTGTCTTGAAATTTCGAGAGATAAAGATATGAATATAAAATAAATATTTTTAAAACAGTTTTAAAATGAATTTCAGAACTGTTCTTTCTGTTTCTGTTTTCATTTTTTTTTCTTGAAATGATAATTAATAATCGCTATCTTAGTGATCAATGCAAAGTACAAACCTGGAGAAGATGGTTCCACAATCACATTTGTATTCCTTAGTCCCACAAGTCTTGACATGAGCTTTCCAATCCGACTGGACAGCATATTTCTTTGAGCATTTGTCACATTTCCATTTCTTTTCGCCATGTTTTCGATAAAAATGCTTCTTAATTCCTGTAAGATCTCCTAATGCTCGAGCCGGATTGTGATGAACACATGAAGGTTCTGGACAAATATAAACCCTTTTTCGAATTTCACCACTTGCTCTTTGCTTTAGCTTCCATGGTAGATTATGGCCCCGCCGATGCAATTGAAGATTCTGGTCCCTTTGGAACCCCTTGTTGCAAATCTCACATACAAATCGATTTGTAGCCATAAGAGTTTTTGGTGATAGAGCAATAACATCAGCACTAGGGTCTGCCACATATTTCATGTATAAAAAACTCTGATCAGAATATATTTATATATATATATTTATATTTTTGTCAAATTTCATTAATTATATAAAAGGGTAATGATAATTTCAACAAACTAGCTATATGCTAAGCACAATTACTGCTGTATCATGTTTTTAATTAGCTTGTGATAGCAATAATAATCATACTAATAGGCACAAAACTTGTAGCTTGCTTGTTCTTGGCACACACACTCATATCTATATGATGGCGAGCCTGTATGTTTTTTGGTTTGATTGTTGATCCATGGAGACTAAAGAATCATCAGTGCAGCAGAACCAAGAGAGAGATGGGGAGAGAAAGAGGGAGGAGACTAAAGATATATATATATTCCATGAAGGAATATATGTTTTCCTTTTGCCCGAAACAGTTAAAAAAACAAGGCAGAATTAAAAAGGAGCTAGCAAGGCAAAGCAACAGTCCAATGCAATGATTGAGATCCTGGCCAGTAATTCAACCACTTACAAACCAATAATTCTAATTTTTTTGAAACCCAAATAGCCATAGAAAAAGAGAAAAAAAAAAAAACCATGAACTATCAAAAAGAAGCTCATGGTCCATAAGCATACAAAAAACCAACAACAATTTAGAGCTCATCAGATCTTCAAGGCTGCTGCTATATATAGTAAATTAAAGTCCATATTACCTAACTAAAAAGGGGTTAAAAGTAAATCATAAAACAGAACATTATATATATTTTCTTTTAAGAAATCAATAGATAGCTGAAGTGTATGTCTACATACCAGGATTTCCAGGCATATTTCTTTTCTTCTTGAGTGGAGGTTGCTGCAGCTGTTGAGTAATAGTGGAGCCATTGCTGTTAGTAGCAGTAACAGTGCTTGAAGCTAAGGATTTTAAGTGAACTTCATCCCCACCACCTCCAGAAGAGAAGCTGCCAGTGCCATCACCTGTGGTGTTTGACATTGAAGGAAGGGAAAAGAAATATGATAAAAAGAAAGGGAATTAATTTTATTTTTTTGAAGATTTAAACCTTAATTTTGTCTTTCTTTCTTTCTCTTCTACTCACCAAACTTCCTTGTTTTCTTTCTCTATTGTAAGTTGCTTGTTTTTGGTAGAAGATGTGTTGTTTAGTGCTTAAAAATAAACAAAAACAAAAGCATGGAAGTTGGAGATTTGTTTGTAACTTAGAGGAAGACAAAAACCAGGAAACTCTCCTTCATTCCTGGTAAAAAAGAAGAGATAGTGAACAGGCTTTGTTACAAGGAGAGAACAGAAGAAGAAGAAGAAGCAGATCTTCTTTGGAGGCATCTTATAAATATATATTAATTTTCTTCTTTTTCTTGCCCCCAGCTTTCTTGAATATTAAGGTTATTGCCCTTTCTCAATATTTAAATCTTGAAAGATTCATTTTGTATAGTATATATATATTACGGTCAAACACATCCACACAATTTTTTTTTTCTTTTTGTAATTGATGTTAATTTCTTTCTTTCTTATCCTTTGAATTCTTAAATTTCCTCCTTAAATATGTGAGTGAATATCCATAAATAAATTAAGCTCTTATATAGTGGTGAATGAAAGAAATTGATACCCAAATAGATTTAATTTAATAGTTGTAAAGTAATTTACTTACTAATTTAGAAGTTGAAGACTTGAAGCTATTTAATCAAATAATTAACGTAATGTTTAATATAGTATAAAAGTATTTTAAATTTGGTTGGTAAGCAAACATGCTTTTTATATTATCATCCCGAATCTGAATCATGAAACTAATTATAATAAAATATATTTTTTTAAAACGTAATGGTTTGGATACAAATAATATGTTTAAATCTAATAAAAAATATAATTTTAATATATAAAAAATTAATTTTAAATTATTATTTTACCGTGAGTAAAACATTCATATAAAAGTTTAGTGTTCGTAAGATTTAATGATACATAAATTATTTAATAACATTAAGATATTTCTCGGATGCTTAATATATGTATATTCCACAGTATTATTTTGAATTTAAATAAATTTAAAGAAAGGTATATTAATATATTAGTAATTTGAATATGAATCATCGTTAGTGTAGATGTAGTAATTCTCATCAAATTCCGGGGTAGTTTTGGTATTTAACATTTGTGTGCCCCGCTAACGAATTTATTTTTGGACATCGTGACGGCCTCCGATTGAAATCTTGTCTCCTTGTGCTGATATTTCTACAAAAGTAATTTTATCCCAAGACTGCCCTCCCATGCATCCAAAACCACATAATTGCCACTACAGAAACAGCCGGCAAGAGCAGTGAAATCACCAAAATAGCCTCATCCGTCACGGGTGGCCAATTGGCACTGATCAAATCCTTCTCGAAAAGGACCCAACAATGATTCAAAAAAAATTCTCCCCATTCACGTGCATGGCTGTACCTGAACGATATTTCATGCAAAAACAAGGGGTAGATTGGTCCAAGAAAAAGTGTTTCTCAAAGCATGATGGGACGGTGAGATGTGCCTCTGTGGCTAAGAAATTTGATTAATTAAAGAGAGTTTTTCATTTCATTAACAAATTCGGCCTGCAGGAGAGAGAGAGAGAGAGAGAGAGAGAGAGATTATTAAAAAAGTAAATGGATTTTGCTACAATTAATAACGCGTTTAGTGATAATATTTTGAATTAGAAACCAGCCAGCTCCGTGATGTTGATTTGTGAGAGACAAGCGAGTTTGCTTTCAATGTGATGTGATGAAAGAAATTTCCATAAATATGTTGTTTGAAATTAAATGATTAGCTTAAAACTCACTCCAAGAGGTTCTATTTTTTTTACATGAAACCCACTCAGAAAACACTTTTAAAATCACCTGAGATGTTAAGCCATCTAGATTTCTTAATTTGTAGATATTATCCTTGAGTTTAATCTTCAGATGAAATCGTGTAAACATACCTCATTGTTTATGTATGTAATGCTTGTTTATTGGTCCCCACGCCACATTGAGATGCGGAGTTAAAAAAAATTGAAACATTATATTTATATTAAATTTATCTCAGTAAATTAATCTTAAACCTCTTGATATAACTTTTATCTAGTTTGAATTTAAAATTAATTTTATATGAAAATTGTCTTAATATGACTCAATTAACTTAGTTGATCCAAAACAACTTGACTGGCATGTAAAAAAAATTTAAGAAAAATAAAAAAAAAAATTAATAGAAAAAACCTCTCAATCTAATTCATTGTCTAACACAGGTTTAAAGTTAAATCGTGTAAAGTTGATCAACTTGATCTAGTTAAATTGATTGATTTAAACACAATCTTGAATGATTGTTAAAAAAATAAAAAATCTAAGGATGAAGTTGAAAAAAAATAAAATTAAAAGAAAAAAGGGAGATTTTTTTTTAAAGAGGAGTTTCATTGTTCTAATTAACAATGTCTTCATCTCTTTTGTTTCGAAGAAAGTAATAGATGTTACTTTGATAATATTTTTAGACATAAAAATAAGAATCTTCACTTTGAATCTTATCTTAAAAAAAAAAAAAACTTAAAAATAAATTACATCCATATTCACATCTTAAAGAACTATCTTACCCAAAAAACTTAAGATCCCAAAATATAATTTATATTATTCTCTAACACAATTCTTTAAGTGAAAAATTCTTGAGCTTGAACTTGTAATACCCACACTATCTTATATTAATTTTTATAAAATAAAATGAGAATGATATGATATTTTTGAATTTATGATTACTTGGTCAATAAAGCAATCTTGATATCATGTTAAAAAAAGTCTTTTATTCATAAATTTAAGCTATCATGTAAGGTCTAAAATAAGATTTAAATTATACAGACATATTAATATAAAAGAGGAGTGAAATAGTTTTGGGATGTCTCCAAAAATTATAACTAATACTCCATGAGTCTTGAGCTTTAATTTATACGAAAAGGAAGCCTCACATGGAAGGAATATATAATGAAGATGATTTTCCATGGAGATTACCCATCCTTTCAGTATTCAACCTTTGTTTAGTCACCATCGATCGTTGGGTTGAACCTTGCTGGCAGTGATGCATATAAGCAGAACTGAAACTTGCTAGCCAATCACAGCTGCCTTGCCCGCTGGACTCTTCAATGGCTCCCTTTTTGTACACCTTTTGGCAGAAGGAAGTAACTATTTTTAACCCTCTTTATCTCTGTGTTTTTACTTTTGACGAGTATTGTACGTAGCCAAAGCAATGTGCATGGTGATGGGACTTTTGCATGGCTGACTATTTGGTATTCTAAACATGTGAAGTCTTGTTGGTATCTGCCTTTTTCTAATTCCCATCAATGTGGAGTAAAAAAAAAGATTTGTGTGGCAATATGAAAATATTCATATGGTAATACATTTTAATGAAAAGTTATTAAAACTAATCCGATTAGATTTTGAGTCTTAAATTAAGCGTTGATCATGTTAATTCAAACCAGATTAAAACAATATTATTTTAAATTTTATAAATTAATATATCAGGTTAATTCACACCAATTAAAACAACATAAAATCTTCTATTTAAGAGGGACAAAGCAATTAGTGTCGCAATATAAAAATATTCATATGATAATAAATTTTAACTAAAAGTTATTAAAATCAATTAGCTAGTTAGATTTCGAGTCTCAAATTGAACGTTTATTATGCTAATTCATGTTAATTAAAATGATATTATTTTAAATTTTATAAATGGATATATTAGATTAACCATGTCAAATCAAGTTAATTTTTTTTTTTTAAGCTTATCCAATATCAGATTTGATGACTATGATCTTTACGAGCAACTAGCACTCTAGCAGTAAAGAGAAGAGTTTTGTTATAGGCAGTTGAGAAAAGGGCAAAAAGAACTCCAAAAAGAGGATGTATTACGGATTATTGATATGTACTGGGCAATTGAGAAGGAGATAATAAATATTAATGAAGCCTAGATCAGAGCTTCATTTAATTAATCGAGTAGGTGAGTTTTGAAGGCATATTTTGATAACAACAAAGTAACATTACATGCATGAACGTGCAACATCAGGAATTAAGCTGAAAGATCCAAGGCCAAAACGATATAATTAGTGTGTTTGATTTCAATTTAATATTTCTTTATTCAAGTAGGATTACTATAATTAACCATTTTTAAAATATATGGTAGGATCAGTCTTACACAAGCAGCTAGCTAGTTTCCTCAATCTCATTTTGGACAAAAAAAAACATATGTTTTCAGCTTTTGGATGTAGCTGTCCTTTTTGTTCTTGTAGGTAACACTCATTTGTTTTTTTTTTTATTATTATTAATATATTTGGATTCATCATTCAGAAATCATAACCAGCATCTTGTGGTTCCATTGGTTTTTACCAGCATATAAATTTATTGCTGGGTGTGATTTAAGCTTCCTAACATCATTAATATTCAACATTTTTCTCAACTTCAAAGTCGTGTTTTGGTGGTTAGTGTTTCAGAATAGAAAATACAAATATATAAGAATAAAAACATACTTAGTTAAAGATACGGAGAAGAAACATAAAAGTAATTTTGTATAATTTTAAAATGAATTCATATTCTTTTACAACATGAAGGAAATAGACTCCATTGTCTCCTCTCTTTTTTCCCTTCCTCTAATGCATTAACTAAATCCTACTTAAAATATTTTTTAATGGTCAAATAGTTTTTTTTAAAATAAATTTCTTGAATAGTACACTATATAATATGCATTTTTAAAATTGTGCATATTTTTTTTAAAAAAACATATATATTTTAAAACAAAATTGATCTAACATTACCAAAAAATCGATAAATACAAACGAAAATACTAATGAAATATTTTTATTGGTAACTTGTCGAAGGATTTTACCGATGGAAATATTTTCTTTGTATTTACTGAGAGAATTGCAGTGGAAAAAAAATAATTAAAACAAAGCAAAAAAAAATGATGACGTGCCATTTTTACCAATGAAATTACCAACAGAATTTACTAACAAAATTACCAATGAAATAAATTTCGTCGGTAATTTCGTCAATAAAATCGTTGGTAAACTGTTAACACTATTCATCATGCTAATTACAAAGGGAATCATAGACGGAACATTCCGTTGGTATTTTACAAAGAGTTCTAGAACTATTCACTTTCCAATTGCACTGTTAATTACTGTTCTTTATAGATAAAATCACTGACGGATTGAAAAGTCATCGGTGTTATTTGGTGGTTTTCTTAAAAATTAAAATAAATTAAATATTACAAACGGAATCACCAACGGATTGAAAAGTCATCGGTGATATTTGGCACGCGGTTTCTGAAATTTTTTGATTAAATTCAAAATTTAAATTAAATATTACAGACGAAATCACCAACGAAATGATTAAAAATATTAATATTTAATTATCCATCTGTAAAATCGTTGGTAAAACGCCCCAATAAAAAACCTAGAATCCCTAATTTCACAACAAACCCGTCTCCTTTCTTCTTCTTCTTCTTTTTCTTCTCCTCTCCTTAACTCCTTCTCTTTTCTCCTCAACTCCTTCTCTTCTCCTCCATACTCAGGTATGTCTTCTTCTCCTTTCTTATTTTTTCTTCTCATTTTTTTTTAATTAATATACTTTACGAATTTTTTTCTTCTTAAGTTCACTTGCAACTACATTAAGGTAAAAAAAAAAATCTTATTTTTTGTGTTTTTTTCATTATATTTGTTATTTTATTTTATTTTTAATTATTTTTGTTCTTAATAATTGTATGAATGTTGTTGTAGGATTTGGTTTTTTCATATGAGATCAATTTTTAGTTGATTTATTTATAGGATTTTTAATTTTTTTTCATATGAATTTTTTTTGTTGAATTTATTTTTTCATGTTATTTATTTGTTGCAAATTTTTTTGAGTTGATTTTATTCTTCTTTTTTTCCAAGCATTTTGAGTATTATAGAGTGTTGATTAATATTAATTTAATTATTTTATAGTTTTGTAAAAAATTATTTTTAAATAATTACCGATGGAATTACATATAGTTTATTTCCGAGAGAATTACCGATGGAATGAAAAATTTTTTTTGCTTGCTTTGTCTGTCAGTAAATCCATCGGTAATAATAATTTTTTATTAACAACCAACAAAAAATTATCGACGAAAGATTTACCGTTGGAGACTTTCCGTCGGTGATTTTTTTACCAACGAAATGAAAGTGCAAATACCGACGGAAAATTCTGTCGGTAAATCTAAAGATTGTGGTAGTGTAATAATATTTTTTTTATTACCGAAACCGAATAAAAAGAAATATTTTTCTTAGTTCGAGTTTGGTTATAAATATGTAGTAGAACATTCATTATATTTGTTGTCGGTTTTTTCGATGGTTGATTTCTACTATGCAATACAGGGCACTAAGAAATCTCTTGATGTAAATCTTTTATTTGCCAATATAATTAAGAAGAGGTTTCGTAACTTCAAAACACAATTTCAACAACCACTTGCTCAAAAGCATTTACCTTCCACATTTAAAAATAAATCCATTTAAAAAAAAAAACTAGGATCATGATTTGTTGCCAAAAACTTTGGTTAAATTAAAATTGAAAGATCTTAAACTCCATTAGGTGGATTTTGGAGTTAATTAGTTGCCATTATATCTTGTGATACATCAAAAGATCAAATCAAAACAAAAAAAATATTTATAAATGATCTTATGTTAATATATAGTCGTCATGCATCAATTATACTATATCTTTATACATGATTTTTATTATAATGTGATATGTCTACCTAGTCTAGATCATTAGTTGACAAATTTATTAATTTTCATTACTTAATTAGTATATATATATGTATATGTCTCACCATTAATTAATTTAATATTTATCTTGCATCCAATATACACCCACTTTTTTCTTTATTTTGCTGGTCAAGATATTGAAGCAAAAGCTTGATTCTTAAGTAGTTTAGAATTAAGCAAAAAACAAAGGATGAAATTAAACCACTTTGATTAGAAGAAGAGTAGTGGGTGTTAGTTTGAGATTATGATAGCTTCTGGTTTTAAATATGTTTTAAAATTGTGTTTTATTTATATAAAAAATAAATTTATATTTTTTTAATTATTTTAATGTAATAATGTAAAAAATATATATATTTTTTGTAT
Source organism: Populus alba (assembly GCF_005239225.2). Classification (NCBI taxonomy): domain Eukaryota; kingdom Viridiplantae; phylum Streptophyta; class Magnoliopsida; order Malpighiales; family Salicaceae; genus Populus; species Populus alba. The sequence goes on from NC_133288.1 coordinate 1,973,217, forward strand.
TTTAATATATTTTTAAGTAAAAATTTATTACTTTCGTAACAATAAAACTTCAGTTCAATTATATTTTCTTCAAATATTAGTTGCATGGCACTCACCAACTAAACATGAAAGCTACCTTCCACTTGCATTGATTCTCACACACACACACACACATATATGTTTCAAACTATAGGTTAAAGAAGAGAATCAAGCGGGAAACAACAAGGAGACAGAACCTGGAATGATCAAACAGGGGGCTAACATCCAAAAATTAATATGGTCACAATTATATACAGTACTTCTACAGTGATCAATGGCCTTAATTATTTGATAATTTTTTTAATTTAATGTTTATTTTACTATATAATGTGTTTGAATCATGCATGACAAAGAATTGCATGGATAACATCGATGATTGATAACGATGTGTATGAATTGATCAAATTCTTATGTAAAATAGAGGAAGTTACACGTCTTCGTTTTTCTCCATTGATGTTATAAATAATAATCAATTGAGGCCGGCCAATTGCTTTCTTACAAGAACAAAATGGTTGTCTTAACATTAATATTGCCCTTTTCCAGAATTAACCATGCAGTAAAACTGAGGATAACATTGATTTCGTAATTGCATTTAATTTTCTTATGTTGTAATCATAATTTTAAAAGTATTTTATTATTCAATGCATGGTATTATTAAAAAATAATATAAATTATATCTTATGACTTCACCTAACAATTTAAGTTATTATGTTGAGATGATTCATTTAACATGATATCATAGCTTTGATGATAAAGTGATTATGAGTTTGAATCTCATCATTTTTATTTATTTAATAAAAAAATCAAGTACAAGGTAATGTGAGCTTGTACAAATTTCAAATCCCAAGGGTTTTCATTTGAGCTAAGGTGTTTTAAAGAATGATATAAATCATATTTTAAAACTTCACCTAACAGTTTAAATTATTGGGTTGAGATGATTCATTGACATGTATTATGTATAATTTTATATAAATTTTACTGTATTTTTTTTAAAAAAATTACTAATAAAAAAAGCTATAATTTACGGGGTTTTTTTTTATATATATAAAAATCTACATCTTAAAAACTATAGCAACACAAAACACACACTTCAGTCACGAGTTAATTTGCATAATATCCAAGGACATGACAAAGAAGATCAACCTTGATTACTTGAGTAAAAGTTCCATCATTTTTAACCCCTAAAAGAAAAAGATGCATCCATCATTAGACATAAAGAAGCTTTGCGTAATGGATTAATCATGACTGTTAGTGGGATCATTTATTAAACCTGTAAAAAACCACACACACTAAAAATATATAGATAAATATCCTTTTTCTTCTTCAATTTGAACACGAACACACACACAAATGTGGAACACTAATCTTGATTAATGATCTTTCATGAAATCATTGAAGCATGCAATGTATCAGGGCACATGGACTGATGAACATGAAACAGAAATGGCGACACCTATTTCAACAAGAAAGTACGATTTTTTCTCCTATAATCATAACCAAGTTGAACGTTTACTTTTTTCATCAGGGGAATCTCCCGCTCGGTTGATGTTACAAGATTGAAAAAACATGTAAAGGCACATTTTTTGAGATGAAAATAACATAGATATATAATAAATCTTTTGTTTATTACACACACACACGAGAATGAGCTAGTTAAAATGGTTCATTTTTCATATTAATTAGCAATTTCTCAATTTTTTTTTTTAATATCACTAGAAGGAAAGCCATCGGCCCTTCATGATTGTAGAAACATGAATGATTGAAGTGACTGCTCAAATTTCATTAAATTATCCACGTAGGCACGTACGAAGCTTGACATAAATTACATATTTTCCCTTATTCTATTTTAACCTATGGTTATGACTTCTCAAAACCAAAATGGACTTGGTAATAAAAAGGATTAACTATCAACTTCATAAGAAGTTTAGTGAACTTTCACTTTACCTTGAGCTTTTGGGTTAGACTATTGTTTTCAAGTTGATAGTGAAAAAGCTACTTTTAAGCAAAACCCTAGATTCTATCGTCTAGAGATGGGCACCACTTTCAAAAATACAAATGTTTTCAAAAAATAATGCTAGCAAAAGCTAATATGCTTTTAAAGAATCCATCATAACAATATCAACTCCCACAAGTTTGGGTCTATTTAAAAAAACATCATACTACATGTTTTATCTTAATTATAATTTTAAAAAAATTTAGCTAATAAATATATTATAATTTTGTACAAATCTCACTAAAAAACTTTATTGGAATCTTGGTGTTTTTTTTTTTTTAAAAAAATAAACTATTTTTTCTTCAAACTATAACTATAAAAACTACCATAATATCAAGTAAACACTTAAAAATATATATGCAAGCATGTCCATCCTGTTAAATAATATTTATGTATTTACTTATTAAAAGTAAAATAGTATTTTCAGTTTAACCTATATATATATTTTTTATATTTAGGTTAACACTAAACAATCATAACAAACAGATTATTAAGAATTTCACCCTTCTTTTTATATTTGATTTTAATTGTTTCAACACATCCAACTCACTTTGTACACTTTTTGTCTTGTTGATTTTTTTTTTTTTTTGGATTCGAGGAAACCCCACTTTCCAGAAAGGGTATTTTGTGGGTCCAGGTAAGTGATTAAAACCATGGTTGTCCCAGACTTTTATAAGAGGTGCACGCCCTGACTCGAATTCGAGACCTGCTGTGCAGATCTCAAACTATTTACCACCACGCTACAAACTTGTTGATTACCTTCTCTATGTTCACATGAAAATCCCTTAAAAAAGGAGGATTAATTAAGAAATGGAATGGAGCGTGCGTGAAGCAAGCATATAAAGAAGTATATATTTGTCACATTGCTCACTCAGCTAGGCGATATATCAACCTTGTTACTCGCAAGAATTACCCTTGATGGAAGTTGCTTCGTGGAGGCCATGAAAGCAAGTGATCTAGCAGGCACTAGTTGGAGAAAAAGGGAAAGTTGAAGACCTTTTCAGTCCTTTATAACTCACTGAAATTTCGTCGAAATGTTGAAATCTTGACACCATGGGAAAAGCTAGCTAGATGTGCTCTAGATTTTGATATGAATTGACAATGACAAAGGAAACTTCAAATATCAATAAAAATTCAAACCCATGAGATAGGTTTTATAATCATTTTCCTAACAAGAGAAAATTGTTTTTGCTAATTATCCAACACTGTGGGGGCCAAAATAATGCCTTTCGGTTCAAATTAAAGAAGGCATGTTCGTGCCCCCATTGGAGCACTCAAAGTCAAGATAAAAACAGCTCCTTGCATTCTCATTTTTGCTTCAAGATATACACATTTTACAAGAAACCTAGAGAACTTTTTTTCTTTATTTTATGTCCTACTAAGATTTGATTGATATTTTTTATATAAAAAATCATCAGATTGGTGTTTGTTTCTATAATTTTAAATGATTCTTAATTATACGAGTATGTGAAATCATAAAAATAATTAATCACCTAAAATAATAACTATTGATGTTTTTCAATAATTCTTTATAGAAAAAATAATTGATGATTTTTTTAAAAACAACAACTAATTTCATCCGTGTTATCAAACACGTATAAATAAAAGAACAATTTAGGAAATGAATCATAAGTACCATGAAAAACATTTCCAATTCTTTCTATAAAAAAAACGATATTCTCAATTAGCTTAATTTAATCAAGAAAATAGATATTGTACAGTAAACAAAGAAAAAACTAAAAAGCAACTCATTTGACCCTTGATAGGTTTGGTAGTGTGCTGATATGCATTTAAAATTATATTTTGTTTCGATCATAATTTTAAAACTATTTTATTAATTAATACATACCATAATTTTATATAAATTCTACTAAAAGGGTGTTTAGGGCAATATTAAAAATATATATAAAAAATATTTTTTTAAATTTATTTTTTATACCAGCCCATAAAATTAATTTAAAAACACCTCCTAAAAACTTTCTTTTAAAACCTTTACAATTCATAATTTTTTTTTTAAAAATCTATTTTTTCAAATATCAATTTCAAACGTCAAACACAAAAGCAATCCTAGCACGCGCTAGTGCTCTAGAGTTGGAGGCTCTCTTATGACATTAAAAAAATACAAAAGAAGGACCATCTACCTCCTCGGGCAATATTTGTCCACAAGTGATGAAGAGTTGATATGTGCAAGCTACTTTACACTGACAAAAGGTGACCAGACATGAACAGTATGCTTCCTTCTTGAAACAGTAACTTTGTTTTCCTGCAGCAGATGATGAGATCAACTTCTCAATGCTGAGAAATCAGTCATAAGTGACACGAGCCATATTTGTCCGCATACGCTCCTGTTTTTCAAAAAAACAATCTTCAGCTGCAGCCCTGCAACCTTCTTTCAGATTGTCACAAGAAATGTGACTTCGATAGCTAGTGGGTCATCAGGTTAACAACATGGTTGTCCCTAGTCCTTGTGTAGCGATGAAATCAGTGATTGCAAGAATCTAAAACACGTGCTTTGTAGCTCACTTACTCTCTCAGTGATTCCCTATTGTGAAACAGATCAGAAGATATTGACTAATTATACTACAATCCTATTCTTGGTAAAATTGAGTGCTGGAAAGGGTGGGGTGCAGAATGATCTTTAATGAGATAGCGCTGCAAGATATTTGACCTGTTGGTTAATGTATGTGGGAGAATGTAACTTGAATTCTTTCAGGAGCTTTCATTCAACAATGAAGGCTCCACTAGCATCCCTTTCTTCCTTCAAATCCACAATACCAGCACCGACACTGCATGTCTTTATGGTACTTCTACTATGTTGTTGGACCCGAGGAAGGACTCTAAAACAGGATTTCTTGTCTGTGCGAACTCCAACGCTCTTTGGCCTCTTCTTCACTTCCGAGAATCCATATTCAAGAGCTGCCAATGCTTTAATGGTCATTGGCCTGTTTCTTGTGCTTTGCCTTCTGGGGTTCATATCAGGTTCCTCTGCTGCAGGAGTAACATCAACAGAGGTACTCAACATGTTGGCATTGGTATTATCTGACTGAGATGGATAACATTTATTATTGGCATTTATTCTTTGGATGTTTTCCACTTCCATGGGCACCACTTCTCCATTATTAGAGTCCAATGCAACTCGAGGTAGATTCAGATCAATCAAAAGCGGGGATTGATGTTCCACATTTTCTCTCTGAGAATTTCCTAAACCAAAAGAATTTGCACTCAACATTCCCCCGCCATTCTCCTCTTCTGGATCACATTTAGCTGAGGGTTTAGTTGATGATGATTTCTTTCGATAACCACGGACTTTAAAGGCTTTGCTGCCAGCACTTGGTGCTTTCAAAGCTAAACAAACCCTCCCTTGTTTTGACCGCATGCCTCCAGAGAAATTCTCAATGACATCGCTCATCTCTGTATCAGAACAAACAGTTAGTCTCTGTCGTTTCACTGGTGGGACCAAGTAATTTGACTGGCTGGATTTTGCCCTTCGACTTGATTGGTGCTTTAAAGTTCTCGTTGACTGGGGTTCTTTCAATTCGGAGCTTTCGTCCTGGTAGCTCTTGTCAAATATACCCCTTCTATAGTTGGGTCTATTAGCTGCATCTGGTGCGTGCTGAACCAGTGAATTGTCAGAGGAATTGGTTTCATTCTCAGTTGCATTGGTCATTTCAGAAGCACAGTCATACTCAACTGGTAAACATCTTAGTTCTCTTGGCCTTACTAATATTCCTCCAAGTAACAAACTGGTGTCTACAATGGTGAACTTCGTAGAGTTCGAGCTGCATGCATGAAATGTACCACCCTCATTGCAGTCAACATCATTCATTTTCTCTTCACCATCCAATGGCATACCAAGAGCATCTAGATCATTTTTATCCAGTGTGCTCTCCAAAAAAATCCTTGGAGTTCTACCTGAAAGAGTGGTGAACAAGGGCATAACTTTCAAATCATCTGGAGAGTATCTCATTTCTTTCACCTTGGACTTTTTCCCTCCGTCCAAACTTGAATCCACAACAGTGAACTTCACATGGTTCAGATTGCGTTTAGAAACCTGAGGTTTAAGAAATTGGCGGGGTTGACAAATGGATTGATCATCCAGGTTTGATGGTACTCCTGGATCCCAGCCATCCTCTTCATTGCAGATGCTGCCTCTAGTTTCTTCAGCTTCAAGCTCAATAAGCATTGGTTCTGATGCAACTTTGCTCAAAACATCACTGACAGAGTCAAAGTAGTGATTACCTTTCACAAGTTTTCTTCTTGAAAATTTCTTAATGCCAGGAATGAGAAAAACAAGACAGTGATTGGTGTCAACATAACCCTGATTCTGTGGTTGCTCAGAGTGCCACCCTCTTGCCAGCAAACGGGGCCAAACAGCTTCCCAAAAAATGTCATTGGAGCGAGCTTTGCTCAAACGGAAGCCCCCAGTCAAAAGCTTGATTATCTCACTGGCTGTAAGAGAGGAGTAATCTTTACCAGCTGGACAATCAGGAAACAAAGGATTGCTTTTTACAGGTTCCATGGCAAGACCAGTGAGATCATCTTTCCCCTTACCGATACCAACAGCTTCTACAAGAACTTGAATGCCAACAGTGGCCTTTAATTTGAATACATAATCTTCTAGTGAGATTTTACCCTTGGTAAATTCCATAGAGACCTGATAACAAAGTAAACAAGCAATGACAACATTTTCCTGTCAAAAACTAGAAAGTAAATCTAGATGAATGCCCACGTAGGTTGGAAAATAGTAGCCAGAAAACACTCCATCCACCACAAAGATTCTAATATTTTCTTACAAAGCAATAAAAAATAGAGACCAAGGATACAAGAATGTTCTTGGAAAATATGGAAACAGAATGCTATGAGTTATGCAAGAAGGTGATTAGGCATGAATTTCGCAGTGCAAGGTTTAATAATTTCCAACCTAAGAAAAAGAGAAATTGAAATTCTAGCACTATGCCACAAGTTATTAAAAGAAGAAGTAATGTTTGATAGCTGTAATGACATATCAACTCAATGTGTTTGCTTATCCTCTCATGGAATCCTTTCCTAACAAGTATATGCCCGTTAGAGAAGATAATATCCCTTGTGTTCCAAAAAACATCAGGAGTGAAGTTGAACTCCAAATATGAGGCCTCACAGTATGGATTTTTTAAAACCATTTCTAGTAAGTCAAAAATTGAGTTACTGCTATACTTAAATAATTTATAAACTTCAATGAGGTTGCAGTATGACAGGAAACAATTAAAGAAACTATTTTGAACCCCTACGCTATTTAGCAGGAAGAAAACTAAATTTCTGGCCAATCTAGGTCTGTAGCTCCAACTCTTTGTTCCTGCTATTCATTTATAGATATCTAAGCAGATGTATATATGTGGTTACAGATAAGAGAATTTTAATACTGGAAACAAATCATAACCATTTATAGCAGTGACCTGTGAAGTACCTCTTGGAAAGTATTTCGAAAATGCACTGGGACATGAGGATCCAGACGAGAGAACAGTTCCTGTTGCCTCCACCCTGTGAAAATTCTATGTCCATATACACATTTCTTCTTTTTTGTCTTCCGAGTATCTGACCATCGACGATACGCATCAGACATATAAAATTTCCCATAATAAAATGACAGTATTTCCCCCACCTCCTTGTCTATGAATCTCTGTATCTGAACAAAATTTTTTCCAAATATATATAAACCAAGAATAAAACCATCTACATCTGCATTTCTCCAAGGGTTATGCAGTAAACCAGGAAGAGGATAATAGTTTTTGCTTTTACACAGCAGATCTAAGTTTTCTTTGCCTGCCACCTTGGATTGAAAGGTCGCTGGTTTCAATTCCTTAACATCATCCAATAGTTCAGCATTGAGTTCTGAAGCTTCTTTCTTCACAGTACAAAGCTTTTTGCATTTTTTGGATTTGCTGGACTCATTTTTAAGAACCGCATCTCCGGGGTGGCTCAGAGATCTACACCCTTCATCCTCTCCACTAGTAACCATATGATCATCCAGCCACATGATTGGGACTGCTAAACCTATTAGAAAGGAATGGGAAGCTCTGGATATTCCATCTGAATCAAAAGGGATTGTTACAAGTTGTAGATGCTCTGCTTGTGATATCATGGATGGAATTTCTGCTTGATACTCATCACCAACTCGAGGGTTCTCTATTGGATGCCCACACACACCACTGATCTCAGGAGATGTTGGAGGAACTAACTGCATAGTAGATGATTCTTCAGTGGAATTGCAATCATGATCTAGCTGAATTGATTCCTCCTGCAAAAATGGTAGAGACTAAGAAACTAAAGAGCCATAAACTCAAAGAGAAAAAATGGAAAAAACAGCACAAACCACAGAGCCAAGCACACATTCAGAAGAAGTTTTATGACTAAGACCACGCAAGTCTCTGATATTTAAAATTGAATAAATAAAAGAACATATAAGTGGGACTTCTATTCATTTTATATGCAGAGAATGTACGAATGCATTTGATAGAAGCTGACATGTATAGAAAATGGTTGTCATCAGCATTTTTCTTGACGGGTTTCACCAGCACCTTCATCTATAAGGATGCAACCAGGGTTGTGAAAGCACTATAGATAGATATCTAACAATGTGAACCCATACACTATTTAAAAGATTGTCTCCATGCATGCTAATTTAGATAACAATGCCAACATTGGCTACAAATTTATTGTAGAACAACCCAGCAGGACGCCAGAAAGTTAAGTCCCAGGTTTTACATCTAAACCAGCAGAATGTTAACAAGCAAAAGGAGTTCATTAAGTATTCAAGAAAAAAGAAAAAAATCACACTTAGGAAAACCAAGGGTTTCTAATCAACCAGAAGCTCATTAAAGGAAGTACTCAATCTATAACCACCAATATTATAACAAAATAACAGCATATTCATCTTTCAATAAAACCCACAAACCAGAATGTTAACAGATGGAAAATGCTCATCTTTCTCGCAAAAAAAATCAAAACCTTTCTTCTCATCCACCCAACATGTTCAATGCCGCAATCTATTAACATCGTTACCAAAAACAAGCATTTATTCATCTGATCACAAGCAAAACCCACATACCAAATGTACCAGACGTAGACAAAGAAAGATAACTTCAATGTCAACAACCCAAATGAAATTGAACAACCACAGATCCCTCTTCATAAACATTCAGCAAATCTTTTCGGATAAATAATGTTTTCAACAACATCAAGAACTATTAGACATGTCCACAACAGAAGATAATTCAACAAAAAAGGGTAACAAACAACCCGAAGAAATCAAACCAGCTTCTCATCTCAAAGACTCCAAACAATCAAATAAACTGATAACAGTAAAACCAAACATCAACAACTTCAAACTCTACCCACAATAATTAACACAAAGCAACCAGTATCACACAAAGATATCACAACATTAACATTACATAGAAACATATATCTATGCAAGAAAGAAAAAAAGTAAATAACAAAGTTTTTAAATGGACAGTGTCAACTAACCTCCATGGAACTGCCTGGAATGTCAAATCCCAACGTGAAATGCACAACCTGGACAAAAGGGTCATCACGTTAACCACTATATAATTAACTTATAACATCAACACAAAACAAAACAAAAGTACCATGAAAAGAAAAGGAAAAGAAGACAAGACAAGAGAGAGGGCACCTCACCTTGTTGATGAAGAAGGTTTTTGCTTTAAAGGGTTGTTGTCTTTCAGGGGAAAATCAAGAGAGGAGAAGCAAATAGTTTGTCATGGTATGGGAAAAGAGGAGGAGTCGAGAGGGAGGAGAGAAAATAGTGTCTTGTGCTCTCTAACAAGCTGCTGCTGCTTCTTCTTTTTAATCACTTTAGAAGCATTAAATAAAAGAAAAGGTGATTATATAGAAGGACTTTTAAAAGCCCATGAAAAAAATTTCAAGCAATTAAATTCAAAGCTTGAATAACCATTTTTTTTTAAAATAGATCTATTGAGTTTTAACTATTCAAAACAACATCTCAAATAATATTTTATGATCATTTTTACGATTATTAAGAGTGATGAATCTCTTCCAAATGGAATTTAAGTTGGCTGATTTATGAAAAAATTTAATTTCTTTTCTTTGAATATAAATTCGAAACACATAGAGAACAAACTACCTTATTAATTTTCAAATAATTTTTTCTTGTACTTCAACCCTAATTTTTTAAAATAACTTTGAAATAATAATTTTTTAAAAAAATATTTAAATATAATTTGATATGGTTCAAGCCTTGAATCAATAAATCAATAAGTTGACTCATCAAACTAAATTTATCATGCAAAATCTTATAAATATAACTTTTTATTCTAGTTACCTTTAAATTTAGTTAAAAAAACAGATCATTTATGTCATAACTAATTACAGAGATATTAACCTTTTTGCAAGACACAATAAAATATGAGCTTGTGTCATGCTTCTATTCATATATATATATATATATATATATATATATATATATAGCACATATATTTGAATTACAAGGTTTAGCTAATTTTAATGAAGTTAGTATATTAGATGAGTTAAATTTTCTAAGATTATATTTGACATGAGAAATTTGTTCTCTCTAGGTTTGACATTTTAAATGCGCATAGTGTGTCATTGTTTGTGAACCAATCTCAGTTAAACATTTATAAATTAATTAATACCCTAAAAACATGAAGCATTATTATTTAATTAAGATATGATTTGAATTTTAAATTTAAATTAAGATCGAACAAAAATTTTATTTAATCAATGTTATTAATTCGTTGAGTATTAATTTATCAAAGATATACTATGCATATTTTTTCAAAGTGATATAGGCTATGGATATTAAGATAATTACTTCTTCCATGGGCTTTTAAGTATTTTTAAGTCGAATTTCACTGATATTTTGAATTTTTTTTATTTTTTATTTTTCTATCAGGTAATTTCATATCATTAAATTCACTTTTTATACTATTTTAATGACGCATTCCTTATGTTGGCTTGATTTATTCAGAGAAAACATTTGAAAAAAAAAACAAAAAAACATTCATTATTCGAGTTTTTTCTTAGCAAAAAAGCTAGTTGATATATTATTTTAGTTGAACTACAGAAATTTCTCCTTCTTTTAAAAATTCACGAATTCGAACCTCTACTCCATAAAAAAAGATTCAAGAAGAAGGAAAAGTTTGCCATCCACCCCATATTAAGATAGATCCATGGGGTTTATACGAGCTTCACCTAATATCCATTACTAATTTGATTAATGCACATGTTGCTGGCTGCTAAGGCGCTGTTTGATTTTGAAACTTTCATCCAAATGCAAGTGTAAATTTTAAGAAGAAGACGAAGACGAATTTTGATGCAGTTTTTGATGACTAAACCTAGCCAGCGTGGTTCGGAAAAAAGGAAAAGGAAATATATATACAAGGTGGAGACCACACGCACGTGAATTGACTCAATAAATTTATAGGTTAGACTAGGAAGACGAGTACTTGTCTTGCTATTGATTTTCTTTTTTGAGAAATTAGTTATTGATTAAGTTAATAGTTGAATTTTATAGTGGGAAATTAGGTATTATAAATGCTAATAAGGTAATTATAAAGTAATGCATGATGAATTATATGGATGGTGTCTTGAAAAAAAAAGGGTTTTGTTTTATACTTTATAATCTGTTTTTCAAAATTTTTTTTCACTTAAAAATATTAAATTAATAATTTTTTTTGTATTTTTAAATAATTTTGGTATGGTAATGTTAAAAATATTTATTTTAAAAAAATATTATTGTAATTTACTTTTAAAATAATATCATGTAGAACAATACCAATCACACAAACCACTAAAAGATAACCCATATCATTATTTTCTTAGAGGAAAAAAAAAAAAAGCAAGGTTCATATTGAAACCCTAGTTCTCCATTTTTACTATTATATATATATATGTGTGTGTGTGTGTGTGTTAGAATTATTTTAAAAATAATTAATTAGTTTTGATTAACGTATAAAATATTTAAAAAAATTATTTCCTTTCAAAAGAATATAAGATTTGCCTCATTATGCACTTAATCTATAGATAGCACTTTAATTAATTAATTAAAAAGCTACTAATAAAGAGTACTGCTCGAACAAGTTTCTTCGGCAGCCATTCACTGCAGGCCATGGTCTGATTCTGTTGGCTACAAAACCTTGTGCCAGCTAGGTTAATTAGATATTATTTAATCGTCATGCTAATCACATTATAATTATAAAAAAACAAATAGTTTTATAGCTAATAAAATATGTTTTTCTTCTTAAATCTTTTATATTCAAATCTTGAATTCGTTGTCCAACAGAATTGATCGAATTCTTCTTGATATATTAATATGTTAATATAATTACATGTTCTTAAGATTATAAATTATCCAAGTAGAAAATTTATCATTAAATTAACTGGCTATAGTAGTTGTACGATGATTCAAGTTTATATATATTTATATATTATTGGATAAACGAGGTGGATATTCTCAAAGTGGGGCCAAATTGCCATATCCCCACATTTACTTTTCGTTGGCTGAGGAAAAAAAAAAAAAAAAAAAACAATATTAACGGCCATCAAGTTGCCGCAATGGGAGCTGACCATGTTCATTGAAAATTAAAATATCAGAGTCAACGCTTCAATACTAGTCGTTTTTGGACCGTCTATAAATAAATATAAATGCATATTAATTAATCTATAAGACTATAAATTATGTTCAACTGGAACAAATAAAATCATACATATATTTCCATAGATCTTTGATCTTCCCTGGATTTTCATGTTCCTAACGAGATTCCTGCATTTCTATAGCAGCCCCTAGTGATTAACTCGCAATTGTGGCTGTGAAGTGTTGTTTATGCTTAAGGTTTACGATTTTCCATCTCTAAAGCTCTTTTTTTTTTAGTTTAACTTGGGTGTTCGGGCCAGCTTGCGCGTACCTCGACTAATTTCATGGGCCCTGAAGTTAACGACCATGTAAGCCTCCAGTGATCATCATATGAGCAACTTAAGGCTCGAACCTGAGATCACAGAGGAAACAAACATCTTGGTTCCAAGCTTTTACCACTGGACCACTACCTAAATGGTTATCTCTAAAGCTCTTTTAGTTACAGTACTTCAAGCACAGCTCGCAGATGCTCATCGACTTCTAGGGAGAGAAAAGGTGTCTCTAGTGAGGGAAGAGAGCTTGAATATCTGTGGATTTTAGGAAAGTTGCGCAAGGAGGAGAGGTTCGGCTCTGTGTTCAATCTTGTCTTTGCAAATTCTTATCTGGGGTATGTTTTGTTCTTATTTAATTACTTTGATTTTTTTGGGATTTCTTAAACATTTTAGTGTTCAGCACCTTTTATTTACTCAAATTTGTAACAAATCTTATTAGCAGTGGCCTCGATTGCATCATAAAAACTATAGAATTGCTCAAACCAAACAAGCAATCTAATAAATAATAACTATGTTAAGAAAAGAAAAGAAAAACGAGTGAGACTATAAGGTAAATTAATTTAATGCATAAAAACGATTGTTCGATTGAGAATTAGTTTTTTATAAGATAATAGTCGTTGGTGATTTATAGGATAAATTCATCACAAGCTGGTTTTAGTTTGTGTATTTAAAAAAAAAATTAATTTTTTTTTTTTAAATTAAATTTTTTTTATATATTTTCAAATTATTTTGATGTGCTGATGTCAAAAATAATTTTTTAAAAATAAAAAAAATATTATTTTGATGTATTTTCAAGTGAAAAATTATTTTAAAAAACAACTGTAACCACACTCCTAAACAAGATCGATGAAATGTGAAGAATATAAAGTGAACTTGAAGAAATTTCTTCACAAGTGCTGAATTCGGATTATTTTGCTCTTGATTCTAGTTTATTAGCTCGTTCTTAAATAGGGATACATATAATAACTTGAAATATAATTTAATTACTTAAATAGTAATATACACCATAGCTTAAGTTTTGGTAATTAAAGAACAAAATAATGAGAACAACTGCAAAAATAATTACAATCCAAATATGAATTGAAAAAAAAAATTGAAGGATGGTACCCACATAAAATAACAGTTAAAATATTTCCAAGTAAAGTCTAGCTTCAACTTAAACTATAAAAAAAGCATTTATCTTAAAAAAACTTAATTGAGTTAATTAAATTTCCAATAATTTGACTGATTTAATCAAATTTAATTTAGATATGATTATCAAAAAAAAAAAACAAAACAATATCATATTAATAAAAAAAAATTCATTTCACCTAAATTGATCCAGTAACTCATGAATTGATCTGATGTGAGTCAATTTCCCAACTAGATCTAGAAACTATGACGTGAATTGCACATGTGGACACATGTGATTGGACACCATCTTAATGCCATTAGGTTTCTACTTGCATATCTCCAGTCAATTGTAAGTTAGTCCCCAAACAATTTGAAAATAAACAATATAGTCTCTCCTTATAGGATCATAATGCAAAAACAATATAATTAGCCCCATTCAATTAACAATACAGATGCTTGCCCAGCATTTAACCATAATGGGCTTATGCATTCTTTACAAACTTTAGGCTTAGATGCTCTTTCTTGAACACTGACAATTCTACAATGGCTTGTCTTGAGTCCAAAAACTAGCTTGAATAGTAGAGCCCTTCAACAATTTGAAATGAGCCGAGGTCCAAACATTGCTCTCTTTTCCTCCTTTTTTTTTTTTTTTTTTTTTTTTTTTTTTTTTAAGGCTATGCCCACTTGAATTTATTTATTTTTCGTGTATTAGTCACCCTAACTAGTAACTATGCTTTTGTGGCCATGGCTTGAATTTGAGAAACATAATTTGTGTAATCATTATCTTGGAGAGGATGATTGTGAAGATTTCATCAACTAAACAAGGTTAAGCTTATAACTTAATCATTTTTTGTTTACGAGTGCAAGACACTTTATTTTGCTAGATTTTTGAAATTTTTTTTAAAAAAATTAAATTAATAAATTTTAAATATTTTTTATCTTTTTAATATGTTGATGTTAAAAATAATAAAAAAATATTAGTTTAATACATTTTCAAGTAAAAATATTTTAAAAAAACATCATGCATTGCAAATCAAACACGAACTTATCTTAGCATTCACCTCAACTAACAAAAACAAAGCTAAACTCCCCCCTATAATCACAAATATATATGGTGTTGCTTGGATTTGACTGCATATATAAAATATAATACCAAACCCAACATGGCTTCCAATTTCCTATCACTGACAACATATTCTCCATTCATTCAAAAAGTTTTAATCAATCCCAGGAAGAAAAACAATTTAAGTTTAAGTTTAACTTATCGATAGAAGATAATTTGGCAAATTAAGAGTGATGCTCTCGACATGCTGAAATTCGTTCCTCCCTGCCGCGGCCAAGGTGCCCTAATTTTTTTTACTCATGAAGGCATGAATGCCACCCATGGAAAGGCAAGAAGCAAGTGATGATAAAGCTATAAGTTGTGTTTGGTTGGTATCTAAGAAATAGATATAAAAAAGCTAAAAATATATTTACTTGAAGAAATTAAAATGAAAATATAAAATAAACATATTCATGGTATAATTTTAAAGTAATTTCAAGACAATAATTACATGAAATTAAAACAAGTTTTTTCTATCTCATTCTCTTCTATTATGAGACGGTAATCATGCGTTACTCAAGTTATTCTTTGGTCATTTAGATAATTAATTTATGTCTTTTCAATTCCTCGCAAATTAAGATGCATGAGGAAGTTCTTATGTGCTGGTACGTTGAATAGAACATGAACAGGTTACCTAGCTAGCCGAGCACGAATTTCAATCTTAGAAACTTTAAATTTGAAGTGGGTACATTGTTTTTGATCGAAGTAGCGAGAGAAATGGATATAATCATGATATAGAAACTAGTTAACTCAAGAGTACCAACTTTAATTGACAAAAGAAAGGCCTAGTTGGGCAAAAAGAATAATGCTGTCTTCAACAACTTACCGCCCTCCTGCATGCACTTATGATAGGAAACACTTTAACAAATAAAAAAAGGGTTTATTCCTATCCACTATGCATTTAATTAATTTCCCAAACTTTTACAAGAGATTAATTAGGGTTGAAAGGATTATTTTTTTCTTTTAAAAGTAGAGGGTGGAAGGATCCTAATTCCCCAAGAAGGCAGTGATTTTTTTATTCAATACACAAAAGTCATTCTTTAAACTATAAAAAATATATTTCAAGTAGGTACTATGGCTAGCTTAGACCCAAAAGAAAAGAAAAGGAACGAGAAGCATGAGATGCCTCTTTGAGTAATTAAGGTACCAAAAGGAATGGAATCTCAACAAAGTTTATGGCCAACAAAAGAAGTATTCCAACTCCTTGTACAAAGAAATGACTTCCAGATATCTTGCTAGGGTTTACGGATCATTACTTCATTGTATGGATTTAGTGCGTGTATATAGCCACTTCTTTATCTATTTCTTCGGTCCCTTGCTAGAAACCCTAAATAAGTTATAAACCCTAAATGGGTTTTCGAAGAAGCATCTCCAAACCCTATCAAAAATGTTCTTCCAAGTCATAAACTTGAGCCAAGCTAAGATTCAGTAAACAAAACCTCAAATAGTGAGTATCAAGAGGTTCCTAGCTATCTCATTGTAGAAAATTATATAATATATACCAATAAAATATTGTATCGGTGTATAAAAAAGTTTTTATCGGTACTTTACACGGGGATAAATACTACTGTTAAAAACTAACTCGTTTTACTCCGTTACTTTTTCTGAATTCTCTGGTAGTATGTAGGTTGATTATTCAGCAAGTTTTCAATTTATGAACTTCGATAAGTGATTCAAATAGTCATTTGGCGATAGGTTGAACATAATATACAAAAGTCATAGAGATTGTGTGTGGTCCTGCAGGCTATATCTATATATATATATATCTTTTTTCTTTAACAATTAAGGCATTTATTCCCATGTTATCTTTCAGACATAAATTAAGTTGATCTCATTTTGTCCGTTTTTAAGCTAGTCGTCATCCATTATATTCATGAAAAATGTCTTTTTTTAAGCCAACCCTTTTGATTAAAACCTGAAATAATGATGCATAAAGCAAATCTCAGCAATGTAAGTAGATAGAATATGGAAGACATTTTAAGCTTATATACTTATAGAAAGTATGCATGAGATGTTTTCTACACAACAAGAGGTTTTTTCGAAGCTCTATACATGAAGATTGTTTAAAGTTCGCAGAAAATAATGATTAAAGTGTAAAGCTAACATATTTTAACAATCATGAGTTAGTTGAATTCGGACTATATATCAATGGCTGACCCCAATGTTAATACTTTGCTATATATAAGGCATTAATTAGTGCTAATGGATGATAATCAAATCAGATTACAAGAATGTGAAAGAAACTAAGTTTTAAAATTTTGGTTAGCGTCTCAAAACTGGAGGGACGGATATAGAAAAGACGAAAACATGTTTGGTTTAAAAAGGAAAGGATAAATGCATAAGATAAATCCATTTTTTAAATAATTTTAAAATGAATTTCTTTTTATTATCGAGATAATAACCACGAGCTACTTAAATATTAATTTGTTTAAATTGTAAATAACCTCGTACTAGGTTTTATTCAAAGATATAGCATACCAAAAATCTAGATTACTGGCCCCACCAATACTTGCTCCTAATTATAAATTAGACCAGCACGTTCAAAAGTTAGTAATATTAAGTGCAACCTCTGTTGAATAGTTTATCATCTATCGTACGATTATACCTAATATAAGAAACGAGGATATGCCTAAAAAGAAATGAGCTTGATTCGATTCATAGATTATTATGCCTAAAAAATTATTTACTAACAAAATTCAACTAAGCATGGCACAAAATAGCCACTAAAAGAAAAGAATATGCATCATTGAACTATTTAAAAGTATAATATTAAAAAATTATCTCAACCTAAAAGCTTGTGCTTAATGTTTTATCACATAAATAAAAATAGTAAGATTTGAATTCATGATCGCTTGATCATCAAGTCTCAGATACCATATCAAAAAACCAATTCAACCTAAAAACATAAACTGTTAGGTGAGATCTCAGGAAATAATTTATATTAGTTTCTAATACATAAATCTAATAAAAAAAAAATAGTCCATTTCAAGATTTGGCACTATCATCAAACTTCAAAAAAAAAAAAAAAACAGTTTTGATCACTAAAGAATCCCTTTGAAAACCTAATTTCAGTTCACTACAAGTAATTAAATTAACTGATCTTGCCTCTTGCTATAATCAATAGTTAAAGTTTTTGAGTTCCCACTAGCAGTATGTCCAACCAAACTGTTTCATTATACTCATGATGCAAATGCTCTGATGCCGTATAGAGAGAAACCTAAAATCTAGCCTAATTAAGCTTGAGGTAAATCAGAGGCTAGCACTTGCAAGCTAGTGCTTAAAATCAGTTCTTTTTAGGTATTGCTTAGGTTAATCCCAAAACATGCAAACGTGCACAAACGGAGTCCACTCATTTGAATTTGTAGAAAATAGTATTATATGAACAGTCCTAATACACTGCAAGCAGAAAGGGCTGCCGATTATCTGGATATTTTAAAAAAAGGTGGTGCTGTATGGGAGACCAATACCTAATCAGCTTTGCAGCTGGGGAACTAGCTAAGTTACTAGGTTTACTAATATTTAGGTTGACCAAACTAATCCTCATCTTTTTTTCTTGTAGTGTAAAGAGATGCGATTAAAATTGTATTTTGTTTTAATTATAATTTTGAAGGTGTTTACCTAATTAATATGCATTATAGTTTTACATAAGCTCTATTAAAAATTCTTTCTTGAAATTTTGATTACGAAAAAGATATAATTTATATTTTTTAAAAAAATATAATTTTTAAAATAATAATTATAAAATCTATCACAATATCAAATTCACGAAAAGCTCAACATTGTTTTTTTTTTTTTTTTTTAATTGTGTTCTAATTTCTTTTCTTCCTTTTCAATCAAATTAGAATTAGGTTATGCAATTTGAATTAATAAAACATCCATTATATTTTCTTGGAATTCCATTGGTGAAGCAACCTATTTTGATTTTTATAACTTTATAATAACAAAGCATTGATTTCAAATTTCAATATAAAATCTCAATAATTATGAATGGTCATTTTAACCGTATTAAATATAACATTAATATTATATCTCAGTATATTACGTGACACTGAATATTTATATATTTAATATCGAGAATCGTGAGTCGTCATTTAATTTTAAAATAAATTTAAGAAATCATAGTCTTTGTTATTAGTTACTCTAACAATCTTTTTTATTTAATCTTGTCTTTTGTATTAGTGACAATCATTAATTCAATTTTTTTTTATTAATAAGAAGAGATATATTAATCAATTGATGACTTAACGATCAGTAGAATATAAAAAAACTTACTGACAAAACTAAACACACAATCAAAATCAAGTATAAAAAATCCTGAATAAATTAAAGTAACTATAGCGTTACCAGACAACTAAATCAACTTTTTTAAAATCTTTTTTTTGTCAAATCATCTGCAACATGATTCTTTTCTATATAATTCAACAACTTGTTATATGTATCGATATGCATCCATGTGCATACTGTGTGGAGACACATACACATACACATGCATACACACACATATATTTAGGCAACTATTAACAAGAGAGTTTGCAAAGCAAAGAGCAATTTCTTATTAAGAAGAAATGGATGATGAGCAAGATAGATTGTTGCCTGTTGCCAATGTGGGTCGGATGATGAAGAAAATCCTGCCACCAACTGCCAAGATCTCCAAAGAAGCAAAACAAACCATGCAAGAATGCGCGACAGAATTTATAAGTTTTGTAACTGGCGAGGCATCTGATAAGTGTCAGAAGGAGAACCGCAAGACAGTGAACGGAGATGACATCTGTTGGGCTCTCATTTCTCTAGGGTTTGACGACCATGCAGAGGCTATGGTAAGGTACTTGCATAAATATAGAGGGGCTGAAAGAGAGAGATCCACTAACCAACATATAGCTTCTGGCACTGACCAAGGTGAAGAATCCAACCATGAAAGTAAGCAGCCAATTGAAGCTCCTAATAACGGAGTAGGATTTAGGGTTCTTGATAAGGGCAACAGCAGCTCTTTCACAAATCCTTCCTGAGAAATAATGTCCACTCTTGATGATGAAGTAATGAAGAAGAAGAAGAACATGAAGACCGTCATGTACAAAAAAGACAAATTTTGGAGATTTACCTGCTTGATAAAGATTTAGATCTCTTGACAAGGTTTGATATTTGAAGTTTTAATTTGACTTAAAAAAGCTTTGACAAATCTGTACAATCTGAGGTAATATTTGATATATATTTCTCCTGAGCTTAGGGTTTCTTCTCGTCTCATCTCTTAACTTCTCCTTTACAGTGAAGGGGGAAATCTGTATAATTTTAGCTATGCAACGAATCGCATACTTCACTTAAGTAGCAAAGTTTTTGGTGTCTGACATTTTCTCATAATTTCTAGCTTGAGGCCTGTGATTAGAGTACACATATGACAAGTTAGCTTCTTGTTCATAACTTTGAGAAATACGAGCTTCGCAAGAAAGATCTTTGAAATTTGTACTGTAAGCAATGCTCAAGCTATAATAGAACCTTTTTTTTGTTGCTTTTGAGTAAGAACCCTCTAGTTTCCTGTTCATAGATTTCAGAAAGGAAGTTGGGTGCATCAGATTGCTGGAAAAACTTTAGTTTCAGTGTGAATATATTGGAATCTAAATTTTCTTCTCAACCCTTTACCATTAATCAAAATGATTTTGTTTCTTCTTTTCGTCTTTACAGTTCAGACGTTTCTCTTATCTCTCTCTCTCTTGCACACGCACGCTCACGCTCTTATAAGGATGACGAACAGTACTGCTCCTGCTCAGAACTTGTGATGAATTTTCTGATCAATCACTATAACACATTGACAATAACTTTGTTATTTTGATAACTCAAATTGAATTGAACAAAGGAACTGAAGGTTCTTAGAGAGGAAAGACTTGATAATTGACGAAGCCATCCAAAAACTCAAGAACGGTCTCTGAACCAGACCAAAAGACAGCAACAGCAGCTTGCTAAAACCAGTAATGTTCATTATTTGTTCACATATTTATGTAAACCCTGATGTTAAATCATGCTAATGAAGCATGCCAACCTATGAGGCAAATTCATTCATCAGTAATTGGTTACGTGGAGACTACGTGCATTTCAAGGGTTCCCCAGCAATAGGCGTCAAACGTACACCACCTGGTTCTTTGAGCACTCTTGCATGCCCCCCGGGGCTCTCCGTGACCATTTAAGCAAGTCCAACCAGCAAATACATACCTGAAAATGCTAGAGCTACACAACATATCTAAATGGACACCTGGATGTAGCTGAACCTTCGTTGTTCTGATTCTTCCCTCTCGAAAGCAAGTGAAGTTACCAGATGCATAATTAATTAGTCAACTAATTAGGGCTAAAAAAGATTACTTGAGTACTAGATTCAGAGTTTGCATAACCCTAGAATCGGGACCACTACTATTGCGGCTTTACATAGCATGTTTTGTCGAGAAAATCCAATCAAAATCTGACGCATGCTTATTTTTAACTATATCAGCAAATGGATTGGTAATCTCCCCGTAAAAAGATGATGATAGAACCCTGATAAATTAATGTTAGAATTGAAATTGAGTTAGGTTTCAAGCTTCAACATACCACCAAGAGCTTCACTGAGCTCTTTGGGACCACTTCTCAACTATCATCTGTTTTGACAAAAGATGGAATCTTAGTTGTGCTTAATAGAAAAGGGGGAGAGGAATGCAAAGACCCACTTAAAATTGTTTCCCAACAAAATGAGAGAAATCATACATGATATGAGACAAAGTGAGAGACAAAAGCTGAAACTAATTGAAAACGTTCTAAGTACCAACCATACCGATGCAAATAACACCATTAAGGGTTTTCTTGATAGAATGAATTATCTGATAACCTCGAGACTCTAGGATCAACTATGTCAATGCAATATTAGGCAACTAATTACGGCATTCTTGAAAGAATGATTTCAACTAAAGTTGCTTCCACGGGCTTTGACCATGAGTCTCGGCATTGGGTTTCATAATCTGGTTGCTTGCATTGCTCGCTAGAGAGCACTCGACAACATAGGATCCGAATTAAACTAAACAGAACAAGCATTGGACCACGTTTTGTGCACCAATTTTACAGGATAGATGGTAATAGAATCATGGGTTGTCCATTTGCAACGCAGCAGCTTGCCATAAGCAAGCGCAGCAAATTGTTACGAGCCCTGAGACACAAAAATTCAAGAGCTGCATTGGTCTTTCAAGTTTGAAAAAAAGTCCTCACCTTAATCCTCAACGGTACCAGGAACTAATTTGATGCAAGCCAAAATGCACCAATGCCATTCAGCAATGACAATGGGTATGCATAAACATAAATTATTCCATGCACAGCATGACATGCCAACACTTCTGCAATATAAGTGCTAAGAAAATGATGCTGTTATAACGTAGCTCTGACTGAAACAAATAGCTATAATCACTTCAAAATGAATTTCGTTAAAACCCTCCACCATCGACTCTACCAAGAGCATAAAACATAATATCATGGTAGGTGTGTAAGCAAGCTTTGTTCTTTCTCTAGAAGTCCATGGCTCCTTCCAAGAAATCATCCTAACATTTCAGAGGAGCTCATATATATGATAGAAAATGTTTATCAAGGAAAACTAAAGATTTCATTATTATTTTACTTTGGTCCAATTATAAAAAGAAATTCATCATTCTCTGATCGATCGATATTTCTGATATTCACTTCAACATCAAAGTCTACAGTACAAGAAAAATGAAATGAGCCAGTCAGATCATTCATGATAAAATAAAATCAAGTAATTTGATTAACGAAACCTTCTACAAATCCCCAGCCATCATCTATATCTGGCCCCACCCAATAACCAGTTATTATTTTGTGAGTACAAGAGCTTAAATGCATACAACTAGAAACAAGTCGGTAAAAATGGTTGGTGGGAGTTGCTAGACATCCACCGCAGCTCTGATTCACAGAAAGTATCTCTCCAGTTGCGTTGCAAGGGACCAAAAGGTTCGTTGCTGTAAACAAAATTTGAAGTCATATAAGAGAGCAAGTAGAAGGCAGGTCTTCACGTTTCTTATGCATTATCTGTTAGCATTACCAGTGAACTTCTCCCTTTTCCTTTTCTTTTCTTTTTTGACTTTAAATAGAAGTTTTCATTACATAATTTAACTCTTACAAACCCACAATCCATGGTGCACTTCTAATTCAACTCAACATGTTATGCTATAACAGTTACTTATTTTCACAAGCTTATGTTCCCATCACAGGCAAAAATGGTAAAAACTATCAACTGAATATGATAAATCATCTTGCTTCAACTCTTTTTTGGTAGTTGGCGTGAAATTAAGATACCTGTCCCAGATGTTGCTTGGCCTGAAAGTCTAGTAACAGCTGATTTCCTTAGTTGTAATTCCTGAGAAACCAATCACAAAACAGTCCCAAATCAAAACACAAACTTATTAACTCAAGTCAAGAACTTGGGGAGCACAACGTGATAATACAAAATAATAATAGTTGGGGACAGGTTACCAACTCATGATGTGGTAAGTGATGGATTTTATGCATAAACCATTACTAGTGGTTGGCAGGAAGAATCTAAATCACCATGAAACATCAACTCTACATTGACATAGGCTCATTTTTGCAAGCAGTAACAGTCTTGAACATGCAACCAGATATATACAAAAAGTCAGCATTTCTATGAATTAACCTATGATGTTGACTATTGGTTCAAACCAAACTTTAAGACAAACGTGAACTTCAAATTTCATGTCTAGTTTCTTACATTCGATATGATCTTATCATAATTAAAGAACAGAAGTAAAATAGTCATTTACCCCAGAACTGTAAGAGGAACTCGTTATTAGTTTTCAACAAGAGAATTGAAAATTTATTTTCATGCGGGCCAATAGGTGGAAACAATTTAAAAACACAGACTGTGTGATTAATCCACCCAGTCAGCTTCTATAACAAAACTACAATTTTACACAATTCCATGCCAAAAGTTGTTCAATCTCAAATCTTTTAATTGACTTCTAAAGTGAAAACATTTATCTTCTCTACACTTTCGTGCAGCAATGAACCATCAAGTAGTTGTCTGTATATGGACTATTCTACAAGATCTCTCCCTATCATAATGTAGCTCAAAGGAAATATGATCACATTGTTCACTTTCAATGCTGGTTTCTCATTTAACAACTAACTAATACTTGTATACAATGGTTAGCAACATTATATTCCAAGAATTTGATGGGAATATTAATCTACAATAACTCATCTCTTGTCACACAATACGCATTCATAGTATCCTTCAAAAAAGCCATCAATTTTTTTGCCGAAAAAAACAGTCTCTCTAAACTTTCAGACAACATATCCATATCATACACAGAACCCTTTAAAGGAAACAAACGGACGACCAAACTCCTAATCCTACAAGATGACAACCCATAATTTTCCTAAATCACATCCAAAACACCAACTGAATCAAACTATAAAACAACTCTTACCCCACAAATTTATAAACATCCCAACCTCACTATACCATCTCTAGCACTACTTTACTCCATAAAGTTCATTCCTTTATGAAAAAAACCACTCTTTTAAAAAACAAAACCCACCAAATTATTTACTCAGCTTCATAAGAATAGCAACAAGAATTCACGGTGCTCAAATAAAGAACCTTTCAATTAAGAAAGTTCAATTCTTGGATCACTCAATGAAATAAAAATGACAAAGAAATTCAAGAAGGATAAGTTAAATATAACAATTGTCGCTTACAAGAAGATGGGCATGAATGATTTTTTTACCTTGAATGAGAGTTTAGGGGCGGACAGAGGCATAGGGAAACTGATGGAGACTAACAAGGATGCCATTGAAGCTTCTTTTGCAGTGGAAGTTCCTGTGATTTTTTGTGAGCTTCTGTGGTTTAGCAGTTCTTGTAGGGGTTAAGGGAAGTGTTATTTCCGAGGAGAAAGTAGCAACGACATCGTTTTATTGATTCAGTTAAATTCCATGATTATTGGGTTTTTGGGCATTGCCATTTTGAAAGAAAAAAAAAAGTATTTGTTAGTTAAAAAAAGGAATTTCCACTTATTAACAAGAAATATTAGAATTACAATAAAAAATTGAATTTTTATTTTTTATTTTTAATAAATATTTGTTCATACTTATTAAACTTAAATTTTATTTATCTTCACAATTGGAAATGTTTTTACTTTCATCACAACTTTAAAAGTTGTTTAATTTTAAAATTATGGTAAAACCTTGGGTTTTTAAAAAATATAAATTTAAAAATTTTCTTGATTTTTTAAAATTATAACCATAAAACTACTCTAATATTAAACATTCACTTAATTCAATTTAAAAAATTAATTAAATAACCCATTAACTTATAGCTTAACTCATGTTGAGTTTTTTTTTTTTTTTAATCAATATTGAGATAGGTAATGTTAGTCAAATCATTAATTTGAATATCATGCTTAAAAATATTACAAAATAAATTAAATTTAATAATTTAATTAATATTGATTTAGCTCCTGTTTAAAAAATGCAGTTCAAAAAGGATGTTAATTAAAATTAAAAAAAATATATATTTTTTTATATTTTTAAATTATTTGATATATTAATATAAAAAATAAACTATAAAAAATAAAATAAATTATTTTTATTCATTTCAAATTCAAAAAATAATTTTTATCTAACTCTCAATCACCCCGCTTAACTTTGCATCCATCATAGGAGGGGGCCGAATTTGATGGCTTTGCTTGTGATTAAAAATAATAAATGAATAATTTCACTTGCTTTTTTTTCTCCTGCCCTCGTTTGCTGCTAAGAGAAAAGGAAAGAAATGATAATAAAAAATAAAAATGATAAAGCAATATGGGCTGAATGGCTGGATCCGGAGGACGAGAGACATTCGTGGGCCTGGATTCTGTTGGGCTCAAAGCAGGCCTTTTGTTCAGATTAATGAATATCTAGTCCCGAATATTGGGCCAAAAAAGCCTTTTAACTATTTAATATGATTAAATTTAGCCATAACTTTGCGCGGGTTTCGTTGGTCCAAGCCTCTAGGCAATGAAGGGTTTTTTTTTTTCCCATAATAAATAGCTTTCAATATTTTTTAATTGAATTTTAAAACTTAGTTTAAATTAAGTTATAGATATTAGGTTTTTTAGATTAACTTGTAGGTGAGTGAAACCAAGTTCTTTTTTTTGTAGTTGAACTTAATATTTTTGAAAGAAAAGATTAATTATATATTTTTTTTAAATACAACCCATAAATCTATTTTGTTTCCTCTAGCCCATTGGGTTTCTTAAGAATTTTATTGGGCCCCCAAGTTTCCAAATAAAAAAAATATATTGTCAGAATTCTTCCCCTCCTCTCTCTTGGGCCTGTAATCCGAAAATAAAAATATTTATTTATGAAAATCTTGTGATTTTCCAAGTATAAGATCTTACTAAAAAATCTAAAAATACGTGAAGGTTTTATGAAAATCGAGAACCAACAATATATAAGCCTTGTTTTTGCCATAATTAACCATCACAACTCATAACACATATAGCTATCTATCTATCAATCTATCCATGTCCATGTTCTTAAAGTATGTTTGGCAGTGTGGTAGCGGTTGTTTTTCAAATAATTTTTTGTGTCGAAATGCATGCCAATGATTTTTTTTTTATTTTTAAAAAATTATTTTTGACATCAGCACATCAAAACGATCCAAAACATACAAACCATGTTAAATTTTAGCGATTTTTTTTTTTAATTTTATGGGAACATGGTTTCAACGGCGTTCCCAAACTCTTCCTTGGATTTAAGCTTGTTTGAACCTTTATCGACCCATAATTACAATGCCTTTGGGCATCCTTCCCCTTCAAGGACATCTACTCGTAACCTTTGAGGCGACACAACATGGTAGACTTGTCGATGTTTTCATGGTGGTACAACTAGCAAAGAAGGTAACTAGCTTACGTTTTGAATAACAAAGTCAAGAAATATAATTGTCAATGTTATCGTTGTAATTTTTTTTTTATTTTTTTTACTAGAAGATTTGGAATGCCTATCAAGTAAATCACTATAAAACTTAGTGATATTAAATCTAGCTTGGTTTGATGAGTCAACTCCGTGATCTACTAACTTGAAATCTTAATTTTATACTAAAGTCTCGTTATGGAAAGAGTTTTTGGTAAAAAAATAAAAGGGAATCAACTAGATTTTTGTTCAATTCTCATAGACGGTGCCATTGATGAAATCATGAAAAAAATTTACACAAAACTTCTTGGGCTTTTTATGGTATGCTATGAAATTGAGCCTGTTAACTAAGAAGTTCTTGGAAAAATTCACGGGGAACTTTTTGATATTTAAGTCAGTACTTGTGAAGGAGAAGACAAAAATGAGTAGAAAAAAAAATAAATATATAATGTGCATAGTTTTGGATCTAGCCTATGTATGACTTTGTCTAAAGTTGATCTTTGATTTTGTGAAATCAAGGTGTACTTGTATACCTAGTTTAGAATTTTTTCATGGAGGAAGTTATGTCATTGGTCAATCAAAATGGCTCATTAGTTAGTGCGAACTTGAGTTTTGTGCTTGGTACATGATTGAAGAAGAAGGTAGCATGTTAATATGACAAAAAATATTTAGCCTTCATGTAAGGTAGTAGTAGGCATAACAAAAAAGTAACTATTAGTGACAAAATATAATGCATGTCTTGCACACACAAGAAATGCGTGCTACATGTTAAATTATCATATAATGATTTATAGAATTAAACATAAAAGTGTTAGCCACTTAGCTAAAGAAACAAATAGGAGAAAGAGAAAAGTGGATTGGTTATTAACTGAGCGGCCCCATAAGATCGGGTTGCCTAAATAGGCAACCTCAATGGTTGCTTAAATGCGTAACTTTATTGGTTGCCTGGGTGACTAATAAACCTCAAATTATACTTTTAAAAAAATTAAACTCATCTCATCAACGAGATAATCATTAGGTCCAGGGATTAGCTTGAAAAGTATTTGATTTATTGGATCAACTTGTAGGTTATCATGTTAATCTTAGTTGTTTATTTCAATAAAATGATATCGTGTTATTTTATTTTTTAAAATAATTTATTAGTATTAACTTAGTATCAAATCATTAAAAATTCAGGTTTAACTAAGCATGGTGACATACCCGAAACATGTCCAAAGGCTCTGAAAACAAAATAGAATATAGCCAACAATTACAAGAGACAATGAAGTCATTTGCATGAATCACCCCTGCAATTATATATATATATATATATATAACAACAATATACAAGACTGCAAAATAAGCCTCCAGCTCACTTTTGGAGTTAGGTATTAACAATTAGTATTTTTCTAAAACTTCTACCAAACGCAAGTGAAAACTTACAAAATCTTTTACCCTTGATGACAAGTAAGACAGTGTCATCTTCGAGTCATCAAGTTGACTCACTGGCCTCCAGTGAGTGCATGCACAGGACAGATCCCGGATGTCTCTCTCTTGTATATTTTCCCACCCCTTTATTATAATTTTTCTCTAACTAAAAATGGGGTCGGCTAAAGATACCTACAGCCTTCTGTTGGCCTGAGTGCATCAAGCCACCTCAGATGAACCGTAGTTGAATTTTATTTTTTCTTTTGCTGTTTAAATACTTCAAAGAAATGCCAAGTCCGACGATATTATGGAGAGAAGTGAGGGCCCAAGGTGTTAGCTGGAGGAGAGATCAAATGATTAAGGGAATATATATATATATATATATATCGTCGGACTTGGCATAACTTGCAGGAAAATTGATTTTATAAAAATCACTTGTGTTCTAGTGTTATATTGCAAGTAAATAGCAATGAAAAAAATGCTTAAATTGAATTTTCTTATTCATTGACAAAATAAATTATGTTTATTTGATGTTTTTTATTTTATTTTTGTATAATGAAATACATTGATTGATTAATAATACGTTATGATACAATGATTGACATGAAAAAATAAAAATAAAAATTTCAATTAAAATTATTTTTTATATAACTCTTCCTATTTACCACTCATTGATATAGTTTCGTAAATCATGATATTAACAATAACATGTTTAAGAAATGCTAAATGTTATGTTTACACTTTCTTCTCCAAGTGTTCTATCACTGAACATAACATAACGTCAAAAGCGATGAAGTATGTATGAATTTGTTTGTACATCAAGTTTTTCCTAAATTGATGAGATTTAAAGGTAAAAACACCGATATGTCCATGAATATATATAAATTGGGGACTGATTTGTAACTAATCCAATGATTGATCAATGTTGTTGCAGGACTTGTTTATTGCAGGACCAATCAAGAAAAAGTCTTCATGGAACTATTTATTCTACGAAGAAGATTGTTTAGCTTTAGGTAGATCCAGACCAAGCCAGCCATGTTCTAAATTTACTCTACACTTTAGAGGACTGTCGGTGCATGTCGGTAGCATTGCATGGTAATGCATCACTGTCTACTCCTCCATCTAGTTGTTACCGTTGATTACTACTCTTTTCGACGCCAAAAAAATTATCCACGTCTCCTTACCGACACTACTTCGGAAAGCTCCCTGGCTCCCACACTAGGTTGCTGTCTGTGTGCTTAAAAATATCTCTCATTTCCACAGGATATAGAGGAGTTGAGAGGGCCATAGAGGCTAGCCATTGCCTTGTCTTGTCCTTGTTGTCTTTTTGGTTTTCAATTTAAATCTCCCAAGACAGCAAGAAAATGGGAATTATACTGTTTTAAGTAAAAGAAAAAGGTAACTAACTGGCCTCCATTTCCCACTAAGTTTATTGTTTTAGCAGAACAGAATTTCCGAACTTCTACTTCTTGAAACCATGTCTTGATAAGGAATCAAAATCTTGACAAGTCTCAACATTTTCTTGGAAGTTAATCGTTTTCTTGATGTGGGTTTTTAATTTTGAGCTGAGTCATGGTTTTCCCACTTGTGCTCTTGATTTAGCTCAAGCTAAGATATTGTTGATCCTTTGTGTGGTAGAGAAGTTTACCTTTTTTGCTTTAACTTTGGCATGTATTAGGACTACTAAATCAATCAATTGAAGTGCCTGAGGATATTTATTTATAGAATAAAATTAAGAGAAGTAATTTGGAGACTTGTTTGTGATTTGATCGAGGGGGGAGTTTTGAATTAATTGCTTGATTGTTGATTGTTGAAACAGAAGGGAAAGGAAGAAAGATGAGTGGCAGTTTGATTGTCTCTCTTTTAGCATCATAAATAAAGAAGAACAGAAAAGGAAAAGTTACATTGCTGTCGACAGCTCTGAACCGGCATATTCTGCAATGGAAGTTAGCGCAGGCTTGGTGGCCGGCTCTCACAACAGGAATGAACTTGTCGTTATCCGTCGCGACGGAGAATTCGCTGTAAGCAGCTAGTTTTCTGAAAATACTCTTCTTCTTCTTATGTCAACTTATCTTGTCTTAATTCCACATTTTTCTTGTTTATTTGTTTGCAGCCGAGATCGTTAGAGAGAGTGAGTAGGCAGATATGCCACATATGTGGAGATGATGTAGGGCTAACGGTGGATGGAGAGCTATTCGTGGCCTGCAATGAGTGTGCCTTCCCCATCTGTAGAACTTGTTATGAGTATGAGCGTAAAGAAGGAAATCAAGTCTGCCCTCAATGCAAGACCAGATTCAAGCGTCTCAAAGGATGTGCAAGAGTCCATGGGGATGAAGAAGAAGATGGTACTGATGATTTGGAAAATGAGTTCAATTTCGATGGAAGGAATAGCAACAGACATGGTATGCAGCACCATGGTGGACCTGAATCTATGCTTCACCATGATCCCGATTTGCCTCACGACCTTCATCATCCTTTGCCCCAATTCCCTCTCCTTACTAATGGTCAAATGGTACTTAGCTCTGCTTCCTGTTCTGTCTTAAGGTTTTCCAAACTTTGTACTGAAATAATGACCCTTCATGACTTGCAGGTTGATGACATTCCTCCTGAACAACATGCTTTGGTCCCTTCATACATGGCTCCGGTCGGTGGTGACGGGAAAAGGATTCATCCCCTTCCCTTTTCAGATTCTTCTCTTCCTGGTAATTATTCCTATTCAGCCAACTGTTTAGGCAAATTGGGGGATCTTGGCTTTTCTTTCTTTCTTTCTTTTCTCTCTTGTAAATAAAGGGCGATTGGCTGCTGCAGCACAACCACGATCGTTGGATCCTTCCAAGGACTTGGCTGCTTATGGTTATGGAAGTATTGCTTGGAAGGAAAGGATGGAGAGCTGGAAGCAAAAACAGGACAAACTGCAGATAACGAAGCGTGAAAATGGAGACTATGATGATGATGACCCCGATCTCCCATTGTACGCCTAGTACCGACCTTTCTTTATAATTCCTTGCATAATTAATTGTCTTTAAGCTTTTTTATTCTTCTTATTTCCAGATTACTTGGCATGATTTACTGATTATTATACTTACCATTAGTTTCTCTTTTTGCTAAATGATTCGATTGCGCAATCACGAATTCTGTTTTTCTATGTCTCTCCTTATGCCTAAGAGCTTTAATCTAGTTTTTAAGAAATTTAATTGTATGGAAAACTATAGTGCATTTTTCACTGTAAGTATATAAGTTTTAAACACGAGTCTTCATGCTGAAATGTCGGCTGGTATTATAGACTGTAGTAGAATATCGGTGGCAATTTCTCTTAGTTTATTCTTTCTCTTCTCCCGCTTGAATTCCTGCTCCTAGCTTATTATTAAGTTTCAGATATCTTAAAAATTCCTGATTATGGAGATAAAAATTATTCCTTGTGGATCAGAATGGATGAGGCAAGGCAACCACTATCGCGAAAGATGCCTATTCCGTCCAGTCAAATCAATCCTTACCGAATGATCATCATTATTCGACTCGTAGTTCTTGGGTTCTTCTTCCATTATCGAGTCACACACCCTGTGAATGATGCGTTTGCATTGTGGCTCATATCTGTGATCTGTGAGATTTGGTTTGCTGTTTCATGGATACTTGATCAATTCCCAAAGTGGCTCCCTATTGACAGGGAAACTTATCTGGATAGATTATCTCTGAGGTAAGAAATCTGCCCTGTGCTTTGGTTCCTACAACTAAACTATTGGCGAGACATTAGATGAACTCATGGTCCTAACTTGTTTGTCAGGTATGAGAAGGAAGGCCAGCCTTCGCAGCTTTCTCCAGTTGACATATACGTAAGTACAGTTGATCCATTAAAAGAGCCCCCTCTGGTGACTGCGAACACAGTTCTGTCCATTCTTGCAGTGGATTACCCTGTTGACAAGATTTCATGTTATGTTTCTGATGATGGTGCTGCTATGCTGACATTTGAGGCATTGTCAGAAACATCTGAATTTGCAAAGAAATGGGTCCCCTTCTGTAAGAAATTTAGCATTGAACCTCGGGCACCTGAGTTCTATTTTGCTCAAAAGATAGATTATCTCAAAGATAAGGTTGATGCTTCATTTGTTAAGGAAAGAAGAGCAATGAAGGTGATTAGGCTTCAATCAAAGATTTTATTTTCTTGTGCCTCTTTCTCACTCCCCCCCCCCCCCTTTCATCTTTGTTTTCCAGTTTGTAAAGTGACCCTTTTACTTATTCCAACTGCAGAGAGAGTATGAAGAGTTTAAGGTTAGGATCAACGCTTTGGTTGCCAAGGCACATAAGGTCCCGGAAGATGGATGGACAATGCAGGATGGTACTCCATGGCCTGGGAATAATGTTCGTGATCACCCTGGAATGATTCAGGTATGTGAATATTGATCCTCGTTTAATGCTCTTATGATAGTGATTCAATTCTTGAATAAACAAATTTTTTCAATGCTTCATAGGTTTTCCTAGGCCAAAGTGGAGGGCATGACACAGATGGAAATGAATTACCACGTCTGGTATATGTTTCCAGAGAAAAGAGACCTGGATTTAATCACCACAAAAAGGCTGGGGCCATGAATGCTTTGGTGAGTAACTCAAAATGGATTTAGGATTTCTCACATGTTCATAAGAAAGTTAATCAGGATGTAACTTTTATTTGAATTCATGTGCTCATCTGTCGAACAGGTCAGGGTCTCTGCCGTGCTATCAAATGCACGTTATCTTTTGAATTTGGATTGTGATCACTACATCAATAACAGTAAGGCTATTAGAGAATCAATGTGTTTCTTGATGGATCCATTGCTTGGAAAGAGAGTGTGCTATGTCCAGTTCCCACAGAGGTTTGATGGCATTGACAGGAATGATCGATATGCAAACCGGAACACTGTATTCTTTGATGTAAGCATTCATTTATCAGAACTTCTGGATTGTTCATTGCTTCTGAAATTTGTCTGTCTAATGGAGAATTCTTCCATCACTGCAGATCAATATGAAAGGTTTGGATGGCATTCAAGGACCTATATATGTAGGGACTGGATGTGTTTTCAGAAGGCACGCACTTTATGGTTATGATGCTCCAAAAACAAAGAAATCACCAACGAGGACATGCAACTGCTTGCCTAAGTGGTGCTGTGGATGCTTTTGTTCAGGAAGGAAAAAGAAGAAGAAGACAAACAAACCTAAGTCCGAGTTAAAGAAGAGGAACTCTAGAACATTTGCACCTGTGGGTACTTTGGAGGGTATTGAAGAGGGCATTGAAGGTAACATTTATAACTAATTTACTCCTCAAATCCTGGTTTGATTATAGTTCTAGTTTCCTTCACCATTGAGGTTTAAATTGAGCTAAAAAAACCACTTTGGTATTTTATATGCTGATCAATTTCCTTAAGATTGCCAATATTTTTTTCTACATGTCAAAGTGATGGAAAAGAAAGAATATCCTTTACGTATCCACCCAGTTTGCCAGCTTTCAGTTTGTAGTTAGCAAAGCCTAATTCTAGAATGCAAACGAGTACCCTTTTTCATTGGTAAAGCTGATTCCATAGTGCAAAGTAAAGGACTACTGAGACATGTACTGTTAGGAACTGCTCAGTGCTTTCAGGGCAATTTTAAAACTAAGTTCTACATGACTCCTCATTTGTTTGTGTGCTGCTTGTTGAAGAATGTTTAATGTAATAGCCTGCAAGCTTTTCGTAGCACTTAATTTTTGTTGTTGGATTCATTTTGTTTCTTTTCTCTGCTCGAGGCCCTGAATGATTATCGTGTTGGATCGATAATTTTGTCTTCTAAACTGGAAAAGCTTGAATTCAGGAATTGAAACCGAAAACGTGGCTGTAACATCTGAGAAGAAATTGGAAAATAAGTTTGGACAATCTTCGGTGTTCGTAGCATCTACCCTACTAGAGGATGGCGGCACACTGAAAAGTGCCAGCCCTGCATCCCTGCTCAAAGAAGCCATCCATGTCATTAGCTGTGGCTACGAAGATAAATCAGAATGGGGCAAAGAGGTAAAAGGAATGTTTAGATTTTTTTTTTTTTTGTGGGGTTCAGACCTTTCGCTGATCATAAATTTGCTTCTGTTCCCCAGGTAGGGTGGATTTATGGTTCAGTTACGGAGGATATATTGACAGGCTTTAAAATGCATTGTCATGGATGGAGATCAATATATTGTATTCCTGCTAGGCCAGCATTTAAAGGTTCAGCGCCCATTAATCTTTCTGATCGTCTACACCAGGTCCTTCGATGGGCTCTTGGATCTGTTGAGATATTTTTGAGCAGGCACTGTCCTCTTTGGTATGGATATGGAGGGGGGTTGAAGTGGTTGGAGCGTCTGTCTTACATAAACGCTACCGTTTATCCTTTGACATCTATTCCTCTACTGGCATACTGTACTCTTCCTGCAGTGTGCTTGCTTACCGGGAAATTTATCACTCCAGAGGTATGCCATTTATAGCCACAGGAAACTATGTGAAACACGTACAGTACGAGCATAAACTGTTAAGTTTGTGTGTTAGATTTATCTATTAATCTAATCTTTTGTTCAACTTGCAGCTCAGCAATGTTGCCAGCTTGTGGTTTCTGTCTCTTTTCATTTGTATTTTCGCAACAAGTATTCTGGAAATGAGATGGAGTGGAGTCGGTATCGAAGAATGGTGGAGAAACGAGCAATTTTGGGTGATTGGAGGGGTATCAGCGCATCTATTTGCAGTATTCCAGGGGCTTTTAAAGGTTCTAGCTGGTGTTGATACGAACTTCACCGTGACGTCTAAAGGAGGAGATGACGATGAGTTCTCAGAGCTGTACGCATTTAAGTGGACCACGTTGCTCATCCCACCTACAACATTGCTGATAATAAACCTGGTTGGAGTCGTGGCTGGTGTCTCAAATGCTATAAACAATGGCTATGAGTCATGGGGGCCTTTGTTTGGTAAGCTTTTCTTTGCATTCTGGGTGATAGTTCACCTGTACCCTTTCCTGAAAGGTTTACTCGGCCGACAGAACAGAACTCCGACAATCATTATTGTCTGGTCAATTTTGCTTGCTTCAATCTTCTCCCTTTTGTGGGTTCGGATCGATCCATTCTTGGCCAAGTCCAATGGTCCACTTCTGGAGGAATGTGGATTGGACTGTAATTAAACCAGCATTCATCAGGACTCGCTCGTCAGGAGTAATGTTGAAACGAATGTCTGAATTGACAATCTTCAATCAGAACATGTGGTGGGGTGAAGCTTGCAGGCTGTAGATCGAATGTGTGTTTTCGTGTGGATCTTTGTTTTGAACTTCTCGCCCCTCGTCTTTGGTCCATGAATTCTAAAGGGGTCAAGAAGATTGAGCTGGCTGCTGTGCCCCAGTGCCTGAGCCTTACATTTGGTGGCATGCAATTATTGTGCAGAAACAACAAAAACACTCCGTGATTCTTTTTTTTTTTTATTTCAACTTGTATATACAGGGAAGATGAAGTATGGAGAAGCACACTGTATACTGTGTATTATCATTCTCATGAGTCTCTCATTTCATTCGTAATAATAGCAGAAAGTGGGATTTTTCCTGCTTCAGATGTTGTAAAATGACAGTGGAAAAGTATAGTGTTCATATGATATGATGGAGCTTATTGTTTACCCAATTGTTTCAAAAATCTACGTTACAGCATTTCAAGTATCATATTCATTGCAGCCCAAATCTTTCTCATGGCCTCAAACCTCAATTTAGCACTTTTATTAAACCCCGATGCGCAAGTCATGTGAAATAATCATTATAATCATTTTAAATTAGAAGTTTAAGTTATTGATTTAGATTTTGATTTCAAAATATAATTTAGGGTTAGAGAAAATAAATATAATGAGATTTGGTTAATAAAGTTTTAATATCATGTTAAAAATCATCTTAATTCAAAAATTTTAATTATTAGATGAGATTTTAAAATATAATTTAAATTATTTTTTAAGAGGTCAATTTTATAACTTACCAACATGAGACCTAACTTAACTCGTATTTTAAATTAAACTAGATAAGAGTTGATCTAGTCAAACCTGATAGATCAATCTACAACTTAGTTAACCGGATCAAAATTTAGTTTAATTTTTTTAAAAAAGAAAAATCCCGAAACGATATTGTTTTAGATTGATGTTGATCAATTTAAATGAACCCACTTAACTCATGAATTCGATCATTGACTAGCTAAATTTAATAACTTCTAAATTTAGTAGATACCCTAAACTTTAATGGTTCTATATTTGGAGTGTTTGATTAGAAATCAGCTGTAAGTTTACCCAAATGTTAAGCAGTTTATGTTGGTGGATTAAAGCATCTCTTTATGACTACCTAAGCTTGCGATGATCTCATGTATTAACAAATTACGGGCATCATTTGGTTCAGGTTTACAAATGCCAAAACATCCATACCAGCCCTTGTAATTTGGACGACAAACCTCTAAACATCTTAGTTGTTGAACAGATGCATCATACTCCTTGATTAATTTTTCATTAATCAGGAACACAAATATAAAAGTAATTATCTTAAAACATGGCTTGGAAGAAAACTGAAGACTTGGCATGCTCTTTCTGAGTCGAGCTACATCACTATCCACATCTACAAAAAAAAGGTCACAAGTTCCAGGATTGGAAACATATTTTCCAAGAGTCAAAACATAGGATGGCACCATAATCTTCTTACAAGCAAGTTTCAGACCTTCTGGAATGACTGCATAGGAAACTTGCTAGGGTACAAGAGAGTTCCAAAATTGTGCTTGGATCGAACCCATCTATGGTATCCACGATGATGAACAACTCAGCTGGATTCCTCTCCAGACATGAGAAGGCTGTGGATTTATTTGTTTCTTGAAAAGGCTCGAATGAATGGCAAATGACTGTTGAATTTGACTCACCTGAGGTGATATACTGGGTGGATAAAAAGAAGATTTGAGGGGAGTGAAAATCTTATGATACTCTGTAATCCTATTTTGTGAGCGTTGTTGAAGGAAAAAGGTGCAGTTTGTGTAAATACTGACTTGTTTACCAAGTGTTTTGAAGGGCAAGTGTCATCTTTTTGCCTTGTAAGAACACCCGGCGAGCAGTGTAATAGAGCAGTTGTGAAAGCCCAAATCTAGACAAGACACCTGAAAGCAAGGCTCCGATGTGTTATTAAACTTCGCCGGGGTTGAAAATTGGTCCAGGTTGCCGATATCAAGGGATAAGTTTCGTACAGAACCGAAATAAATCTGATCGACCCAATCAACATCTTTATACAGTTTTGAATTGATTCGAGCCACCCATCCGAGCCTTATGCCAAAAATCCAGTTTTATAACCATGATCCAGGTTGCAAACGTTCTGCTTTCCATGGTTGATGGATTGCTATCACACTCATCAGGATTTACCATAAACCACAACAATCATTTTGTTCATGCTATCACACTCAGTTCAGGAATTTCCCTTTTGACAATTAAAACATTTTCGATACAACAATGATGATAACTCAAGGATTATTGTACCTAATCCATTAAATTCGTTTCAAAGTAGATGGCTCTGCAAAATTGATTACCCTGGGATCCTGAAATAAATTTCAGTCTTAAGAAATATTTCACAGAACTTCAAATGATTAGTTGCATGCCCAAAACGTATCTCATATATATATATATAATCCAGATATATAACATACTCGTAACCAATAATAATAAATGAATATTAACATGTATCTTATACTCAACTGGCATGAGTATCTCCCCTCCTCCAAAAAACCTTTCAATCGTTTGCTGTCAGATTGAGTTCTGGATTAGAAGAGAAATTTTGACAGTGAAAAAAAGAAATTTTGGGGTCAATTCATAAAATTGGTACAATGGCAAATTTGAAAATTCAGCCCCTATTGCGATTTTCAACTTTCCAGGCACAAATCAAGATATGACAAATTAAAGTACAAGGACCACCTGTAATTCCATAAGATATTAATCGACTGATGTCATCCAAATTGGTACATAAATATAATCTCCAACAAAAATCTGGGAAGCAAAAACCAAGTTAGTAAATCGCTTAAATAAGGTAGGAAACACTTGTGAACGAAGGAGCAACATACAATTAAGTCAGTCCTGGGCCATTTTGCATTTCATTCGAACTCTTATGGGATTTGTGTTTTGATTTCTTCTCCCTCTTCTTATTGCTGCCAAACAGTAAAACATCAATGGAAAATTGAAAGTAGAAAGAATCTGTAAGATATTTAACTACCAATAGTTGTAAGTATTTGTGAGTGTGAAAGACATACTCATCGTGTGAGTTATGACCCCAGCATGATTTCAGCTTCCGATTTATGTGCTTCATATCCTTATCCGTAGGGAAACTGTATTTCCTCACCTGCATGTAAAGAAATAATAATAACAATTAGATGCAAAAGGACTTCATTCTCTAGAATTGAATTGCATCCACCAAACACAGAATTATTATTTCATTGTTTGACTAATCTTCTCCCCATCTGTGTATCACCAACAGGGTGATGCAAAATAAGTTTCCAACAAATTCAAGCTGCAATTTCAAAGATTCATACCCATTTCTCGACAGCATGTAGAGATTCACTGATCTCTGAAATCATGTGCGCAGAATTCTGACGAGAGAGGACACTCTCGAGATATCTGCAAAGTAGGATGCGATAAAAATCATTACTTCAGCAACTATACTTTGGCCAAGAGCAAGAGTTGAGCTTGATACTGGTCACCATCTTGAGAGAGAGAGAGAGAGAGTGGTTATCACAATTCAAACCTCTCAAAATCAAGAACTCTATGCATCTCATTTGCACTCTGCAGAGCAGCCAATGCCAACTGTGCCAAATTTATGATCGAGATAATGAGATCATATTATATACATAGATCACTAAAAGACATATCAACAGCAAAATAACTTCAACTCACACTAATATGAGAAAGCATTCTAGCATTCATGCAACAACAACATGGCAATAAATTGAGCATTCAACTTATAGGACACATTGAAACAATAGATTTCTAAAAGGACAAGCTTCCATACATTAAAGATATCATAATGCAATAACGAATTTACTGTCTTCAAAGATCTTTGATTAACACTAACTATTTATTGTATCAAATCATATGTGGACATTTTTTTTTTATTTCTGAATATTTATATGGGTTAATTGTTTTGATCTCCATAAGTTTTTCGGTTCCAGTTGGATGTTATCCCTGCCTTTAAGATGGTTACTTTATCATTGGTCATTGCCTATCTGTGAGTTTCATATTCTTTTCTTTGCCTATCTGTGAGTTTCATATTCTTTTCTTTCAATATAATTATGTGAAAAGAAAGATTCCATCTTCAAAGTCAATCAGGAAAAACACCCATACAACAGTGAAGGATACCTGCCCAGGAGGGAACAGAACAGGTGCGTCAGTGAGCATTATTTTGTCAACCTCTGCCACTGCAATTTCCTACAAGATATTGATCTATCAGATTACCTATTTGAAAATCCACGGTAGAAAAGAAATTTTGTAGAGCCATGTCAAATAAGATCCTGCATATCCACTGCATCAGAGAAGCATTATGCACAGCTATTCCAAATTGTCAATTTGAAGGTAATAATTGCTAGAATTCTCTTCTAGATCTACAATGATTACACAGGACAGCACTCAAACATGTTGTCAAGTCATACATGAACAAATACCAGCAATTACCTTCAGCTTTTCAATATTTTCATCTGTTGGATGACAGAATTCCTGTTCGATCAAAACTAAAAATCAGTAGCTCTCCAAAAAATAGATATAAAGGGGCATGAAAAGGTGCAAATTCATTTTGGATAATTGGAGGAATCACAAAAACAGAAGGATTAGTCAAACTTGCCTCTATATCAGCAACAAAACCTTCAACAGATCGATATGGTGCATAGACAATAAGATCAAATTCCAAACTCTGCGCTATAAAGTTCATATTAATACAAACACAAGTAAAAGCTAGCAAGGACAGCAATTTACATAAGCCACACCCATGCCTGATAAACTATCATCTCGTAATTGAGAATCATTTGATGATCCTGTGAAATCCCCTTACCAAGCTCCTCCGCAGACACATGATTTTCTTCTATCTTGCATGCTGCATAGATGCAGGTTAACCTGTGCACACAAAGAAGTCATTTCTCATTTAATATAGTATCATGAAACAAGTAACAAGTATCAAACAAGGGTGGTATACAATACATCCAGTACACCGTAGAACTCTAATCCATGTCTAGGCATGTTTTCAGATGATAACCTGAAGCATTTCTACCAACTTGAATGAATTGCATAAACCAATAATCATGGGAATTGGCCCAATTTGGATTAGATACAAGGGAGATTTGAAAAAAGAAAACGCACATTACATGTTTTGGATCATGCTCCATGACTGACCATTGAAGATAAAACCTTTTAAAGTATAGGAGGGCAGTTGCCTGCAAAACATAAACCAATCCCAGTTAGGTGCCACTAATCCCAATTATTGCAATAAAGCAATAAACATCTTCCTTACTACTTAGAAACAGAATAAAGCACCTGAATTTTATGAGGAAAATAGAATGCACTACACACTTCTCGAAGTTTATACTCATAGTATACTCGCATAAATTGTTCTTCCTCAACACTTATTGGTTTTGAACGAGAATGCTTATCAGCTAACATTAAAAAAAAAAAAAAAAAAAAAACCACCAGACACATGTTAAGGAAAAACCATCATCAGCATTTGAAACAAAAGATTAAAACCACAACATTAATAACATATTAGCAAAACAAATTACCATTCTCTGTCATGTTAACTTGAGGTTCTGGATATGACAATGACCCATCAACATCTACTCTCATTCTTGTCGTTCCATACTAAGCAACACAAAAGGCACAATTAACCATCAAAAGGAAGACCATTATCATCACAAACAGTAGCAAAAAAAACAATGAAGCAACAGAATAAAATGCATCATACCTTCTCTAACATTTGTTTCGCTCTATTATTAGTAGCTTTATACTTCTCGGCCTGAATTGAAAACACAATGCAATTAATTTAACACTAATTAACATCACATTACCTGTTTCTGCACAAAGTTTTGAGTCTTTCAAACACCAACATGTATAGCTACTAAAAACAAAGGTTCTCATGTGTGCTTAAAAGAGCTAAGAATCCTAATTAGAACAAAAAAAATCCCTCGACTAACCTATTTAACTATTTCAAAATCAAACTTAAACTGCAACTCTCGCTCTGAACTGATTTTTCTCAATTCGAATTCAATTACTAGCAGAAACAGAACTGAAAACAGAGTTAACAGACAAAGAAATCGAAAATTTTTCGTTTTCTCGGAAACCAAACAGAAAATGGAATTGAGTGGTGTTGTAAAATTGGTAGCGGAAGCGATAGGCGTTAAGTTACCAACTGTTGAGGGGTGAAGATCCACTTGGCTTTGTGACTTGAGGATTGGAAATCGGCCATGGGTGACTCGGTAACCCTATCTCAATGATCAGCGTCTCGTGTTACTTGTTCTTTGATCAGAGAGAATTTATATTCGAATTATTTGATGTTTTCGTTGTCCTCTTAATTTTGATTTCTGCTATGTGATTTATTAAGAATTGTAACAAACACAAGGGTAAACTACTTCTGTTAACTTTGTAAGCT
Source organism: Populus alba (assembly GCF_005239225.2). Taxonomy (NCBI): domain Eukaryota; kingdom Viridiplantae; phylum Streptophyta; class Magnoliopsida; order Malpighiales; family Salicaceae; genus Populus; species Populus alba. Next base: position 2,015,357 of record NC_133288.1, read on the forward strand.
TATTTTAGTCCTTATAGATTCTTCAGTGTTTCGATTTTACCCTTAACTCTTGACAGATAGATCACTATATGTGTGTGTGTGTGTGTGTGTGTGTGTGTAAATCACGGTAAAATATATTTTTGAATTAACTAAATGAGCTCTTTTGAATGATTTTAAGAATACATTTCTGAGTTAAGTTTTAATTTTTTAAAAAATATTACTAATTCACGTTAAAAAAATACACACAAACTGACTCAGACATTCAGGTTAATTATTAATTATTTGATTTAAAATATTTATATAATTATTAATTTTAGGACTTAAACATCCACGTTAAATATTTGATTTTAAAATATTTATATAATTATTAATTTTAGAACTTGTAAGATTAATCAAAATACACACAAACTGACTCAGACATCCACATTAAAAAATATATATATATACATTTCTTGTGTTATCTTGATAAAAACCAATGAATTTCATATTTTTTTTCATTTATTAACCCTAAAGTTTAAATCTAATAAGTTAGGAAAAAAATATATATATACCTTCTTAATTATTAGACGAACTCCTTAAAATTTCTTATATCGAAATATTCTAAAAATGGTACTAAAACAATGAGAACATGAACTTAAAATCATTATCAATACTAACAAACTAATCCACATACTTGTAGTTTATACTATTTCATTAGCTTTTATTGTCATGAAAGTCGGATCAGTTTTTTAACATAAAACAAAATCAAAGTAATATATTTTATAATAAAAAATAATAATAATTATGAACTCAAAATACTATATATATATATATATATATATATATATATATCTTTTTTTAAAATATTGATACAATGATATAAATATTTTTTGACTGAAAATATATTAAAATAATATTTTTATATATTTTTTTTAAAATCAAACAAGCATATTAAAATAATTAAAAACATTAAAAAATATTAATTTAATATTTTTTTTATATCAAATGTATTTTTGAAAAGTAATTTTAAGCTATCAAATTCCTCAAAACAAAAACAAAAGGGAAAGTCATTTGCAATATTCATTGCATTTTATTAGTACTTTTCACCAAACAGCTTATTATTTATCATTTGATTCACTGACTCAAAGTATTGTTTATGTCAAATTTTACTTGAATTAGTTTTTTTAATTAAAGTAACATCATTTAAAAATATTTAAAACAATGTCATTTAATGTTTTTATTTTTTAAAATAATAATGTATAAATTAGCTTACAAATTCTTAATTTGAATCATGATCGACAGGTTGCATCTTACAACCATGGTTATCATATATGCTTTGTTGAGGCTTACTCGAATCTGTTCACATTATTTTTTAAAATGTATTTTAAATTATTTTTTTATTTGAAAAAAAATTGTTGATATAGTTTTTAGATTTTTCATAATTTTAATAGGTTATATTGACATTAGTGTTAGTGACTTAGTTCGTGATAACTGATAAGTGCACATGTTTTTTAATTTATTTTTTAAAAAAAAAAAACATGTGCACCTATCACCGAACAAAGACTGGAGTCAATGGTCTATGACCTATGTCCCATCAACTTACTCTGCAAGCTGACTTCTCCATCTTTCCCTTCAACTTCCCCTGCAAGTTGCCTTCACCTACAAGTAAATGCAAGCCCCACCTTTCCCTCCAGCTTCCCCTGCAAGCTACCTTCGCCTATAAGTATATGCAAGCCCCACCTTTCCCTTCACTTCTCCTCTCCGCTGTATACGATTCTCGTTTCACTCCTTTGCTTAACCAGGTAGCTCTTGACCATATTTTAATTGTTTTTGGCCATTGATCACATGGGTTTTAGTGATTGTTACAATTTGTAGTTTTGATGGTGATAAGGTGCAGAATTTGTGTTGGGGTTTTGCATGCAATGTAGGGGAAGATATTGGTTTCTAATTTGTAAACCCTCAAGATTTCCAACCAGCTTGATAGTGTTTCTTTCTGTGTTAGCATGTGAGGTGATGTAAATTTCCATGTTTTATGAGTATTTTTTGTGATTTTTCTGTCTGGCTGTGAATGTCCAATCATTAATCTCTCCAAACAAGCTCGACACTGCTGGTTGTATGTTTTTGGCACATGGGATCGCCTAAAGTTTCTTGCTTTATGGACATTGATTCTTGAATTAGACCTTCTGGGATGTTTGCTTGTATACTGTCTCCTATGGCTGTAGTCTCTTCACAAGTGGACTCCCTTTTCAGGTCTTAGTTAGAACATTTCCTTGGATGTTTTAATTGCCAACACCACGAACTTTCTAGTGTGCTCAAAGGGTTTTGGATGCTATTGTAGACTTTAGAAATTCTGTTTTTGAAAGGAAAACGAGAAATATATAGTCTGATGGGTGTGCAATACAGATGCATGTTTTCTCTTTCTTTGATTTTGAACTGCAATCGTTACACTGTTGGATATTTTGGACTGCAGCCAAGCCAAGATGGATGTTGACATGATGTTGAATGAGAAGCTAAAGATGATAGATGATGCAATTACGAAGAAGAAGACGAAAATGGATTGTCACCCTGAGGTTCCAATAACACCTGCGGAAAAAATGAACGCTTACGAGTATCCTGCAACATGGTTTTTACTTGCATGTCAAAGTTTGATTTCTTGATTTCTTTTACTACTTGACGAGATAAATCAATATTCCTGAACGTGATTTGAGTTGTTGAGAATTGGCATATCCTTAATGCTTGTGGTAGCTCTGTATTCACTTTGTGCAATCGGCCGCGGCGAGACTACAGCAACCTGGTTTATGAGAAGTACACGAACTATTTAACCGAGAGAATTCAAGAAAGGGTGAGATTTCCTCGGTAAAATCAATTAACTCTGTCAGTTCGCTTCTCTTCTGCAAAATTTCTCTGGTAGAATTGGTTCTCATGAATCCAAAACTTGTTGGCTAAGAATGTCAAAGCATGAGAAACTCTCGCTTTGTTCATGATTATGCATTCCCAATTTTGTTTTCACATAACTGGAGAGATGAGACGTGGCAGTTGAGAAGGGTCTCAATAACTGTTCCTTTTCACCTCTTTCAAAGTGCAATGAACATAATAATTAAGACATCCCTTTGTTTTTCATCCTTGAATGCTCTTTTAGGCACTTCCAGTGTTGATGGACAAACATGGCACAGAACTTTTAACAGAAGTCATGCGATTATGGTCGGAGTATAAGGAATTTGCAAGCTTTTTGTCAAAAATCTTTGCATACCTGGATAGGTACTACATCCCTAAGAGAGGACTCCTATCACTTGATGACTCCATGAGATATCACTTCTGCAATCTGGTAAGTAACTAGCCCCTGAACTATACTTGATTTTTATAAAATGTTTTATTTTTATCTTTGATGGAATATATTTTTCAAAAATTATTAAAAATTTAAAGCAGTTTAGTTCTTCTTCTTGCTTACCTGCTCTTACGCTATTTTGCTGAACATCACATCCAATCATATTTTCAGGTCTGTGATAAGCTATTCAGTAAATTGCAGGGAGCAATGATGAGGCTGGTCAGTTAGCATTGACTGGTTGTTTCGTAATGGTTTGTCTTCTTTCTGAGGTGGGTTTAACTCTGTATATGACGTTCTGGGCAGATCATTCAAGAGCGTGACGGGGGGCAGATTGATCGGAACCTCCTAAAGACTGTATCTTGTTTGCTTTTTGAGGTGGGGGAAAAAGGAACCGTCAACTGTTATGAAAAACTGGAGCAGATAATGCTAGCAGAAGTTGCTGCCTGCTACTCTCAGCTATCTCTGGAGCGGTGGTTCTGGGGCGATTCCTTTTCCAACTACCTGCGGAAGGTCAGTGATGCTTGAAACTTTGGCATCCCCAAGAAGCTAATTCTTTGTTTGTTTGTGTAGCAACCTGTAATCTATACATCATTCTCCTTCTGTTGTTTCAGGTTGATTGGTGCTTGAACCAGGAGGAAGCCAGAGCAGAGCTCTACCCATCCCCGACCACCAAAACAAAAATACTGGATGTAAAGTGTTCTGTATCTCAGTTCATAACACCATGGATGCTGTGTTATTACATGTTTGGCATCCTGCTATGATCCTACACTGATGTGGTCTTCGTTGCAGGTGATGAAATATGTTATGCTGGAAAGAAATGCAGAGAAGTGGGTTCAGAAGCGTATCGCCGAGGGGATAGCAGCTGAAGATCAGGTATTCTTCAATTTCCACATTAAGTTCATGATGATTAAGATAATTGAAATTGTCTCTAAACATCAGTTAACCAATTTCATGTAGGAGCTGTTATCCAAATATGCTAGCTTGAAGCTTGAATAGTAGGACAGCTCTGCTGCCATTGTTGCCAGCTTCGCATGAGTGATGCCTGCGCCTTGGAGCTTTACAAAGGAATCCGAAATCCACAGCTGGTGGCATTTCAGGGTGTATATACGAATATGAAATCCTTTAAACTAGTATAATATCGTTTTATTATAATATTCAGCAGCATGAATTGCGTATGATCTGCAATCCAACTCTCCTGAGTGTGACTATGAAGTCAGTTAAATGGTTTAACTTGTCTATATTACTTCTCTACTTGCTTTCTACCGAGTAATGTGTGTTTGTATTTGTGGTGTGCCGCGGAGATAAATTGAACCGTATTTTTTAAATTTTTTTTATTTTTTAAAATAATACTTTTTAGTTTTTTTTATATGTTTGTTAAAAATTTTAAGAAATATTATTTTAATATATTTTTAAATAAGATTACTTTAAAAAATACGCTAAACCACAATTCTAAACACTCTCATGTTAATGTGGCAGGGATCCTAGATCCCAAAACTTTACTGTGAGGATATCGTTAAGACAACTCTCCCTAGATTACATGCAGGGAAGTCTTCCCAGCACAAAAATTTCTGTAGAATGTTATATAAAAATGGTTTATATAAATGGTTTCACTTGTTTATATAAAAAATTTCGAAGTAGTTAATGGTTTTTTATTCAATTAAATGATAATATAATAGATACACTTTAATTATTTGAATAAAAAAAAATGTTATGCAATATATTATCTGCAAATAAAGTGTTTCCCTTTTTTAAAACAAAGTTTATATATACAAAAGATTAAAAAAAATTATAGATGAAGAAGAAATGTTTTCAAAAATTATATATATAAATAAAAAATAATTGTCATTTAAAATTTAAAAGAAATTTTCAAAACAAAAAAAATAAAGACTAGTGATATTAATCTAAATACAAGTAAAGAACAAAAATATTGATAAAAAAAAAAAAAAAACCAAGCGCTCTTGGGTCAAACTAACTTGTCTAGCCCATTTCTTCAACGCTCATGCCTAGACTTGTTCTGGAAGATGGGGCGATTGAGCCCTTAATGTTTTTGCTAGGTGAAAATTGGGATTTTTTTTTTTTTTCAAAAACACTTGCTTTTCAACCAATTTAAAAGAAATTTTTTTAAACAAAATAAAATAGAGAAGAGATATTAATCTAAATACAAATAAAATAATTTAAAAAAAAAAATTAATTAAAAAAAAAAATCAGGTGTTGTTAGGCCTGATTAGCCTACCTGGCCTATTTCTTCAAGGCTTGTGCCCGGACTTGCTCTAGATGGACAGGGCGACTAGTCTTTTTTTTTTATTTTTTTGCTTCATTTAGGGCAAGTGGCTTGAAAAAAAAACTTGATGGAGACTGGAAAATTGTTTTTCAACAAATTTTCAATCAAAAACACTTATAAAACATTTAAAATTGTGATAAATTTATCTATGGTATAGGAAAAAAACCACCCAAAAACTAAAATCAACCAGAAACCAAAATTCAAATTGAGCTCATATATGTGTTTTTGATAAAACGCACATTACATGGTTTTTTTCCTATGCCATGGATAAATTTTCAAGGACTTTCAAGGCAAAAAAAATAAAAAATACTTAATATAAACTCTCATCATCAATTGAAATCATTTAACACAAATATTGACTATTTTGATGGTCTAAATTAGTATCAACTCTCTCTCTACTTCTGGAATTCGACAACCTTTTTCTCTCAATTGTCTAGTCAAGGATTAAAAAATAATAAAATAAGTTTTTGCACAAAAATTAAACTTGAAAAATACTGAGGTACTAAAATTATATAATTTGTGTTATTTTTAAAGTTTGGGGATCAAAGTGTATTTGTTGTTGAAACTTAGGCATGCCACCTGTGTTTGACACCTTTTTCATTCTAGTCCTTTCAACCCCCCCTTTTCCTAAAAAATTACATTCAATCTACCTTTAATTATAACTAAATCATCGAGAAAAAAACTTTGAGGATCAAAATAAAATTTTGACAAATACACAGTGCAAAACAATACTATCCATAGTGATTTGTGTGTACATAAACAATACTTGCCTCTACAATAAATAAATAAAAAATCACTACAAATGTATTTGATACTGTGATGTAAAGTATTTTTAAAAAAATGTGTTTTGCTTGAAAATACATTAAATAGTTTTTTTTCAGATTTTTTATTTATTTCTGACATTAAGACATTAAAATTATATTAAAAAATAAAAAAAAACACATCAATTTAATATATTTTTCAAATAAAATGCTCTTTTAAAACACATACAAAAGTAAAAATTGCAGCATTTTCAAATACTCATAATATTTTTAGTGCCGCTTCTCACCAAACAACTTAGCATATACAAACATAGTTATAAAACTTGACTTTACCTTACTTGTCAATCTAGTAATTTATTGATCCAAGATATGGTTTACATCAAGTTTTACTAGAATTGTGCGTGTATATATATATATATATATATATATATATATATATATAATTAAAATAACATTATTTAGAAAAATATTTAAAACAACATCATTTTATATTTTTATTTTTTAAATCATAATTTATAAATTAATCTACAGCTCAAACCACTTAGTCCTCAATTTGAATCTTGTATGTTTGGTATTGTAATGTAAAATATTTTTTTAAAATGGTTTTTGCTTGAAAATACATCAAATATTTTTTTTTTCAGATTTTTTTATTTATTTTTAACATCAACACATCAAAATAAAAAAAAAACACTAAAAAAATATCAATTTACTATTTTTTTTCTTTTCAAATGAAATTCACTTTTAAAACAACTATAAAAATAAAAATTACCACATTCCTAAACTCACATTATATTTTACTGCCACTTTTCACTCAGCAACTTAGCCTTTACTATCATAATTATAAAAATTGACTTTATCTTACTTGTCAATCTAGTAATTTATTGACCCAAAATGTGGTTTACATCAAGTTTTACTTGAATTTTTTATATATATATAATTAAAATAACATTGTTTAGAAAAATATTTAAAATAACATCATTTCATATTTTTATTTTTTAAATCATAATTTATAAATTAATTTATATATTAAACCACTTAATTCTCAATCTTAAAATCGGATGAATTTAAGTTGTTTTTTTTTTATATATATATAGTTATGGCTATCATTATTTATGCTTTATTGAATTTTATTTAAATTAATTCAAACTATTTTTTAAATTATTTTGTATATGAAAATTATCAAAGTAACATGTTTTTTTTAATATAAATTTAACATAATAATATTAAAAATTAAAAAAATATTATTTTAATATATTTTTAAATAAAAATATTTTAAAAAAATATAAATAATTATTACATAATAAACAACAGCCTATGGTCTATGGATCCTATCAACTTGCACTTTAAGGTGGCTTCTCCTTACAAGTATATGCAAGCCCCACCTTTCCCTTCTACTTCCCCTGCAAGCTGTTTTCCCCTATAAGTATAAATGCAAACCCCACTTTTCTTTTCACTTCCTCTCTCTCTGCTGCATTTGATTCTTGTTTTCACTCTTTTGCTTAACCAGGTAGTTCTTGAACGTATTTTAATTGTTTTTGGCCATTGATCACGTGGGTTTTAGTGAATATTATTACAATTACAATTTGTAATTTTGATGGTTAAAAGGTGCAAAATTTGTGATGGGGTTTTGCGTGCAACGTAGGAAAAGAAATTAGTTTCTAATTTGTAATCTCTTAAGATTTCCAACCAGCTTGATATAAATTTCCATGCTTTGAGTATTTTTTTGCGATTTTTCTGTCTGGCTGCGAATGTCCAATTATTAATCTCTCCAAACATGCTTGATACTGCTGGTTGTATGTTTTTTGGTATATGAGGTCACCTAAAGTTTCATGCTTTATGGATATTGATTGAATCTTGAATTAGTTCTGGAATGTGTGCTTGTATACTGTCTCCTATGGCAGTAGTCTCTTGATATTTTTCGCTACAAGTGTACTCCTTTTTCAGGTCTTAATTAGAGAACAGGACCTTGGATGTAGTTTGTTTGGTATAAAGTTTAATTGTCAACGCCAGAAACTTTCTAGTCTGTTCAAAGGGTTTTGGATGCTATTGTAGACTTTAGAAATTCTATTTTTAAAAGGAAAATGAGAAATAGTCGGATGAGTGTGCAATACAGATATGCATGCTATCTCTTTCTTTGATTTTGAACTGCGATCATTACAATTTTAAATGTTTTCGACTGCAGCTAAATGAAGATGGATGCTGACATGATGTTGAATGAGAAGCTAAAGAAGATAGATGATGTAATCACGAAGAAGAAGATGATCATGGACGGACACCCTGTGATTCCATTTACACCTGCGGAAAAAATGATTGCTTATGAGTATCCTGCAATATGGTTTACTTACATGTCGAAGTTTGATATCTTGATTTTTTTTTTCTACTTGACGAGATAAATCAATATTCCTGAATGTGATTTTAGTTGCCGAGAATTGGCATATCCTTAACACTTGTGATAGGTGTGTATACAATTTGTGCACAAGGAAGCTTAGGGACTCTTGCAGCCTGGTTTATGAGAAGTATACGAACTGTTTCAGTGAGATAATTCAAGAAAGGGTGAGATTTCTACCATATATAATCAATAATTCTGTCAGTTTCTTCGCTTCTGCATAATTTCTCTGGTAGAATTGGCTCTCATGTATCTTAAACGTGTTGGCTAAGAATGTCAAAGTATGAGAAACTCTCACTAGGACATGCTCTCAACAGGATAATTTTGCAAGATGCTTTACTCATGATTATGCATACCCAATTTTGTTTTCTCTAGCTATCTAGCTTAGTCTAGATTGGTGGTCTTTGTAATTTACAAAAGTGGAGAAATGAGACGTGGCAGTTGAGAAGGGTTTCAATTTCTTTTGCTTTCATCTTTGTCAAAGTGCAATGAATATAATAATGAACACATCCCGTTGTTTTCCATCCTTGCATGCTCTTTTAGGTACTTCCAGTGTTAATGGACAAACATGGTACAGAACTTTTAACAGAAATCACGCGATTATGGCTGGAGTATAAGGAATTGTTAAAAAGCTGTGCAGACCTGGATAATTTCTACATCCGTAGGAAAAGACATCCATCACCTGCTGACTCCATGAGATATTACTTCTGCAATTTGGTAAGTAACTACATGAAGTAGTTTAGTTCTTATTCTTGCTTCTGTTCCCTTACACTATTTGGCTGAGCATCATATCCAATCTTATTTTCAGGTCTGTGATGAGCTATTCAGTAAATTGCAGGAAGCAATGATGAGGCTGGTCAGTTAGCATTCACTGGTTGTTTCATAATGGGTTGTCTTCTTTCTGAGGTTGGTTTAACCCTGCATATGACTTTACTGGCAGATCATTCAAGAGCGTGAAGGGGGGCAGATTGATCGGAACCTACTAAAGAGGGTACTTGATTTCTTTTTAGAGGCTGGAGGGAATGGAACCACGGACTATTATGAAAAACTGGAGCAGATAATGCTAGCAGAAGCTGCTGCTTACTACTCTCAGCTATCTTTGGAGTGGTGGTTTTGGGGTGATTCCTTGTCCAATTACCTGCGGAAGGTTAGTAATGCTTGAAACTTTGGCATCCCAAAGAAGTCAATTCTATGTTTATGTAACAACCTATAATTCGTTCTCTTTCTATTTTCTCAGGTTGATCGGTGCTTGAACCAGGAGGAAGCCAGAGCAGAGTTCTACCTATCCCAGACCACCAAAACAAAATTACTGGATGTACAGTGTTCTGTATCTCAGTCTCGTAACATCATGAATTGCACATAGGATGGCAAAAGGAAAACGCTTCTCAAGAGTTCGGTAAACTGATTTGATCCTACACTGATTTGGTTTTTGTTGCAGGTGATGAAATATGTTTTGCTGGAAAGAAATGCAAAGAAGTGGGCTCAGAAGCAAAACGCCGATGGGATGGAAGCTGAAGATCAGGTAATCTTCAATTTACATGATAAGTTCATGATAACTAAGATAATTGAAGTTGTCTCTAAACATCAGTTAACCATTTTCATGTAGGAGCTGTTATCCAAATATGCTAGCTTGAAGCTTGAATAGGAGGATAGCTCTGCTGCCATTGTTGCCAGCTTCGCATGAGTGATGCCTGCGCCTTGGAGCTTTACAAAAGAATCCGAAATCCACAGCTGGTGGCATTTCAGGGTGTATATACGAATATGAAATCCTTTAATCTAGTATACTATCGTATATATGATCTGTAATCCACCTCTCCTAAGTTTGACAGTGAAGTTAACTTACTTGCTGGGAGTTTTTCCTAGCACAAAATCTTCTGTTGAATGTTTTATGATTCCTGCTACATTATCCGGAAGGAAGGACTCTGGCAGTTGGCCTCTGGTTAGGCTAAGCAAGTTGCTTGGGGTTCTTAAGTGGGGAATGAGGGTGCCGGCCGAACTAAATCATCATTTTGACTCGGGCGGTAAATCCGTTGTTTAATAAATATATATTAAATTATTTTAATGAAGTATTTAAAAGGGTCACAATAGTTTTTTTTTATATATAAACATATTTTTTAAAAATTTATTATTGTTATCGATATAATATATAAAATAATTAGAAATATACTAAAACTGTTTAGTGTTTCACTTTGCAGTCCATAATAAAACGTTGAGTAATTATTTTTTATTTTTTTATTTTTTATGCGTTTAAGGTTTTTTCTTTTTTCTGTGTTTTTTTATTTTTTATTTTTTTTAATTTAGTTTGTTAATGTTAATTTTTTTATTTAATTATCAGACTTTCATAACACGGATCCCGGGTTTAACGGGTTAACCTAGTTTGACGAGTGAACTCGGAATTTTATTTTTGTTTTTTTTAATTAATTTTTTTTTATTTATTTTAGTTTGTTAATGTTAAATTTTTTTCTATTTTATTATTGGACTTTCATGACATGTATCCTTAGATTGACGGGTTCACCCAGTTAATTTTAGGTTAACCCGTTAAGTTTTTTTTCTATTTAGTTATTAAACTTTCATGTCGCGAATCCCAGATTTGACGGGTTAACCTGGTTTGAAGGTTTAACCCAATTAATTCAGATTTTTTTTCTTTTTCTTCATTAGTTTTTTTCTTCATGTTCGTTTTTTTTCTTTGTTTTTTTTTAATTAATCTATTTAATTATTATATTTTTATGACACGACCTTGCAGTCAAACCCGCATCCAAGACTCTTGGGTCCGATGTTTCAACCAGACTCACTTAAACTTAAGTAATGTAAGTTTAATATTATTATTAATATTATAAATATTACTCTCGGGTCAATCGTTGTATTTAGACCCAAGGCTCTTGGGTATATCTTTGCATAAAGACCTAATATTCTTAAATCTTAGCCTTTTTTGATATTTTTTATGAAAGAAAAAAATTAACCCGTAACGTATGTCTTTTTTTTCCTTTTCTTTTTCTTTTTAAGCTTTTTACTATGAACTGCACAATACATTTCACAATGAAAAAGCAGATGCTTTTTTTTTTTTTTGTCTTCTTTCATTGTTTTTTTTTTAACTTTTTTTTTTTATTTTAATTTGTTGGTATTAACTTTCTTTCTATCTAGTTATTATATTTCATAACACAGATCCTAGACGGGTTAACCAAGTTAATTTAAATTTTTTTCCTTTTCTTCATTAGTTTTTTTCTTCCTGTGGGTTTTTTTCTCTTTGCTTTTTCCTTTTTAATTAACTTTTTTTTTTAAATTTAGTTCATTAATATTAAATCTTTTTTCTATTTAGTTATCACAGTTTCATGACACGAATCTCAGGTTTGACGAGTTAACCCAGTTGATTCAGATTTTTTTTAGTTTTTTTTCTTCCGATTTCATTTTTTATTATTGTATGCAGTTCACAATAAAAAGACCGATGCTTTTAGTTTTTTTTTTCTTTTTATGCCTTTCACGATGGACTGCACAGTGCAGTCAACGGTGAAAAGGTTGATGCTTTTTTTTTTTTCTTTTAAATTAATTTTTTTATTTAAATTGTTGATATTAATTTTTTTTCTATTTAGTTATCAGACTTTCATGACACAGATCTCAGGTTTGACGGGTTAACCCAGTTAATTTAGATTTTTTTTCTTTTTCTTCATTAGTTATTTTCTTCTTATAAGTTTTTTTCTTTTATTTTTTTTTCTTTTTAATTAATATTTTTTTTATTTAATTTTGTTCATCATTATTAATTTTTTTATTTAATTATTGGTTGATACCTTTAGTTTTTTTTTTCTTTTTGCTTTTTTGTTGTTTTTATATAAACTGATGACTTTTGTTTGTTTTTTTTTAAATAAACAATTTTTAGTTTGTTAATGTCCATTTTTTTTTCTATTTACTTGTCAAATTTTCATGACATGAATCCCGGGTTTGACAGGGTAACCTGGTTTGACGGGTTAGCTCAGTTAATTATTAATATTATAAATATTATTTTTGGATCAGGCGTTATAGCCACACCCAAAATTCTTAGGTATAGATTCATAAAAAAACTTAAAACTTTTAAATTTTAGTTTTTTTTATATATTTTTTATAAAAAAAAAAATAACTCACGGCATCGCACAGGTTTCATGGTCATGACACAGCTAGCCCGGGGGAGGGGCCCACGAACATTCAACCTCATCCGTGGAATTCACATGTTTGCAGTAATGTAGCAGGCATGCATGCATCTGGAGACCACTTCCTCGTTGGAAGTGTTTTTTAGTACAAAAATTTGTTTTTATATAAAAAAAAATAATATTTTTTTAGTATTTATAAATGGTCTTGATATGTTATATAAAAAATAATTTTAAAAAAATAAAAAATATTATTTTAATATATATAAAAAATTTAAAAAATAATTACTATTATTCTTTCAAATATTCCAATTCAATAAAAAAAATTCTTTTCATTATTTTAAAATCTAATATATTAAAATAAAAAACATTTTAAAATGATTTTTAATAAAAATAATAATTTAATAGATTAGAATTGTTTCTTTTATTCAACTATCAAATGTATTTTCGATTTAACTTGATCTCATCCGATATTACATATATGTTCTTAAGAACATACTATTATATATATTGACATGGCGATTTTAAGAGAATAAATTAGTGATTTGAATATTTAATTCTAAAAAGTAACCCGACACTTGTACAGTCCACTTCACAGGTGAAACAAGATATCCTTTTGTCAACATGTAGCCATATACTTACAAGTTTGTACTTGAGATTTGAAAAATATATTGATTTAACTTTTTTTTTATTTATTTGTATTTGAGATTTGAATGGTATAATTTCAGGTTTGTTTATATTTATATTTGAATTAATATTATATTTTAAAACTAATATTTTGAATTATTAATATTATATAATTATAAATAGTACAAATCCATAATGGATTACCGAATATCCCGAAATAAAAAAATACCATTATAATTGAGAAAAACGGAAATAGGAGGTGGGACTGGGCGGGCATCAAGGAAGAAGAAGGACAATCAAAGGCAGTAAATGTCCAATAATTATCGGTGGCAGTACAGAGAAAGAAAAAGACAGAACATCCAGAGATGGTGGCAGGCACCGCATTGAATGCCGTAGATGCTAGCAGTCTAGCACAGTTTTATATGCCTTTTCTGACAAGGAATCTTCCTTAGTGGTGAAACTGTAGACACGAGACTTGAAATAATTTGGAGCAATCCACAATATTTAGTGAAGAAAGATACAGTATTTTCGTCACATGATTTAACTTTTTTGTTAATAAAAAGCAAAAAAAATTACAAAGCTAAATTCTCTACCAACTTAATATTAAAAAAAAAACCAACAAAGATAATTTTGAAAAGAAAAAAAAAAACATTAGAAAAAACGTTGTAGCAATTGACAATGTTTTATGAGGAAAACTACAATGTTTTCCCCAATAAAACAAAATAAAAAACAATTTAGAGAAATACTGTAGCAATCCACAGTGTTTTGTGAGAAAAACTACAACACTTTCCCTATATGATTTAACTTTATTGTAATTATAATTCTTAACCAACTCAATATTAAAAAAAAATCGACAAGGATAATTTTGAAAAAAATCATATGGGAAAACACTGCAGTGTTTTAAGGAAAAAAAATTACAAAGCTAAATTCTTAATTAGCTCAATATTAAAAAAATAATAATCGATAGAGACAATTTTATACAAAAAAAAACACAAAAAAAGAAAAAAAACCATGTTAGAAACACTATAGCAATTCACAATGTTTTGTGATGAAAGCTACAATGCTTCCCCACATGATTTAGCTTTATTTGTAATAACTTGTAATTGTAATTCTCAAACAACTCAATAGTAAAAAAAATAAAATTGACAAAGATAATTTTGAAAAAATTATAAGAAAAAAAAACCATGTGAGGAAAAACTGTATCAATCCATAGTGTTTTGTGAGGAAAAACTTGTATTTACTTGTAATTGCAATTCTCAACGAGCTTAATATTTAAAAAATAAAACTGACAAAGATAATTTTAGAAAAAAACATAACAAAACAGAAAAAAAAACATGTTGAAAAAAACACTCTAACAATCAATAGTAATTTGCGAGGAAAGTTACAGTGTTTTCGTCACATAGTGTAACTGTAAAGTCTGTAATTTTTAATCAGTTCAATATTAAAAAATAAAATAAAAAAAGATACTTTCAGAGAAAATCATAAAAAAAAAAACCATGCTGAGAAACACTATAGCAATCAACAATATTTTAAAGAAAAAAATTACAAAACTAAAATATTAAAAAAAATCAACAAATATAATTTTGAAAAATAAAAAAATAAAATAGAAAAACTATGTGAGAAAACACCGCAGAAATCCACGGTATTTTTTTAAAAAAATTATAAAGTGAATTTTTTAACCAATTCAACATTTAAAACGTACAATTAACAAAAATAATTTTAGAAAAAAAATAAATGAAAAAAAAAAGAAAACAAAGGAAAGGTGACATAAAAATGGAAAGTGATTTTGGAAAAAAAAAAAAAAAAAGAAAAAAGGGAAAAGTTGGGAAAAAATGCAAAAAAAAATAAAAATACATTGTTGATTACTGTTGTAACTCAGAATGTTTTTGGCTGTGGGGAACAGTGATTCCCCACACCATTTAAAGTATTGTATAATGTTTTTAAGATTTATTTAATATATTTATATTAAAAATAAAAAAATATTGAAATACTAAAAAATAAATACTAAAAAAAACAACTAACTGCTGTATTTTTAAGGATTGAACACCCTATTTAGTAAGAGCATCTCCAATCGGAGAGGCAAATGAGAAGGCAAAATAAAAAAGTTGTCCTTTTAGCTTTTGTTTCTTAATTAAGCATTCCAACGCATCAGCCAACAGGGAAGCCAAAATGGCTCTTTAAATTAAGAGGAGCATCTAATTTTATAGCAGTTGGTGAACATTATTTTTTTTTTTCTTTAAAAGCAAGGAAAGAAACTTGTTCTTGTTTTAAATTTTTTCAAAGCATGAATTGTTTTTTAAAAAATTGAAAATCAAAATTTAAAATATTAATGGTTTTTTCAAAGTTTGAATTTGAATTTACTTTTAAAAAATTAAAATTTTAACAGTAACATATAAAACTGAAAATTAAAATATTCATATAAATAAATTTTAAATTTAATTTTTAAATTATATTTTTTAACTTTCATATTATGTCATTAAATTTTATATTATTTTTATAAATTACTCATATTAATTATATAATTAATAACACCATAATTATATTATATATAAAATATCTAAATTAGTTACATAATTATATAAAAATGAATTTAACATAAAATATATTAAAATATAAATGGATTTTCTAAATAGCTTTTTACCATTGGAATGCATATAATAAAAAATGCTATATTTATATTATTCAAAAAAGCCATTTTATCAGTGTAGCTTTTCAATTTGGCTTTTTGCATTGGAGATGCTAGAACATCTCCAAAAATGCTATTTTGAAAAGCTAAATTGATAAAATAACATTTTGAATAGTATAAATATAGCTTTTTTTACAATATCTATTCCAATGGAAAAAAACCATTTGAAGAGCCATTTATATTGGAGTGAAAGAAACAAGTGTTTTATTATTTCTTAATAAGTTTGATGATATTTTTTTTTCCACATGGCTATATTTGATTGATTTATTTTTTAGGGGCCCCACTTTATTGGTTTTGGCTCTTTGGAAAGATATGTAGGAATAACATTTGTGGGAGAGAAAAGGCATTTTAGCATTTTGTTTGGTTTTCCCCTCGGAGTGTGCAAAACAAGTAAATAAAAGCTAAAATATTAATTTTTTATTTTTGGCTATCCATTTAGCTTCTCCATTGGAGATGCTCTAACACTTTAGGAACATGGATGAGTGCGTGTTTTAAAAATTTATATTTTTTAATTTGTTTTCTTTATATTTTTTAATTTTTTTAATATGCTAAAATTAAAAATAATTTTTTTAAAATAAAAAATACTTTTTAAAAAACTTATTATCAAACTCTTAGGCCCCGTTTGTTTGTTGAAAAATAGATCTCTTTTAGAAAGTGGTTTTCTTAGAAAATGAATTCCTGAAAAATGAATTATTTTCTGATGTTTGGTAGTGTCATGGAAATTAAGTTGGAAAATATTTTCTAGTGTTTGGTTATATCATGTAAAATGAATTATAAAATAACTTCTTGATATTTTTTTAAGTTTATTAAAAATAATAAGGAGTAAATCTTATAAATTAAAAAGTTGAAGGAGAATGAAATTAAAAAAAATATATAATTTCATAAATTATCTAAAATAAAATAAATAACAATCAAATTAATAGAGTTTTAATCTAACAGATAAAAAAAATTAAAAGATGATGAAATTAAAATAATAATAATTAAAATTTTATAAATTATCTTAAATAAAATAAATAACAATTAAAAGAATAAAGATTAAATCTGATACATAAAAAATTTCAATTAAAAAAAAAAACAAAAAATTAATGACCCTTTACTTTCAATCACCACGTTCGAGCTATGTCCTGTAATATTGTCAATGTAAATGTTGAATCTAAGAACCAAAAGAAAAAAAATAAATAAATAGCGACCGCAAATTGTACTTTTACCTTGCACAGTATAGCATCTCGATGGATATAATCGCGGCGATAGAAAAAACGTGATAGCCACTGGAGGGTTTGCTTTCTCTTTCTCTTTCTCTGTGGTTTCAGATGATGTATATTAGAGGTTTATATAGTTATTAATTTCAGGGTCCAAAAAATTAGTTGAGGTGCGCGCAAACTGGCTCGGACACCCATGTTAAACTAAAAAAAAAAGGGTGATAGTAGAAAATTGTTTTCAATTTGAAAAAATAAATTAGAAAAATACGGTTGAACTGCAGCGTGCAAAACGCATCGAAATTGTTTTCAATTTGAAGCTTCAAGGCTGCCTTCACTCCCTCGTTTCTTCCTTCCTTTTTTTTTTTTTTTTTTCTTCTATAAATACGAGTGGTCGTCACCATCTGCGTACAAAAACCCCTCTCTCCTCCTCCTCCTCCTCCACTGAGCGCGTGAGAGTTGGAACAAGTTTCTCTTCCTAATCCTAATAAGTATAATTTTATTCTCTACATAGGGCCGCAGGGTACGAGGAATCTCTCTCACTATTTTTTTTTTTCTTCTAAGAAGAAAATTCTAGCTAGGCGAATAAAGTATGAGTTTAATATTTAATTCTGCTTCATCAATGTTTAACATATACTGCAATGTACTAAGCTAAGCAACATGGAGTTGATTTTCAACAATTTAAACAGCATATATCAACAGACAGGACTTTAACATGATTTTGTTGCAAATATGCAGATGGTAAGAGTTGCAATTCGAATAAAAGAGTCAACTGTCGTGCGACCTGCCGAAGACACGCCGGAAAAAAGCCTATGGAGCTCAAATCTGGACCTGTTGGTGCCAATGGTACACATCCCAACAGTATACTTCTACAAGCCGGTCAATGGTTCTTCCACTTTTTTTGACCCTCAAGTGCTCATGGAGGCTCTGAGCAAGGCTCTTGTGCCATTCCACCATATGGCAGGGAGGTTAGAGAAGGATGAAAATGGTAGGATGTCGATATTGTGTAACGCCAGAGGGGTTCTATTTGTCGAGGCTGAAACAAGCTCCACCATTGATGAACTGGGGGATTTTACTCCCCGCTCTGAGATGCTGCAGTTCATTCCAGAAGTCGATCGTTCAAGCATATTTTCCTATCCTCTACTACTCGCACAGGTGAGTTTTATGATTTCTTTGGATTTTGTTCAAAAGTATTGAAACTATTTGTGTTCTACAGTGTTTTTTTACCAATCCAAGGCAAAGTACTCGTAGCATGGGAAGGATGTGTAAGGATTAATTATAGAATATATCACGTGAGATGCAAAGAACCTGTTACCAGCTTTAAATATTCGAAGACAAATATTTCACTTGAGTCAGCACGCATATCTAAATTCAGCTAAGAAGTTATTCAAGATTTTCTTTATTTATCTTTTTTTTTTATTCCTTTTTATTTAGACTATGACTTTCAATTTATTTAGAATTTTATTTATTAGCATTTTTTTTTTGTATTTAGACAGTAGTTTTATAGGCTACTCGGAGGAAGAGAAGTTTTTTCTATATTGAAAATGAAAAAAACTAGTTTTTATTTTTATTTTTTATGATTGACGTGCTGTGTATGTTGCTAACAGGCAACCTTCTTCAAATGTGGAGGAGTATGTCTTGGAGTTGGCTTACACCATATCTTGGGAGATGGAACTTCTGCAATCCATTTTATCAACTCGTGGTCTGAAATAGCGAGAGGACTATCTCTTACCACCCCACCGTTCATTGACCGTACCTTGCTTGACGGTCGAGCTCCGCCTATCCCCGCTATGCACCACGTAGAATACGACCCCCCTCCTACCTTGAACACCCATAACTCCGGTGACCAAACCCTAGAAATCCAATCAAATCCGAAACCCACTTGTGCAAAAATCCTAACCATCACATTTGATCAACTCCAAACCCTAAAAAACAAGTCTAGAAAAGACGTTGGTGAAGGCACTATCAACCACAGCACCTTTGAAACCCTAGCAGCACATATTTGGCAATGCACCTGCAAGGCACGAGGAATCTCCAACGACCAAGCAACAAAACTACACATTCCAACAGATGGGCGATCTAGATTGAACCCACCATTGCCAGCCGGATACTGTGGCAATGCTCTTTTCACAACAGCAATTTTAGGTTTATCAGGCGAAATCCAATCAAAGCCATTGGTGCATACCATAGCGAAAATCCGTGGAGCATTGAAAAGAATGGACAATGAATATTTGAGATCAGCCATTGATTATTTGCAGGTCCAGACTGATTTAGAAGCTTTGAAGCGAGGGCCACACACATTTAATAATCCAAACATCAATATTGTGAGTTGGATGACAATGCCGATATATGATGCTGACTTTGGTTGGGGTCGACCCTCTTTTATGGGGCCCGCAGTCGTTCTCTTCGAAGGCATGGCATACATAACTCGAAGCCCAAGTAATGATGGGAGCTTCATGATATTTATTTGCTTAGAAAGCAGTCACATGGAACTCTTCAAGAAGTTCCTTTACGATTTTTAATTCGCAAGTTCATCGACCTGTATGCATGGTACTATAACCTAAGTTGCTGTCTTCATCCTTAATGAATGTTTTATGCAGAATTTAATGCTTTTATTTACAAGTTATCTGAGATTGACTGGAATTCTTCTTTCTTTCTTTTTTCATATAATCCTCATCACTTTTATCTTTTTATTGCTGTGAATTAATTGATACAGCCGGAAGACACCCTAGGCTAGCTGCGCATTTATGCTACAAAACAACCATAAAGGATATCCATGTTTTCCCTACAAGAATTTTGTGGAAATAGTAAGGGGACAAGATGAAGTGTTGAAGGATGGAATATTCTATGCACTTCAAGGCTTATTATTAGATGGGTGCTTTGCGCGCATCACGGCCTCTTTCATTGCAAAAAAGGACGATATAAATATTTTTAAAACAAGAAAAAAAATCTTATTTTTAAAACTGTCATAACCCAATTTTTGATCATTTTTATTTTTATTATAATTATTATTTTATTTATTGAAAAGGATAAAAAATTGAGGAAAAAAATAATAATGATGATGAAAAAAGAAGTAAAATGAAATAAATGAAGAATGAATTAAAATTTAGGTTAAGGGCAATATGATTGGAAGTTTTTGGAGTTTAATTAAACTTTAGAATTAATCTAATTAAGCTTGGAATTAATTTATTTAATCCAATTAAGGGTTTAACTGGAGAATTGATAAATTTTTAGACTTAATTAAGCTTGAAATTAAGTTAATTCATCCAATCAAGGATTTAATTGGAGAATTAATAAGTTTTGAGACTTAATTAAGCTTGGAATTAATTTAATTAATCCAGTTAAGGGTTTAATTAGAGAATTGATAAGTTTGGAGACTTAATTAAGCTTGTAATTAATTTTATGAATTCAATCAGGGGTTTAATTAGAGAATGGATAAGTTTTAGACTTAATTGGACTTTGGATTTAATTAAATTAACTTATTCAGGGGCTTAATTGAAGAACTATTAAGGTTTGGGGTTCAAATTTCAAAATTAAAAATCCAAGGACTACATTGGAAAAGCGCCGAAATAAAGGGGTCCAAATTTAAATTTTATCCAGGGGCTTGATTGCACGATTTCAGAATTCCAAGGACCAAAATGCAAATGGCCATTGAACACATCACTGTTCATCTTCTTCAACGTTTCAGCTGCCGGCCGCCACCATTACTCCTGCAATAACAGTCGATTAATTACCTGGTAACGGTGGAATTCTGTGGCTATAAAGCCAGAGAAAACAACGAGAGAAGAGGGGGGGGTTGAATCACAGAACTGAAAAGGGGGGGTTGAATCACAGAAACAAAAAAACCTGAGACGGAGGGGCAGAAACATAGAACAGAGGGGGTTGAATCACAGAACCGAAAAGGGGGAAGACAAGGAAAAAGAGCCACGAACAGGGGCAGAAAAACTGGAGCAAGGATGACAGAACCGAGGGGCTGAGGGTAGGAAAAACCCAGATGAAAAGGACGGGGAAGAAACAGAACCCCAATTGGAAAGCACAGACCAAAAGCTTTCTTTCCAAACACGATCTCAAAAAAAAGAAAAAACCACAGGAGGACGAAACAGAGCCAGAGAACCAAAGCATAAAGAAAGACAAACGCAAGCAAAAACCCAAGAGAGAGCAGCAATACACAGAGACGAGTATTGGCTCTGCCACTGTTTTTGTCCCTGCAGAAAAACCCAGAATCAACAACCAATTCACTGCTGGCCGGCCTCTCCATCGTCTTCTTGGTTTCAAAAGTCGCTAAGAAAAACGAAGAGGCAACGTAGAAAAGTGAGCACAGAAAGAGACAAGCAGAAGGGAAAAACATAAGCAGAGGAAAACCACCGTGACCAGAACCAGTGTCACTGCTGCCTTCGGTTTTGCCAAGTAAGCTTCACTTCCCCCACTTTTCATTTTAATTCACTCCCTTTACCTGCACATGCACGCGTGATTTAATTCACGCGTGTTTTATGTTGCCCAGCCGGGTCCAGCCCAGCCCATGTGGGCTGAGCTGGGCCCAGCCCGAAAAAAAAATAAAAAAATAGAAAAAAATAAAAAGCAGAAAAATAAAAAATAAAAAAAAAATAAAAAATGTGTATGCATGAATAAAAATAATGTAAATTTATTGGTTTATTCACTGACGCCAGAGTCAGGAATAAAAATACCAGTTTAAATTTATATTATTTTTATTCGTTGTATTTTTATTTTGTTTAGCTAGAAAAATAAAAAATGTGTGCATGTGTAAAAATAAATTTATTTTTATTTATTTATTCACTGGCGTTAGAGTAGGAAATAAAAAAATATATTGATCTAATTTTTGTCGTAGTTACGAATTTTTACCAACGCCAGAGTTGGAATTATTCGAGCTCGAATATTCACTGGCGCCAGAGTCATGAATATTATAAACAAATCATCACAGCATAAATTAATAAATATTTAGCAATTTAAGACAAAACCAGCAATGCAGTCTGCCTTAGGCAGAACGTTTAAGGGGTGATAATATCTTCCCTTTTACGTAACCAATCCCGAGCCATAGAATCTCTGTTGACCAGTTAGGGTTCCTAGTGACCATAATACTAGGCGGCGACTCCTCAAACAAGACTTTTTTTTCTAAAAGAACCGGATGCCAGAAATCTGTTCTTTTTCCATTAATAATTCAAGAGAATTAATTTTTATGGGCCGCCGCGATGTCGGGTGCGACAGAATGGCGACTCCACTAGGGACTTAGGATTAAGCTTTGTCTTTTGTCTTATTATTGCTATTTTTTTTATTTGTTTTTTGTTGTGTTTATTTGTTTATTTTTCCTGCATTTACTGCTTTAGCATGCATCCTTGTTTATGTTGCCATGCATCACTTTGAGAGCACACACTTTACAACCTAGGATAAGTGGGAAAGTAACGGTACCCCAATGACTTTAGCCTGGGTAAGACTCGTGAAACCATCCAACTCTCGCTTGATTGTTTACTTGGAAGTGGTGGATATACCAAACTGATATTACTCAGGGCCTCTATCTTCACACTACTTGTAAGCCTCATATCGACCTTTCATGGACAATCACTGAGCATGCGAGAGACCCTTTGAAACTAGATAATGACCAACCCTTTGATGCACTCAATAATTAGGATCTTTCTATTAGGTTGTCACCCCGTGAAGGGCAAGTTCGCATTTCATACGTATTTTTTTATTGCTTTAGCATTTTTGCATAATTGCATGATTTACATTTATCAGGTTGAAATATAGGTCCCCATTAAAACTCATTTATAACACTCGTTCAAGAAAAGGACAAATGGAAAACGAAGAAAGAGCCCAGTTGGAAGCCCAACATCAAAAAGAGGTGGACAATCTTAAAGAAGAAGTTGCAAGGCTTACTAGTCTACTCGAGCAGGCCTTGAGAGATAAATCCGGAAAAGCAACACAAATAGCTCAACCTGAGGATATGCATGTAACTCATTTTGATCCACAGAATCTGGGGGCAAATAAGGTGTCATCTGAATTTCAACAAGCTATGCATTTCCAACCAGCATACCCCTCAAGAATTCTGTTTACCATTGATTCTACCGAGAAAGAATCTCAAAAGGGCAAGATGGTGAGAGAAAAGGGTTTGGAAAAATGGACCGCCCTAGAAGAGAGGATAAGGGCAGTTGAGGGAAACCATTTGTGTGACCTGGTGAAAGCTGTCAATATGTGTTTGGTGCCCAATGTTGTCATTCCCAAAAAGTTTAGAGTACCAGAATTTTTCAAATATACGGGAACCCAATGCCCTATGACTCATCTCAAAGCATACTGCAACAAAATGGCTGAGGTGGTTGATGATGAGAAACTGCTAATTCATTTTTTTCAAGACAGCTTAAGTGACGCTGCCCTCACTTGGTATATGCGGTTGGACAATACCAAGGTTAAAAAATGGAAGGACTTAGTTGATGCCTTCATGAGGCAATATAAGTTCAATATAGACGTGGGCCCTGATCGGTTAAGCTTGCAAGCTATGGAGAAGAACAACAAGGAATCCATAAGAGAATATGCCCGGAGATGGAGCGAGGTAGCTGCACAAGTTAATCCTCCCATGTTGGAAAAAGAGATGATCAGTTTATTTTCCAATACATTTAAAGCTCCGTACTTTGAATACTTGGTTAGAAGCTCTGCACAACATTTCACTGACCTGGTTATTATAGCTGAGAGGATTGAACAAGCCATTGGGTTAGGTAAGATTGCTAACCCGACTAAGAAGAACGGTTTCACTGAAGGTGGTTGCCAAGACACTTATCGTTCCTATAGCTAATTCCTTCACACCGACTCCCAGAAATCAACTATTTTGAAGATAAAGCTATGGTGATAGTAGGTCGAGAATGGTTTGCATGCGACTGCAATTAAGTGTCTAAAAGATGCCTTTGTCAAGGAGAATGAATGATTCCAACAATTCCAATGAAGGATCACTAAATGTTTAGCCCCGTTTGTGTTATCATGCCAGTACTCATGTTGACATAAGTTCTTTGTTGTTAAACTGTTTTTCCAAAGTTTCAATGAAATAATGAGTTTCTCGTTCAATCGTGTTTGCGACCAAGCATTATTCATCTTCTTAAGAGAGTTTTCTTATAAGAACTCATGAATACCCCTTTGAAGCCTCGCGTGATCTCATAGATGCAATTCATCTCTTATACCTAAATCCATTTCCCTATTGGAGTTCTGAAAAATTGATCTGGTATTTTGATTTCAAAAAAATAATTTGATGTTCTTTCAAAAATGATATTTTTAACATTCTACTTATAGAATGACAATTGAATCAAGCAACTCCATCATTGAGGTGACTAAATTATAAACAAAAAAAAAAAGAAAAAAAAGAAAAAAAGAAAAAAGAAAAAAGAAAAAAGAAAAGAAAAAAATGAATAAACACCCTTACCCTATACTCTTGAATCATGTGTTTTTAAATGTATGAATAATGGTATGTAGTGAACTCTTTACTCATGACTCATGAAATGCATCTTTGCAAAGACCAAACAATCATACTGGATGAGGTCAAAGTTTATTGATCTTAACTGCTTGCGCTTGAAATGAGGAAAGGCCATCTTTGTTATTCCTTTCACGTTCTGAAATAAGTATATCCCTTGCGATCCCTTTTTGAGCCTGAATAATTTTTCTTTCATGAAAAAATCCCGACTAGGATCACACCCCACACTGGGGGGGCAAGAGAAAATTCAATGAGAAGATAGAAAACGCTGCAAGAAAGCCAAAAAGGCATAAAGAGCCCAAGAAACTCAAAAGCTAGGGGGCATGCCCAAATCACTAAAAAAAGGTGACATCCAAGATAAAATGAGTATGTCCTAGCAAAGCCATAAAAAGAAAAGAAGCAGCAAATCAAAGAATAGCGGCAAAAGAAAATGTGAATGACGTCAAGAGTCAAACTATTGATAATGATCCTCGGTCTTTGAAACCCTGAAACACTCTTTGAGCCTTATGAATCCTTTTCTTTCATAACCAAGAACCACAGCCTACATTACGTGCATGTAAAAGTCCTTTCTAATCAAGTAAGCAAGCAACCTAGAACAATAAACAATGCTCTCCAAATGCAAAGAATACTTTTTTCATAAGATTCATGACATCAAGAATAAACTACTCATTATTATTCATGCTGATAAAAATGAATGATTCAAAAAGAGACAAATTTTTCTCATATAAAACCTCGAGCTTTTTCTCGAGCCCTTCACTTTGAAACAAAAGGTCATCTCATGACTGAAGATCTCATTGCCAAAAACAAGAGCAAATAACCTCTTTTTCCAAGAAAGAAAATAACCAAGGAGTTGCAAGATTTCAAAAGCAAATTGTTTTAGATTCACATCGAAATAATTTTTGTTTTTAAAATGCAAGATCAAGATTTCAAGATTCATTCTAGACCCATATTCCTTCACCGAAATGCACCAAAAGAGATATGAGAGAATGGTCTTTTAAAACCATTATTTGTCTAAGTCGATGGCAAAGCACACTTGGAGGCAATGACCAGTACAAGGGGGCAACATTGTATTTTCTCTTCTAGAAAAAAGAGAGGAATATTTCCTACAACAAGACAAAGGGGCATTTTAGTTTACGAAAGACAATTTGCTCGTTTCAGCAAGTGACATCGAATGTGTTTTATCAGTGAAGCGAGGGGCAATGAATAAAGTCCTCTCAAATTATTTGACGAGTCAGAAATCTTTAGCAAGCAAGTGGGTCACGATGGGCACCACAAATGCTAAGTTGTGCAAATAAATCTGGAAATAGACTTACATGGGCCAACTCGAGTGGGCTAGAAGCCAAGCGACAAAAATGACCCAAATCAGAGGTAGCAAGTCCTCATCAGTCAAGCAACAAGAAGATTAAGAAGAAATGGGGGCCTATATTTCAAATCAGGTAAATATGCATGCATATCATCTAAACTTTGAGACATTGGACAATGAGTTTTGCAAATCTTATTAGAGAAAATTCCAACGAAATCCATCGAGTGGAAGGCCAACTTGAAATGGCCAAAGATTGAAATTGTTGTTGAAAATTTTTTCATCCCGGGCAAGCCGCCCATGAGAATTAGGCCATCTAGAAAAATCTCCGCGCTTTCCTCTTAGAGTGCCTTTGAGCACTCGTTTTCTTCTTGGAGCGCCTTTGAGCCCTCACTTTCTTCTTCAAGTGCCTTTGAGCACTCGCCTTCTCCTTCGAGTGCCTTTAAGCACTCGCCTTCCTTTTTGAGTGCCTCTGAGCCCTCGTTTTCCTCTTCGAGTGCCTTTGAGCACTCCCTTTCCTCTTCGAGCACCTTTGAGCACCCGTTTGCCTCTTCGAGCGCCTTTGAGCACTCACTTCCCCTTCAAGTGCCTTTGAGCACCAGTGCCTCTGAGCACCCGCTTCCTCTTTAAGTGCCTTTGAGCACCAGTGCCTCTGAGCACTCACTTTTCCCTTCAAGTGCCTTTGAGCACCAGTGCCTCTAAGCACTTGCTTTTCCCTTCAAGTGCCTTTGAGCACCAGTGCCTCTGAGCACTCGCTTTTCCCTTCAAGTGCCTTTGAGCACCAGTGCCTCTGAGCACTCGCTTCCTCTTTAAGTGCCTTTGAGCACCAGTGCCTCTGAGCACTCACTTTTCCCTTCAAGTGCCTTTGAGCACCAGTGCCTCTGAACACTCCCTTTCCCTTCAAGTGCCTTTGAGCACCAGTGCCTTTGAGCACTCGCTTCCTCTTTAAGTGCCTTTGAGCACCAGTGCCTCTGAGCACTCACTTTTCCCTTCAAGTGCCTTTGAGCACCAGTGCCTCTGAGCACTCCCTTTCCCTTCAAGTGCCTTTGAGCACCAGTGCCTCTGAGCACTCGTTTTCCCTTTCAAGTGCCTTTGAGCACCAGTGCCTCTGAGCACTCGCTTTTCCCTTCAAGTGCCTTTGAGCACTAGTGCCTCTAAGCACTCGCTTTCCTTTTGGAGCGCCTTTGAGCACTCGCTTTCCTCTTTAAGTGCCCTTGAGCATTCGTTTTCCTCTTTGAGTTGCCTTTGAGCACTCGTTTTCCTCTTTGAGTTGCCTTTGAGCACTCGTTTTTCTTTTTGAGTGCCTTTGAGCCCTCACATTCTTTTGAGTGCGCCTTCGAGCCCTCATTTTTTTTTTTTTTACTTTTACTTAGGTAGGTCACCCATCATAATGAGACCATTTCTAAAAAAAAAAAAATACAAAACAAAATACAAAAAAAAAAAAAGGGTCGTCTTCCAAATGACTTGTTTCTTGATTTCTACATCTCTCTGTAAAGGTCATGTGTCCATCTACCGTTTTCAAGACTAAAAAAAAAAAAACAAAAAAAGTGGGTCGTCTTCCAAATGACTTGTTTCTTGATTTCTACATCTCTCTCTAAAGGTCGTGTGTCAATCTACTGTTTTCTAAGTTTTCAAAAAAAAAAAAAGGGTTCTTTCTCTATCTACTTTTCTTTATAAATTTACTACATAAAGATAAAAAAAAAAATGAAATTTTCCAATATCTTTGCATAGTAAATATTATAAAGAGGGGGCAACTGTCATAACCCAATTTTTGATCATTTTTATTTTTATTATGATTATTATTTTATTTATTGAAAAGGATAAAAAATTGAGGAAAAAAATAATAATGATGATGAAGAAAGAAGTAAAATGAAATAAATGAAGAATGAATTAAAATTTAGGTTAAGGGCAATATGATTGGAAGTTTTTGGAGTTTAGTTAAACTTTAGAATTAATCTAATTAAGCTTGGAATTAATTTATTTAATCCAATTAAGGGTTTAACTGGAGAATTGATAAATTTTTAGACTTAATTAAGCTTGAAATTAAGTTAATTCATCCAATCAAGGATTTAATTGGAGAATTAATAAGTTTTGAGACTTAATTAAGCTTGGAATTAATTTAATTAATCCAGTTAAGGGTTTAATTGGAGAATTGATAAGTTTGGAGACTTAATTAAGCTTGTAATTAATTTTATGAATTCAATCAGGGGTTTAATTAGAGAATGGATAAGTTTTAGACTTAATTGGACTTTGGATTTAATTAAATTAACTTATTCAGGGGCTTAATTGAAGAACTATTAAGGTTTGGGGTTCAAATTTCAAAATTAAAAATCCAAGGACTACATTGGAAAAGCGCCGAAATAAAGGGGTCCAAATTTAAATTTTATCCAGGGGCTTGATTGCACGATTTCAGAATTCCAAGGACCGAAATGCAAATGGCCATTGAACACATCACTGTTCATCTTCTTCAACGTTTCAGCTGCCGGCTGCCACCATTACTCCTGCAATAACAGTCGATTAATTACCTGGTAACGGTGGAATTCTGTGGCTATAAAGCCAGAGAAAACAACGAGAGAAGAGGGGGGGGGTTGAATCACAGAACTGAAAAGGGGGGGTTGAATCACAGAAACAAAAAAACCTGAGACGGAGGGGCAGAAACATAGAACAGAGGGGGTTGAATCACAGAACCGAAAAGGGGGAAGACAAGGAAAAAGAGCCACGAACAGGGGCAGAAAAACTGGAGCAAGGATGACAGAACCGAGGGGCTGAGGGTAGGAAAAACCCAGACGAAAAGGACGGGGAAGAAACAGAACCCCAATTGGAAAGCACAGACCAAAAGCTTTCTTTCCAAACACGATCTCAAAAAAAAAGAAAAAACCACAGGAGGACGAAACAGAGCCAGAGAACCAAAGCATAAAGAAAGACAAACGCAAGCAAAAACCCAAGAGAGAGCAGCAATACACAGAGACGAGTATTGGCTCTGCCACTGTTTTTGTCCCTGCAGAAAAACCCAGAATCAACAACCAATTCACGGCTGGCCGGCCTCTCCATCGTCTTCTTGGTTTCAAAAGTCGCTGAGAAAAACGAAGAGGCAACGTAGAAAAGTGAGCACAGAAAGAGACAAGCAGAAGGGAAAAACATAAGCAGAGGAAAACCACCGTGACCAGAACCAGTGTCACTGCTGCCTTCGGTTTTGCCAAGTAAGCTTCACTTCCCCCACTTTTCATTTTAATTCACTCCCTTTACCTGCACATGCACGCGTGATTTAATTCACGCGTGTTTTATGTTGCCCAGCCGGGTCCAGCCCAGCCCATGTTGGCTGAGCTGGGCCCAGCCCGAAAAAAAAATAAAAAAATAAAAAGCAGAAAAATAAAAAATAAAAAAAATAAAAAATGTGTATGCATGAATAAAAATAATGTAAATTTATTGGTTTATTCACTGACGCCAGAGTCAGGAATAAAAATACCAGTTTAAATTTATATTATTTTTATTCGTTGTATTTTTATTTTGTTTAGCTAGAAAAATAAAAAATGTGTGCATGCGTAAAAATAAATTTATTTTTATTTATTTATTCACTGGCGTTAGAGTAGGAAATAAAAAAATATATTGATCTAATTTTTGTCGTAGTTACGAATTTTTACCAACGCCAGAGTTGGAATTATTCGAGCTCGAATATTCACTGGCGCCAGAGTCAGGAATATTATAAACAAATCATCACAGCATAAATTAATAAATATTTAGCAATTTAAGACAAAACCAGCAATGCAGTCTGCCTTAGGCAGAACGTTTAAGGGGTGATAATATCTTCCCTTTTACGTAACCAATCCCGAGCCATAGAATCTCTGTTGACCAGTTAGGGTTTCTAGTGACCATAATACTAGGTGGTGACTCCTCAAACAAGACTTTTTTTTCTAAAAGAACCGGATGCCAAAAATCTGTTCTTTTTCCATTAATAATTCAAGAGAATTAATTTTTATGGGCCGCCGCGATGTCGGGTGCGACAGTGTATGCAAAAGATATAAAAATCATCTATGGCTTCTGACAATTTGTTTAACTCCATCAGTGCCATGTTTACAAGTCCAGCGTCGGGTAGGTCCATAGTGAATCATTCTTAGGGACATCGATTTATTTATTTACTTTTTTTTTTTTCATTCGAGATGGTTTTGAGTTAATGTGTGTTTTATATTATAACGTGTGTTTTATATTATAATGCATAATACTTTTTAAAAATATATTTTTTAACATTAATATATTAAAACAATTAAAAAAAATAAAAAATATATTAATTTAATATTTTTTCATGTAAAATACATTTTTAAAATATATATTCTCTGTTCTTGTGTATAATGATGTGGGGTTGATCTAGGATGATGGGTCAGGAAATTAGAAATGTAATAAAAGTGAGTTTGTTACAATTAACTTGTTATAATTCAAGAGATAAATAGCAACAGCATCCGATGTCGATGGACTGATTGAGTGTACAAATCATTTCGGTTGACTATTTGATTAAATGAATACTTAAAGTCATTATTGTTTTAATTGATCGATGAAACCGGTCAACTGATTAATCCACTAATAAGAAAAACTAAAAAATTATGGGAGAAATTGGCCAACCAAATCAATAACTTGAATTATTCTAGTTGAGCATTATCATTGATAATATGCTGTGACAAAAAGGAATTAGCCTCGTTTTTTTACTTTAAATGAAGAGAAAATTATCTTTAAGTTATATTATAAATTTGGGGATGTTTTGAGTTATTATTTTTTTATTATTTTTAATTGATTTTTTTAATCTCATCATTTAATATTAAGTTGGCCGATAATTTAATTTCATAATTTATTTTAATTTATTTTCTATGAGATTATCTCAGTTTTATGACTTGGATAATGAATTTCACAGATTAAATTGGTTTGCCTTTTTTTTAAAAAAATTTAATTGATTTTTTTTTATTTTATTCTTTAACATTAAATTGACTGAAGATTAAGCTTCATAATTTATTTGATATGTTTTTTATAATTTCATAACCCGTGTGTTAAGAATAAGAACAAAAATACACAATACTGAATTGAATGAATTGATTTTATTGAATGAAAGTGGCTAATAAATAGCCTTACAAGAATAACAAGATAACTGGAAAGTAGCTCACGTTCATAGTAACGTGGCACATACAATAACAAAAAATAAGCAACTGAAATCCTTAACTTATGCTTGACCATGAATGCCTTCCTGAAGACCAGGGACTCATGGACTTATTCAAATACTAAAATAAACCCCTCCATTCCTTCCCTTAAACTTACTGCGGTATGCAGTTAGTTTACATCAGTAATTTCTTGGACTCCCAGTAGTGTTCTTAGTTTCAGAAATGCATCAAGCTTTAAAGGCTTGGTCATTAAATCTGCCACCTGATCCTGACTTCCACAATGAACTAATGCAATTGTACCTTTTTTAGTAAGATTTCTCAGAAAATGATATCTCACATCAATATGCATACCGCGTCCATGCATCACCGGATTTTTAGACAATTTAATAGTTGAGTTGTTATCACATTTCACTTGTGTGCACTCTTCATTGGAATGTCCTAATTCCTTCAAGACTCTTTTTATCCAAAGAGATTGACATACACACATTGCGGCTGCTACAAATTCTGCTTCAGTTGTTGAAAGAGTCACTATTGGTTGCTTCTTCGAACTCTATGAGACTGCTCCCGAGCTTAACAAAAAAACATATCCACTTGTATTCTTTCTATCCTCCATATCTCCGGCATAATCACTATCCATAAATGAGA
Organism: Populus alba; assembly: GCF_005239225.2. Lineage (NCBI taxonomy): Eukaryota > Viridiplantae > Streptophyta > Magnoliopsida > Malpighiales > Salicaceae > Populus > Populus alba. Next base: position 2,047,243 of record NC_133288.1, read on the forward strand.
GTAGTTCACTACTTCCCCCTTTCTTGTAATGAATTCCAAAATTTATTGTCTCTCTCAGATATCTAAGTGCCTTTTTTGCTATTTGTAGATGAAGTTCCGTAGGTTTAGCCATGTATCTGCTGATAAGACAAGTAACAAACATCATGTCTGGTCTTGTTGTTGTGAGATACATTAAGCTGCCCACTAATTGCTTATAATATATTTCATCTACTTTAACTCCATCTTCATCTTTGTTGACTCTGCATCCAGGAACTATTGGATTATTCACCGTGTCGCACGTCGGAAAATCCACACGGCATCGACTTGGCGATTTTTCTCGTTGTTTTTGTTTGGTTGGTTCTTTGGAGTCGCCACCTAGTAATTTATTGAAGGCTACTAGAAAACCGAATATACTGGTCTTGTTAGAGATTCGCGGGTACGGGACTGGATGTGGTTAGGGAAGGTATTAGCACCCCTAACACACCCTACCTAAGGTAAGCTGCTTCATGAATTTGACGTGTTAAAGAAGTTTTAATAATTGTCTTTTCATCGGATATTAGAAATACAACTTACGTATAAGTTAATAATTCTTAACCGTGATCCAATCAAAATATTAAATTCTTCTTTAATATTTGCAATTTTATCATAAAAAATAAATAAAACATTCATAAAACAAATACAAACACACACCTACACTTTCACTATTTTTGTTTCTTTTCTTTTCCTTTTTTTGGCTTCCATGTTTACAAAATAAAAATTACAAAAACTCAAAACTAAACAAATATTACATTAAACAATTAAAAAAAAAAAAACAATCCCTAAACAATCCAAGAATGGCAGGGAAGTCCGTATAGAACAGCATGAAGGGTGGCGGCGTGTCTTCCCACACGCCATCGTGAAAAACATAGGCAGCAAGGGAGATCCGAAACTACCTCCTCCTCCTCTTCCTTTCTGCACCGGTGGCGGCGCCGTGACCTGTAAAACAACAAAAACGCAACAACACAGTCGATTCTAATTTGTTTTTTGTTTTTTAGATATGTTTCCTCCGGTCGGTTTTTTACAATTTTTAGATATGTGATATCAATTCTTCCTCTTTCTGGTGGCTGACGGCTCCAAGGTGAGGGTGAACGCCGCTCGCTTTGGAGGCGTGCGGGTGGAGATAGGTTGCTCCGGGCCGGTCGGTGAGAGCTGGAGAGAGGGAACGCTGGAGTTGTTGCTGAGTTCAGCTGCCGCTGGAGGCTGATTAAAGAGTTGCTGGGAGGGAGCAGGCTTGGTATGCGGCGCACGACGCGCGGCCGAGGTCTAATATATGGCCATTTCTATTGAAGAGATCGAAGGCGAAGAAGACGCTACTGAGAGGGGCTTCGAGTTGATGGAGAAGAAGAGAGGTAATGTGGGAAAAAGATGGGGACGCCTCTCTATAGGCTGGATTAACAGCTGTTTCGGGGTTGGTCTTCAGCAGGAGGCAAATCAGAGGAAGGGGGGAGTTTCGGTGGTGGTATGGTTGGCTGAGGAGGTGAAAATGAAGGCAAATGTTGATGGGAAGGGAGATCAGGTGAGGGGCTGAATTGGAGAGAAAAGGAGAAGAGGCAATGTGGCGGTTGGTTCTGGTGGACAGGCGAAGGAGTTGGAGATGGTGTGGAGGAGTAAAATTTCCAGCCGAGAGAGGGGGGCGGTGTTCTGGTTTCTCTTTGGCCGAGAAGAAATGGTCAGTGGCGTGGAAAAAAAAGTTCCAGCCCGGGGGGGCTGTTGTTTTGGTAGAGATAGGTTTAGGTTTAGGGTTTTTTGTGTTTCTCTTCTAATATTTCAAAATTGCCCCTCTTGAATGTGTTAAGGAAACCAGTATTTATAGGTGGAAATATTGTTAGGTTTTCAAATTGGTCCCTCAATTTTTTTCTTTTTGTAAATTTGATTTTTCTTAATTTTTCTATATTTTTTTGAAAACGAGCAATATCAACATCGACTTGATGAGGAAAATCAATGATTTAAAAAATAACGCGTGAAAAGTCAAACGCGTTTAAAAGACCCTTGAAAATTTAAATTTTTTTTAGACGACGCTGAAAATGCTAAAAACAACGCAAATATATTAAAAAAAGTATTTTTGGATTTTTTGATGTTTTCTCTTTTTTTGGATTTTTTTGAAAATTTATCGAAACAATCATACCAAACCTCTTCAACACCTCTAGTGCATATTTCTTTTGACATATGTAAGTGCCACCTGAATTCTGTAATACTTCGATTCCCAAAAAATACCGCATCTTCCCCAAATCTGACATGTCAAACTCTCTCATCATGGAACTTTTGAATTCGGACAACATATGTGCATCATCTCCAGTAAATATTAAATCATCAACGTAAACACTTACAATGATAATCTTTCCTTCCCTGCTTCTCTTAGTGAATAATGTTTGCTCACTTTCACACCTTAGAAAACCTTCATTGACGAAGTGAGTCTCGATTCAGCTGAACCAAGCTCTTAGAGCTTGTTTTAATCCGTACAACGCTTTATGCAGCTTGTAAACTAGATGTTCGCTGCCCCTCTTTTCATACCCTTTTGGTTGGTCAACGTAAACATCTTTATGCAACTCCCCATAAAGAAAAGCCGATTTGACATCCAACTGATAAATAGTCAAGTTTTTTTTGAGCTGCGAGAGCAATAATCATCCTTACTGTATCCATTCTTGCCACTGGTGCAAAGACTTTTGTATTGTCTATTCCGTGTTGTTATGAGTACCCTTTGGCAACTAGCCTTGCCTTGTATTTGTCAATATCCCCATGCTCGTTGTATTTTGTTTTGTAGACCCATTTGACTTCAATTTTTTTGGCTCCCTCCGGCAACTCGTTGAGCGTCCAGGTATTGTTCTTCTCGATGGCATTAATTTCAGTGTCCATAGCAAGTCTCCAGTGTTTAATTTTCACAGCATCTTCAAAATGAATGGGATCAGAGGACATAATTAATGCCATATTTGACTCATATTCAAATAAGTCTTCCCCTGTAACATAATCTTGCATCCACACCGGAGGACCCCTTTCTCTTCTTCCACTTGTCAGCAGGCCACTCTCCCCGTCTGTCATCATTTGGGCCGTTGGATTGATTCCATCTGTCTGCAGATTGTTGCCACCTGTCAGATGATCACTCTCTTTGTTTGGCAGTATTCTCGCCGTTGGATTAACATCCATTTCGCCACCTGTCATCTCCATTTCTCCACTTGGCCGTGTCCGTGCCGTAGGATCAGCATGTTCACCTACTCTTCCAGCTGGTAGCATACACACCGTAGGATCACCTACTTTTCTTCCTATCTCAGCTAATTGTCCCTCTCTCTCGTTATTGTCATCATTTTCATCCCTACCAATTCTCTCTTCACAAACATTGTGTCTGTCTCCTTCTTCCCCACAGAACTTAGCATCACTCTCACCACTCTCACCCCCGTGATCATCGTCACCCTCACCACCATCCTCATTTGTTCCTTCTCTGTCATTCACACCCCAAACTAAATCTGTCAAGATTTGTTCCTCATTAGTAACATCCCAGTCCCACTGTTTGTCTTCCATAAAGATGACATCTTTACTAACCACAATTTTTTTGTTTAGAGGATCAAACAACCTGTACCCCTTTGACTTCTCACTCATACCCAACAACACACAAACAAAGCTTTTGTTATCAAGCTTGCTCCGTTTCATATCTGGAATGTGGACATGAGCTAAACACCCAAAGACCCTGAAATGGTCTACTGATGGTTTAATTCCGCTCCATGCCTCATGAGGAGTAAGGTCTGTCAAGGCATAAGTTGGGCACCGATTGAGAACATAGAAGGCCCAGTTCACTGCTTCTGGCCAGAAGGTTTTTGGAATCCCTTTACCAGAGAGGATTGAACGGACCATGTTCATCACAGTTCGATTTTTCCTCTCTGCGACCCCATTTTGCTGTGGAGTGTACGTCGTGGTAAGCTGTCATTTGATACCTTATTGGCTGCAGAACTCGTTGAAGTCATTTGAGGTAAATTCTCCTCCCCTGTCAGTCCTTAGACACTTTACATGTAATAAAGTTTCTTTTTCCATCATAGCTTTGAATTGCTTAAAGTAAATGAAAGCTTCAGACTTTGTAGCTAAAAGAAATACCCATGATTTTCGACTGAAATCATCAATGAAATATAATATATACCTTTTACCACTGTTGGATTCGGGGGAAATAGGACCGCAGATATCAGCATGAATTAATTCCAATTTTTGATTTGCTCTCCATATGCTGTGTTTTGGCATGACTTCTCTGTGTTGCTTGCCATTGAGGCAATCTGTGCAGGTAATGGTGGGAGCCGAGAAGGTGGGAAGTCCATGTACCATGTGCCTCCATTGTAATGTTCTTAAGCCTTTGTAGCTTAAGTGACCGAAACGTCTGTGCCATAGATAGGAGGGATTTTGAGAACAGGTGTGAAGGAAATTTTCATGATTCTGAATCTGTGCATGTACTGGAGCTTGAGTATGTAACAGTAGGATGAACATCCTGTTTGCACTCATCTGAGTTTGAATGATCAAACCCTTCTCAGGATGGTAAATCTTACAAATTCCATTCTTAATTAAAATTGCTAAACCCCTCTATTGAAGTTGGCCTATGCTTAAAAGGTTATTTTTAAGCTCTAGAACATAATAGACATCATTAACAACATGCTTAACATCATTTATCAGTAACTTCACTCTGCCTTTGCCAACTACTGCCATTCTACTATTGTTTCCGAGCTTAACTGAATGTTGAAAATTGTCATCCAAATAGGAAAACATACCTCTGTAACCACACATATGATTAGAGCATCCTGAATCCAGGAACCATGCATCATTCCGTGTTGTCATTTGTAATGTAACATAGGACATTAGCAACATCTCATCCTCTTCATCTAGCTCCACATAATTAGCTGCCTTGTTCATGGTTGGACACTCATATTGAAAGTGTCCAAGTTTGTGACATCTGAAACATTCCACCATGTCTCTATTGAATACTTGTGTTCTGCCTCCACGACCCCTTCCTCTATAATTGCTTCTGCCACGACCTCTGCCATTGAATTTGTCATCATAGATTCTCAGGGCATGATCATCTGTGTCATGCCTTTTGAATTTCTATTCATAGACAAGTAATGAACTCTGCAGCTCATCAACTGAAAGATGATTAATATCTCTAGACTCCTCAATAGAACACACTATGTAATTGTATTTCTCAGTAAGTGTGCGTAGAATCTTCTCTACAATCTTCTCATCAGGTATGTTTTCTCCCAGATTTCGCATGTCATTTGCCACCAGCATTACTCTTCCAAAATAATTTGTGACAGATTCTCCCTGTTTCATCTCCAGCACCTCAAAATTCTTGCGAAAGATTTGAAGTTGAGCACGCCGAACCCTTGTATTTCCTTGGTATTTGATCTTCATGGAATCCCATAACTGCTTTGCTGTGTCCTTTTGAGTAATGGTCTTCAGAATGGATTTGTCGATGGACTGAAAAAGGTAATTTTTAACCTTTAAATCTTTCAGCTTTGTCTCCTCCAATGTCTTTTTCTGTGCATTATTCAAAATTTCCCCTGATGCAGGCTCGACATACCCTGTCTCAATAACACTCCAATACTCTTTAGAACGCAAGAGATTCTCCATTAGCATGTTCCAATGCTCATAGTCTCCATCAAATTTCGGGATGCAAGGTGATGCAAAATTGCTGGACTCTGCTGCCATTTGTTGAATATTGAACCTCAAGAACTCACTTTGCCACTCAGTGTTTAAAATCACTCAAGAACTCACTCACTGAAGTCACTCAAGAACTCACTCACTCTGTGTTTGAAATCACTCAAGAACTCACTCATTCTATGTTTGAAATCACTCAAAAAATATGTCCTCCCTTTTGTTTCTATTTCTTCGTCACAAGTCAGTGTAGGCTCTGATACCAATTGTTAAGAATAAGAACAAAAATGCACAATACTGAATTGAATGAATTGATTTTATTGAATGAAAGTGGCTAATAAATAGCCTTACAGGAATAACAAGATAACTGGAAAGTAGCTCACGTTCATAGTAACGTGGCACATACAATAACGAAAAATAAGCAACTGAAATCCTTAACTTATGCTTGACCATGAATGTCTTCCTGAAAACCAGGGACTCATGGACTTATTCAAATACTAAAATAAACTCCTTCACCGTGTTGATCCAAGTTAGTTAATTCAATATTTGTTATTTTAATATTAAAAAATATCATGATAAATATTTTTATAGGTTGTTTAAGTTATTTTTAGAGTTGAGAATAATTAGGAGGCTTAACCTAATTGGTTAGCCAACCCTTTCTATATATATGAGTAGGGCAATATACAATAGTAAAGGTGGAGATTACCACATAAGAATATGACTACAATATTTCCTATATAATTACATTCTATAATACGCCCTCTCAAGCTGAGGGTGGAGGATCAACCCGAAGCTTGAATCTAAAAGCAGTAAATGAAGCAGCAGGAAGTGGCTTAGTGAAGACATCGGTAAGTTGATCCTGAGAGGAGATAAAATGAATCTGAATCTCCTTCTTCGCAACTCTATCTCGGACAAAATGATAATCAATCTCAATATGTTTTGTGCGAGCATGAAATATAGGGTTTGCGGACAAATACGTGGCACCAAGGTTGTCACACCAGATAATAGGGGCAGAAGGAGTCGGAATCTGAAGATCCGTTAACAAGTACTGAAGCCAGATGGAATCGGCTAAGGCTTTGTACTCAGCTTCCGTCGAAGAACGAGCAACAGTGCGTTGCTTACTCGATTTCCATGAAATTGGCGTCTGACCAAAGAACACAAGATAACCACCTGTAGACTTTCTATCCTCAATACTACCTGTCCAATCTGCATCTGTAAAACCGTGCAAAGCAAAGGAAGAGCTGCGAGTAATATGTAAACCATGTGATGCCGTACCACGGAGATAACGCAAGATGCGTTTCACGGCAGCCCAATGGGATTCTGTAGGAGCATGCATAAATTGACAGACCCGGTTAACAGCAAAGCAAATATCCGGGTGTGTGAAAGTGAGATATTGGAGAGCACCAACAAGTTGCCGAAAACGAGTAGCATCAGAAAACAATGGATCCGGCATAATGGTGGCTTTGGATGCCGAAATAGGAGTATCAACTGGTTTACAGGATAACATACCAGCTCGTGTGAGGATATCAAGTGTATATTTATGTTGACAAAGCATAAGTCCCAGACCAGTACACTGCACTTCAATACCCAAGAAATAATGAACATCACCCAAATCTCGAAGTTTAAATTCTGAGCTCAGTAGCTGAATGAGTCGTTGTAGCAGAGTTCCATTATTACCCGCAAGCAGAATATCATCAACATAAACCAAAATATAACAAATATCACTACCAACCGAGAAGATAAACAATGAGGTATCCACTTTAGAAGCACGGAAACCAATGGATAATAGAAAATCATTCGGACGAGTGTACCAAGCCTGCGGAGCCTGTTTTAACCCATATAGAGATTTATGCAATCGACATACATGACCTGGGAGTGCAGAATCAACAAAACCTGGAGGTTGTTTCATGTAAACCTCTTCATCAAGGACTCCATTTAGAAATGCATTATGAATGTCAAGCTGATGAATTTTCCAACCACTCGAAACTGCAATGGAGAACACTAAGCGGACTGTTGCCTGTTTGATAACAGGACTAAAAGTTTCTGAGTAATCAATACCTTCTTGCTGAGTGAAGCCCCTAGCAACCAGGCGCGCCTTATACCTCTCAATGCTACCATCAGATCTGCATTTAATTTTGTAGACCCATCGGCTACCAACAACATTCATGGACGGATGAAATGGCACTAAAGTCCATGTTCTGTTTGCGCGTAAGGCCTGAATTTCCTCTCGCGTAGCATTATGCCACGCCTCATATCTGTTAGCATCAGGAAAAATAAGTGGCTCATGCGAGGGAGGAGAAGTTACCCGACTGAAGGAAGCAGCAGAGGTGGTTGCCGTGGTGGTGATCAGCGTTGTCTTGGGTTGTCTCGGACGAAGAACCATGGGGTGTTTAGGAGCAGCGGGACATGGAGTAGCAGCACCTGTACCTGGAATGTGCTGAAGAGGATAAGAGGAGAGATCAACACAAAGTTGCAGACCAGGAGGTGAAGCCGGGGAGGTGCGGGGTTGTGCCGCAACTGAATCCTGCAAGTCAGAACTTGTTCCTGCACAATAATCATTGGAAAGACAAGCACGTGGTGATAGTATGGTTGTGTGGGGTGGTGAGGCAGGGTCGGCTAAATCAACGGGGAGGGGAGCAAGCTGGGGGGTTGCGGCAAGGGGCAAAGGTGGGTTGTGTGTTTTGCTGAGTTGGGAAGGAAGAGGCTGAAAACAGGAAGGGGGTTGCAGTGATGGAAGATAGGTAGGTGGAGTGGGAGGAACCGGGGGTGTTGTTACCTGTTCAGACTTTTTAAAAGGAAAGACACATTCATGAAAACGAACATGACGGGAGACATAGACACGACCGGACTCTAAATCAAGACACCGATAACCAAGATGAGACGAGATATAGCCTAAAAACACACAAGGAGAAGACCGAAAATCTAATTTATGAGCATGATATGGACGTAAAAATGGAAAACAAAGACACCCAAAAGTGCGTAGAAAATTATAATCAGGAGTGCGATGAAACAGACACGCAAAAGGAGATTTATTTTGAAGGACAGGAGTAGGCATGCGATTAATAAGATAGACCGATGATTCCATAGCATAGTTCCAAAAAACGCAATGGGGCATTACACTGGCTTAAGAGGGTTAGGCCAGTTTCGACAATATGTCTATGACGACGTTCAACTGTGCCATTTTGTTCATGAGTATGAGGACAAATTAATCGATGATGAATACCAATTGTTTGAAAAAATGTATTTAATTTACGATATTCACTACCCCAATCAGTTTGAACAGATTTAATTTTAAGAGAAAACTGACGCTCAACAAGTGTCTGAAAACGTTGAAACGTGGAAAATACATTAGATTTCGCAACAAGCGGATAATACCAGATATATTTAGTGTGTGCATCAACAAAGATAACAAAATAACGAAAACCATCAGAAGAAAACATTGGAGCAGGACCCCAAACATCACTAAAAATTAATTCAAGTGGGGTAGAAGTTTTGTGACCCGTCGGTCGTAATGACAAACGGGATGACTTGCCTAATGGACATGCTTGACATTGAGTAAAAGATCGTTTAGACGTACAAATAATTTTATTATCAGAAACTAACAAATTTAGTATGCGAGGAGTTGTATGACCTAAACGACGATGCCACAAGTCGGCAGTCGCGGAAATGCAAGGAGACCAAAAAACTTGAGGAACTGACGTAGCCGAGGACTCGGAGAGAACATAAAGACCATCATGACTCCGACCGGAAAGAAGAACTTCCTTGGTGACGAGATCCTTCACATAAAACACAGAATCGTGAAATTCAAAATAAACATGATTATCACGATAGAATTTCTGAACAGATAACAACGGTTTGGTAATGTGAGGCACACGAAGAACATTAATTAATGTAAACAAGCGTTTGGGGGAATATAAAGTAGTATGTCCAACATGGGATATGTCAAGGGCCTTACCATCACCAACATGCAATAAATCATTACCAAGATAAGGAGCAGAATCAGTTAGAGTTGCAAGATCAGGCGTCACATGTTGATTTGCGCCGGTGTCGGGAAACCAAGTCGTTGCAGCAGAATCAGTCGCAACAGCAAGGTGAGCAGAGGGCTGCTGTGTGCTGCTGCGAAATTGATAGCATTGAAGAGCTGAATGGCCAGGAGTGGAACATAATTGGCAGCGGACATGTCCAGACCACTGCCCCTAATTTGGCCGAAAATCTGCAGCAGAGGTGCGCCTGTTCTGCCACTGATTTTGCCTCCAATCTGCAGCGGAGTGACCTCTGTTTGGGGCCTGAAATCGGTTGGTGTTTGAGCGCCAATTACCTCTAGAACGTCCCCTGTTTCGGCTGTGATTAGTCATGGCATAATAAGCAGAATTCGGAGGTGTTGGCAGCAATGGTGGCTGCTGCAGCAGAGAAGAAGAAGACAGTAGTGATGAAGAGGATGAACCGACAGCCATGGAGTGAAAAGAGTTCTTGTGCAGAAACTCGTGGATAAGGAGATGGCTATGAAGATCAGCATACGATAGCGGTTCAGCCTTGGTTATGAGACTAGTTACCAAGTCTTTGAACTCACCGCGAAGTCCACAAAACACATAGAGATTGAAATCTTCAAGGGACATTGGGCGACCAGCAGCAGCCAATTCGTCAAATAACGATTTGGCTTGCTGCATATACATACTAACCGATGCATCACCTTGTCGAAGGTCTTGAAAGGAGCCATGTAGTTGCATGATCCGAGAATTAGATGGAGAGGCAAGTGCCTTCTCAAGCGTGCCCCAAACACAATGCGAAGTAGAACAATCGACTACAAGATGCAGCACATCCACGAAAAGAGAGGAGAGTAGAGCACTCAAAATAAGTTGATCTTGTTGCTTCCAACGAAGAAAAGAGGGGCTGATGGCAGAAGAAGAATCAGCCGAAGCATCAATCATATGAGATGGAGGACACGGCAAGGAGCCGTCAACAAAGTGAAAAACACCTTGACCAAGGAGATATGGCTTCATCTGCATTCTCCAATAAAGATAGTTTGTGTTCGTAAGTTTCAACGACACAACATGGTGGGTGTTTGATAGGGGAACCATTGTTGTAGATTGTGTTCCCATAAGAGGCAGAGGAACGGCAGAGCCAGCAGCAGGAAGAGGGCTGGCCGGTGATGATGCATCACCGGTGGAGGGAGAGATTGGATCAACGGCAGCAGGAGGAGAGTCCATGGGGGAGAGAATTAGGGCCGGCTGCAAAGAGAGAAAATATTAGGAGGCTCTGATACCAAATTGAGAATAATTAGGAGGCTTAACCTAATAGGTTAGCCAACCCTTTCTATATATATGAGTAGGGCAATATACAATAGTAAAGGTAGAGATTACCACATAAGAATATGACTACAATATTTCCTATATAATTACATTCTATAATATTTAGACCCATAAAATTAATAGGGTTAATTCAATTTAAATTTCTTTTTACTAGAATAAAAAATATTGAGAATTTCTAAATATTTTTTGTTATCTTAAAATGCATGGATAATGACAACATGTAGGAGTAGGACAATCATTTAAACTCAACTACCAATGTGGTGTCGATAGGAGATATTGTCGTTCCCGGTGCAACCACAACTGAGATAATGATCTAGGGCATTAAATGCATGGATTCCATGACCATCTTATATCCATAAAATATATAGTGATTCCCGAGTAGCTATTAATTAAGATTTGTATCCATGTGAAATTAAGATTTGTCGGAGAAGTAGCTAGAGAACACCTTGCATGACTTGCAATATTATATTTTGTCTGACACTTCAAATTCATAACTCCCACTTTCATTTTTTTTTTCCCTCTAAATTCTAAAACGTTAAAGAAAATATGTTAAGCTGTTTGTCTATAAATAGGATTCGTCTTCACCAACTGTGTACAAAAGCCCCTCTTTCCTCCTCCTCTGAGTGCGTGAGGGTGGGGACGAAGCTTTTTTTGCCCCCTAATTCTAAAAGTAATTTTATTCTCTGTATAGGGCCCCAAGGTATGACGAATCTCTCTCTCTCTCTCTCTCTCTCTCTCTCTCTCTCTCTCTCTCTCTCTCTCTCTCTCTATTTTTCTCTTTCAAGATAAGAACATGGAGTTGATTTTCAACAATTTAAACAACTTATATATATCAACAGGTCTTTAACAGGATTTTGTTGCTGTGCAGATGGTAAGAGTTGATATTCGAATAAAAGAGTCAACTATTGTACGTCCTGCCGAAGAGACACCAAAAAAAAGCCTATGGAGCTCAAATCTGGACCTCTTGGTGCCAATTGTACACGTCCCAACAATATACTTCTACAAGCCAGTTAATGATTCTTGCAGTTTTTTTAACCCTCAAGTGCTCAAGGAGGCTCTGAGCAAGGCTCTTGTGCCATTCTACCATATGGCAGGGAGGTTAGAGAAGGATGAAAATGGTAGAATGTCGATATTGTGCAACTCCAAAGGGGTTTTATTTGTCGAGGCTGAAACAAGCTCTACCACTGATGAACTGGGGGATTTTACTCCCCACTTTGAGATGCTGCAGTTCGTTCCAGAAGTTGATCGTTCAAACATATTTTCCTATCCTCTGCTACTGTTACAGGTAAGGTTTTTGATGCTGTCTTTGGATTTTATTCAAAAGTATTGAAATTATTTGTGTTGTGCGTGATTTTTTAGGGTTTATGCTAGATTTGAAATGAAAAGTAGCATATTATAAAATAATTTATTTGAATCACTCAGATCTTATTTGAACGTTGAGATAACAATAGATATATTAGTTTCCATATTTAATGTGTTTAATTACATTGTCTACGTACAATCATTGCATCTCCCATTCTTTGATAGGAAAACAAGTTTAATAAATTAATATGCATATATTACTATTTGCAATTTGACATCTTTTTAGAAGAAACAAAGTATTATTTTAGTTTTTTAAAAGAACTTTCTTTAAATTTGTATTGAGTTTTAGAAACTTAAAAGTGTTTTCTGCTTATGATTTACGTGCTGTGTATGTTGCTAACAGGCAACATTCTTCAAATGTGGAGGAGTATGTCTTGGAGTTGGCTTACACCATATCTTAGGAGATGGAACTTCTGCAATCCATTTTATCAACTCGTGGTCTGAAATAGCAAGAGGACTATCTCTTACCACCTCACCGTTCATTGACCGTACCTTGCTTGATGCTCGAGTTCCGCCTATCCCTGCTATGCATCACGTAGAATACGACCCCCCTCCTCCCCTGAACACCCATATCTCCGGTGACCAAACCCCAGAAATCCAATCAAATCCTAAACCCACTTGTGCAAAAATCCTAACAATCACATGTGATCAACTCCGAACCCTAAGAAACAAGTCTAGAAAAGACGTTGGTGATGGCACTATCAACTATAGCACCTTTGAAACCCTAGCAGCACATATTTGGCAATGCACCTGCAAGGCACGTGGAATCTCCAACGACCAAGCAACAAAACTACACATTCCAACAGATGGGCGATCAAGATTGAACCCACCATTGCCAGCCGGATACTGTGGCAATGTTCTTTTCACAACAGCAATTTTAGGTTTATCAGGCGAAATCCAATCAAAGCCATTGGTGGATACCATAGCAAAAATCCGTGGAGCATTGAAAAGAATGGACAATGAATATTTGAGATTAGCCATTGATTATTTGCAGGTCCAGACTGATTTAGAAGCTTTGAAGCGAGGGCCACACACATTTAGTAATCCAAACATCAATATTGTGAGTTGGATGACAATGCCGATATATGATGCTGATTTTGGTTGGGGTCGACCTTATTTTATGGGGCCCGCCATTGTTGGCTTCGAAGGCATGGCATACATTGCTCGATGCCCAAATAATGATGGGAGCTTAATGATATTTATTTGCCTAGAAAGCCATCACATGGAACTCTTCAAGAAGCTCTTTTACGATTTCTAATTCGCAAGTTCATGATTTATACGGTATAACTTCATTTGTTGTGTGTTTTTTTTCAACATCACACTTAATAATTTTATTTACATGTTGTTTGAAACTAATTTTATTGTAATCGAATTTAATTATAGTATTAAATTTGAATTTAATTAATAAATAAATTGAAATTAATTATATGTTTTGAAACACTAAATTTAATTTATCTTGTTTTTTATATTATCCTTGTCACCTTCACTGCTAACACCACAAATAACCCAAAATATCATATCCAAATATTTTTTTGTTCAAGGCCTTATTTTTTCAAGACTACGCAAGGCATAAAATCGAGGACAAACAATATGACAGGAAGAGAAAAGAAGAGTGTTTTGGTGACTGTGTAGTTGAGGTTTTAATAATGGTACATATTCAGCCTATAATGGTTTTATTCAGAGGTTGTTTGGAATTAATTCTATTGTAATTGACAAATAAATTGAATTTATATGTTTAAAATACTAAATTCAATTTTTTTTTATTACTCTTCTCACCTTTATCTTATTTCAATTCTCAGTCACTATTATCACCACAAATAACCTAAAAAATCAAATCCAAGTATTTATTTTTTGTATCTTGAAAATGAAAAAAACTAGTTTTTTAGTTTTTTTGATTTATATTGAGTTTGAAAAATGTGTTTTCTTTTATGATTACAGCAGTGGCGGAGGTACATTGGAGATTAAGGGGGCAATTGCCTCTTTAATTTTTTTTGAATTGTTTTTGAAAAAATTGATATTGATTTAATTATTTTGAATTAATTAAAAATTATATTATTTCTAATTGAATTGGTTACGGTATGAAATTAAATTTTTTCATGAGATAAACAAGCAAATATTTCAATTGTTGTCAATGAGTAAATATTTGATAGTTGCAAAATTAAAGATTGGTTTAAAAAAAAGAAAAAAACTATTTATTTTATTTTTAAAAATGATCTATCATGATAAATTTAAACTATCAATGATAATCCATATTCATGTATTATTTACAGCACGCTACATGGTAATGGAGTGTAAAATGAGTTTTGATGAATTAATATGTTTTTTATTATGAAAATTTAAAGAGAATAATTATAATGTAACTTTTTTTATTTTAAAAGTATTTTTAAATTAATTTTGTTTTAAATAAATTAATATATTTGTTTTGAATTGATTTTTAATATATATTTATATAATATAATATTTATTTATTAATATGTACTCTCATTTTAAATACTCTGGCTCCGCCACGACTAACAGGCAACCTTCTTTAAATGTGGAGGAGTATGTCTTGGAGTTGGCTTACACCATATCTTAGGAGATGGAACTTCTGCAATCTATTTTATGAACTCGTGGTCCGAAATAGCTAGAGGACTATCTCTTACCAGCCCACTGTTCATTGATCATACCTTACTTGATGCTCAAGCTCCGCCTATCCCCGCTATACATCATGTTGTAACTCATTTTTGAATATACCTCACAAATAAAATAAAATAATTAAATAATTAAATACAAATATGAAATCCTTTAAACTAGTATAGTATCGTTTTATTATAATATTCAGCAGCCTGAATTGCGTATGATCTGCAATCCAACTCTCCTGAGTGTGACAATGAAGTCAGTTAAATGGTTTAACTTGTCTATATAAACTTCTCTACTTGCATTCTACCGAGTAATTTGTGTTTGTATTTGTGGTGTGCCGCGGAGATAAAGTTGAACCGTATTTTTATTTTTTTAAATAATACTTTTTAGTTTTTTTTATATGTTTGTTAAAAATTTTAAAAAATATTATTTTAATATATTTTTAAATAGTATTACTTTAAAAAATACGCTAAACCACAAATCTAAACACTCTGATGTTAATGTGGCAGGGATCTTAGATCCCAAAACTTTACTGAGAGGATATGGTCAAGACAAATCTCCCTAGATTACATGCTGGGGGTCTTCCCAGCACAAAACTTTTCTGTAGAATGTTATATAAAAATGGTTTAAGTTGTTTATATAAAAATTTTCTAAGTAGTTAAATGGTTTTTTATTCAATTAAATGATAATATAAATAAATACACATTAATTATTTAAATAAAAAAATATTATGCAATATGTTATCTGCAAATAAATTTTTTCCCCTCTTCAAAACAAAGTTTATATATACAAAATATTAAAAAAAATTATAAAAGATTATAGATGAATAAGAATTTTTTTTTCAAAAATTATATATATAACTAAAAAATAATTGTTATTTAAAAGAAGCTTTCAAAACAAAATAAAAAAGAGAAGAATTATTAATCTAAATACAAATAAAATAAAAAATATTGAAATAAAAAAATATTAATTAAAAAACCAGAAAAAACCAGGCGCTTTTGTATCAAGCTAGCTTGTCTGGCTCATTTTTTCAAGGCTCATGCCTGGACTTGTGTTGAAAAATGAAGCGACTGGGCCCTTATTGTTTTTGCTGCATTTGGGGTAGGGTGACTTGAAAAAAAATATTCTGATGATTGGAAAATTGGGCTTCAAACTTTTTTTCTTTCAAAACACCTGTTTTTGTAACTAATTTAAAAGAGGTTTTTTTAAACAAAATAAAATAGAGAAGAGATATTAATCTAAATATAAATAAAGTAAAAAGCATTAATTAAAAAATAGAAAAAAACTAGGTGTTGTTGGGCCTGACTAACCTGACTAGCCCATTTCTTCAAGGCTCGTGCCTAGACTTGCCCTAAAAGGATTGGTCGATTGGGTCTTTATTTTTTTTTTTTTGCTTCATTTAGGGCAGGTGGCTTGAATAAAAACCTAGAAAACATTAAAAACTATGATAAACTTATCTTGGGAAAAAAAAAAACCACCCCAAAAACTAAAATAAACCAGAAACCAAAATTCAAATTGAGCTTGTATATGTATTTTCAAAGACTTTTAGGGCAAAAAAATACTTAATATAAATTCTCATCATCAATTGGAACCATTTGACACAAATATTGACTGTTTTGATGACCTAAATCGGTATCAACGATATTTTTCTTTTACTACTTCTGTAATTCGACTACCTTTTTCTCTCATCTGTCTAGTCAGGGACTAAAAAATAATAAAAATAAGTTTTTGTACAAAAATTAAACTTGAAAAATATTGAGGTACTGAATTGTATAATTTGTGTTATTTTTAAAGTTTGGGGATCAAAGTGTATTTGTTGTTGAAACTTATGGCATGCCATCCGTGTTTGACACCTTTTTCATTATAGTCCCTCTTCTTTCAACCCCACCTTTTCCTAAAAAATTACAATCAATTGGCCTTTAATTAGAATTAAATCATCAAGAAAAAAACTTTAAGGACCAAAATAAAATTTTAACAAATGCATAGTGCAGAACAATTCTATTCATAGTAATTTGTGTGTGCATAAACAATAATTGCCTCTATAGTAAAAAAATTCACGCATTTTAAGTTATAGTATAATATGTCATTTAAATATTTCAACTTCAAGTCAAAGACACAGAGAGGAAGTTGTTTGTAGTATTCATTACAAATATGTATGGTACTATGATATAAAGTATTTGTAAAAAAATAATTTTACTTCAAAATGCATTAAATAATTTTTTTTAGATTTTTTATTTATTTCTAACATCAAGACATTAAAATTATAAAAAAGCAAAAAACACATTAATTTAATATTTTTTTCAAATGAGATGCACTTTTAAAACACATATAAAAATAAAAGATAAAACACTTTCAAATACTCATAATATTTTAGTGCCACTTTTCACCAAACAACTTAGCATTTACAACCATAGTTATAAAACTTGATTTTGCTTGATTTGTCAATCTAGTAATTTATTAACCCAAGATATGGTTTACATCAAGTTTTACTAAATTTATATATATATATATATATATATATATATATATATAATTAAAATAACATTGTTTAGAAAAATATTTAAAACAACATCATTTCATATTTTTATTTTTTAAATCATAATTTATAAATTAATCTACGGTTTAAACCATTTATTCCTCAATTTGAATCATGTATGTCTGGTATTGTGATGTAAAATAGTTTTTTAAAATAGTTTTTGCTTGAAAATACATCAAATATTTTTTTTTAGATTTTTTTATTTATTTTTTGATATCAACACATTAAAATTATAAAAAAAACACTAAAAAAATATCAATTTACTATTTGTCTTTCTTTTCAAATAAAATGCACTTTTAAAACACACACAAAAATAAAAATTACCACATTTCTAAACACATATTATATTTTAGTGCAATTTTTCACTAAGCAACTTAGCCTTTACTATCATAATTATAAAAAATTGACTTTGTCTGACTTGCCAATCTAGTAATTCATTGACCCAAAATGTGGTTTACATCAAGTTTTATTTGAATTGTATTTTTTTATATATATATAATTAAATTAACATTGTTTAAAAATTTATTTAAAATAAAATCATTTTATATTTTTATTTTTTAAATTATAATTTATAAATTAATTTACATATTAAACCACTTAATTCTCAATCTGAATCTTGAATCAAATGAATTCATTTAAGTAGTTTTTTACAACTATGGCTATCATTATTTATGCTTTATTGAATTTTATTTAAATTAATTCAAATTATTTTTAAAATTATTTTGTATATGAAAAAATATCAAATTAACATGTTTTTTTTAATATAATTTTAATATAATAATATTAAAAATTAAAAAAAAATTATTTTAATATATTTTTAAATATTTTTAAAAAGTATAACAATTATTACATAAGAAACAACAGCCTATGGTCTATGGACCTATGTCCTATCAACTTTCACTGCAAGGTGGCTTCTCCTTACAAGTATATGCAAGCCCCACCTTCCCCTTCAACTTCCCCTGCAAGCTGCTTTCCCTATAAGTATAATGCAAACCCCACTTTTTTCTTCACTTCCTCTCTCTCTGCTGCATTTGATTCTTGTTTCACTCTTTTGCTTAACCAGGTAGTTCTTGAACGTATTTTAATTGTTTTTGGCCATTGATCACGTGGGTTTTAGTGAATATTATTACAATTACAATTTGTAATTTTGATGGTCAAAAGGTGCAAAATTTGTGATGGGGTTTTGCGTGCAACGTAGGAAAAGAAATTAGTTTCTAATTTGTAATCTCTTAAGATTTCCAACCAGCTTGATAGTGTTTCTTTCTGTGTTGGGGCATGTGGGGTGATGTAAATTTCCTTGCTTTGAGTATTTTTTTTGCGATTTTTCTGTCTGGCTGTGAATGTCCAATTTTTAATCTCTCCAAACATGCTTGACACTGCTGGTTGTATGTTTTTTGGTATATGGGGTCACCTAAAGTTTCATGCTTTATGGATATTGATTGAATCTTGAATTAGTTCTGGAATGTGTGCTTGTATACTGTCTCCTATGGCAGTAGTCTCTTGATATTTTTCACTACACGTGTACTCCTTTTTCAGGTCTTAATTAGAGCAGGACCTTGGATGTAGTTTGTTTGGTATAAAGTTTAATTGTCAACGCCAGAAACTTTCTAGTCTGTTCAAAGGGTTTTGGATGCTATTGTAGACTTTAGAAATTCTATTTTTAAAAGGAAAATGAGAAATAGTCGGATGAGTGCAATACAGATATGCATGCTATCTCTTTCTTTGATTTTGAACTGCGATCATTACAATTTTAAATGTTTTCGACTGCAGCTAAATGAAGATGGATGCTGACATGATGTTGAATGAGAAGCTAAAGAAGATAGATGATATAATTACGAAGAAGAAGATGATTATGGATGGACACCCTGTGATTCCATTTACACCTGCGGAAAAAATGATTGCTTATGAGTATCCTGCAATATGGTTTACTTACATGTCGAAGTTTGATATCTTGATTTTTTTTTTCTACTTGACGAGATAAATCAATATTCCTGAATGTGATTTTAGTTGCCGAGAATTGGCATATCCTTAACACTTGTGATAGGTGTGTATACAATTTGTGCACAAGGAAGGTTTATGAGGAGTATACGAACTGTTTAAGTGAGATAATTCAAGAAAGGGTGAGATTTCTACCATATATAATCAATAATTCTGTCAGTTTCTTCGCTTCTGCATAATTTCACTGGTAGAATTGGCTCTCAAGTATCTTTAATGTGTTGGCTAAGAATGTCAAAGTATGAGAAACTCTCACTAGGACATGCTCTCTTGTTTATAACTTATTGCATAGGATAATTTTGCAAGATGCTTTACTCATGATTATGCATACCCAATTTTGTTTTCTCTTGCTATCTAGCTTAGTCTAGATTGGTGGTCTTTGTAATTTACAAAAGTGGAGAAATGAGACGTGGCAGTTGAGAAGGGTTTCAATTTCTTTTGCTTTCATCTTTGTCAAAGTGCAATGAATATAATAATGAACACATCCCGTTGTTTTCCATCCTTGCATGCTCTTTCAGGTACTTCCAGTGTTAATGGACAAACATGGTACAGAACTTTTAACAGAAATCACGCGATTATGGCTGGAGCATAAGGAATTGTCAAAAACCTTTGCAGACCTGGATAATTTCTACATCCGTAGGAAAAGACATCCATCACCTGCTGACTCCATGAGATGTTACTTCTGCAATTTGGTAAGTAACTACATGAAGTAGTTTAGTTCTTATTCTTGCTTCTGTTCTCTTACACAATTTGGCTGAGCATCATATCCAATCTTATTTTCAGGTCTGTGATGAGCTATTCAGTAAATTGCAGGAAGCAATGATGAGGCTGGTCAGTTAGCATTCACTGGTTGTTTCATAATGGGTTGTCTTCTTTCTGAGGTTGGTTTAACCCTGCATATGACTTTACGGGCAGATCATTCAAGAGCGTGAAGGGGGGCAGATTGATCGGAACCTACTAAAGAGGGTACTTGATTTCTTTTTAGAGGTTGGAGGGAATGGAACCACCGACTATTATGAAAAACTGGAGCAGATAATGCTAGCAGAAGCTGCTGCTTACTACTCTCAGCTATCTTTGGAGTGGTGGTTTTGGGGTGATTCCTTCTCCAATTACCTGCGTAAGGTCAGTAATGCTTGAAACTTTGGCATCCCAAAGAAGTCAATTCTATGTTTATGTAACAACCTATAATTCGTTCTCCTTCTATTTTCTCAGGTTGATCGGTGCTTGAACCAGGAGGAAGCCAGAGCAGAGTTCTACCTATCCCAGACCACCAAAACAAAATTACTGGATGTACAGTCTCAGTCTCGTAACATCATGAATTGCACATAGGATGGCAAAAGGAAAACGCTTCTCAGGAGTTCGGTAAACTGTTTTGATCCTACACTGATTTGGTTTTTGTTGCAGGTGATGAAATATGTTTTGCTGGAAAGAAATGCAAAGAAGTGGGCTCAGAAGCAAAACGCCGAGGGGATGGAAGCTGAAGATCAGGTATTCTTCAATTTACATGATAAGTTCATGATAACTAAGATAATTGAAATTGTCTCTAAACATCAGTTAACCAATTTCATGCAGGAGCTGTTATCCAAATATGCTACCTTGAAGCTTGAACAGTAGGACAGCTCTGCTGCCATTGTTGCCAGCTTCGCATGAGTGATGCCTGCGCCTTGGAACCTTACAAAGGAATCCGAAATCCACAGCTGGTGGCATTTCAGGGTGTATATATATGACTATGAAATCCTTTAAACTAGTATAGTATCATTTTGTTATAATATTCACAGCATGAATCGCATATGATCTGCAATCCATCTCTCCTAAGTTTGACAGTGAAGTTAACTTGCCTATGTATGATATTTGAAGCAATACTTCATGAGCTGCTTTCTACTGAGTTAAAGCGGATCCGAGATCCCAAAATTTCACTGATAGCATATCATTAAGAGAAGTCCCTAGCTTACTTTCTGGGAGTTTTTCCTAGCACAAAATCTCTGTTGAATGTTTTATGATTATCTGGAAGGAAGGACTCTGGCAGGCGGCCTCTGGTTAGGCTAAGCAAGCTCGCTAGGGGTTTCTAAGGGGGGAATGAGGGTGCCGGTCGAATTAAATCATCATTTTGACTCGGGCGGTAATCCGTTGTTTAATAAATATATATTAAATTATTTTAATGAAGTATTTAAAAGGGTGATAATAATTGTTTTTTTTATAGAAATATATTAAAATGCTTTTTTAAATTTATTACTGATATCGATATAATATATAAAACAATAAACATTAATTACACACAGCTAGCCCGGGCCATCGTAAGGGAGGGGCCCACGAACATTCAACCTCATCCGTGGAGTTCACACGGCTGCCGTAATGTAGCAGGCATGCATCTGGAGACCAATTTCACAAGCTTCCTCATGGGAAGTGTTTTTTCAGTAGGAAAGTTTGTTTTTTTTGTTTTTTTTTTTAAATAATTTTTTTAATTATTTATTTTTTATTTATAAATGGTTTTGATGTGTTTATATAAAAAAATAATTTTTTTAAAAAAAAATATTATTTTAATATATTAAAAAAAAACATGTTAAAAAGCAATTATTATTATTCTTTCAAATATCCCAATTCAATAAAAGAAATTCTTTTCATTATTTTAAAATCTAATATATTAAAATAAAAAACATTTGAAAATGATTTTTAATAAAAAAATAATTTAACAGATTAGAATTGTCTTTTTTTATTCAACTATTAAATATATTTTTTATTTAACTTGATCTCAACCGATATTACATATATGTTCTTAAAAACATACTATATATATATTGACATGTTCCAGCAGTCCACTTGCGCAATCCACTTCACTGGTAAAAACAAGATATCTTTTTGTTAACATGTAGCCATATACTTTTTCAAATCGTAATTTTATTCCGTTCAATTATATTTTTCAAGTTTGTATTTAAGATTTAAAAAATAAATTGATTTAACTTATATTTTTTTATTTGTATTTGAGATTTGAATTGTATAAATTTAAGTTTGTTTATATTTGTGTTTGAATTAATATTATATTTTTTTAAACTAATATTTTGAATTATTAATATTACCGAATATCCCGAAATACAAAAATACCATTATAATTGTGAAAAACGGAAATAGGAGGTGGGACTGGGGGGGCATCAAGGAAGAAGGAGGACAATCAAAGGCAGTAAAAATGTCCAATAATTAGCGTTGGCAGTACAGAGAAAGAAAAAAGACAGAACTCCCAGAGACAGGTGGCAGGCAGCTCATTGAATGCCGTAGATGCTAGCAGTCTAGCACAGTTGCATCTGTCCTTTCTGACAATGAATCTGCCTTAGTGGGTAAATGGTAGACACGTAAGACACGAAATCTCGTACTGAGGTTCCACAATAATCCCCCCACATTAATTTCTTTCTGACAAGGAATCTGCCTTATTTTTTAAAGATTATTTTAACATGTTTATATTAAAAATAAAAAAAATATTATTTAAATATTAAAAAATACACTTTAAAAAAATAACTATAAGGTCTGAATATCCTATTTAGTGGCACTTTAAGTAATTGTCTATTTATTATTGCAACTATTTGACAAATAATTGTTATGGTTATTGTTAATTACTAATTTGATTTTTTTTACTTTGTCAATGTAAATGTTGATTGTCAATGTAATTTTTAAATCTAAGAACCAAAAGATAAAAAAAATAGCGACCGCAAATTGTACTTTTATCATACATAGTATAACATCTCAATGGATATATATTTTTGTTTTTGTGGTAATTGTGATAGTTATGATTTACAAAAAGTAATTTTGAAAAAATTATTTTTTTGTGTGGTTGGTGCGTATATAATATGTGTTTGGTTAAAATTATGGTTTGATTTTATTTTGCCAAAAATCATGATATGATATGTTTGGTTAAAATTATGGTTGCGGATAATATTGTATATAAAATGACTAAAAAAAAATAAATGAATTTATTCTTTGTTTTAAGAGGAAACAAAATATTTAATCCAAACAAAAACTAGCAGAAAAATAAAATCATTTTTTTACATTAAAAAATAAATATTATTGTCCCATCAAACTATTTGCAATGTCATCACAAACATAATTCACACACAAAGCTTTCTGGTGCCCACGTGGTTGTGATTGTGGAACCATATCGGTTAAAGTATCAGGAGGAACAAAATCAGGATGAATATCAAACTCGTTAAATGTAACATCTTGGCTCGACTTCCTTCAAATGTAGCTATGCAGTGCCATTGATGCAACACCAATTTTAACTTGTGTTTTGTAAGGAAACTCAAGTATGTTTTGCAAGATTCTCCACCTTTTCTTCCAAACTTCAAATATACGTTCTATTACTCATCGTAATGATAAATGGATATGGTTGAATATTTCCTCTCGACTTTGTGATTATTGTCGTCGATGAAATTCTAAAAGATAACATTTCTTATTTTTTTATATGGATCTAAGTAATAGTATTTCTTTGGATATCCTGAATGAACGAGATAATATATATTAAAAAATAACACTATTCTTAAGACAACAATATTAATTATAAAATAATAATTTTTTTAAATTATTATATCAAAATATTTTTAAAATATAAAAAAATAAATTAGAAAAACACGGTTGAACTGCCGCGAGCCCAAATGGTTTTTAATTCGAAGCTTCAAGGCTGCCTTCACTCCCTCGTTTCTTCCTTCCTTTCTTTTTTTTCTTCTATAAATACGAGTGGTCGTCCTCATCTGCGTACAACACCCCCCCCCCCTCTCTATCTTGTTTTGTTCTTCTAAGAAGAAAATTCTAGCCAGGCGAATAAAGTATGAGTTTAATATTTAATTCTGCTTCATTAATGTTTAACATATACTGCAATTTACTAAGCTAAGCAAACCTGGAGTTGATTTTCAACAATTTAAACAGCATATATGAACAGACAGGACTTTAACATGATTTTGTTGCAAATATGCAGATGGTAAGAGTTGAAATTCGAATAAAAGAGTCAACTGTCGTGCGACCTGCCGAAGACACGCCGGAAAAAAGCCTATGGAGCTCAAATCTGGACCTGTTGGTGCCAATGGTACACATCCCAACAGTATACTTCTACAAGCCGGTCAATGGTTCTTCCACTTTTTTTGACCCTCAAGTGCTCATGGAGGCTCTGAGCAAGGCTCTTGTGCCATTCCACCATATGGCAGGGAGGTTAGAGAAGGATGAAAATGGTAGGATGTCGATATTGTGTAACGCCAGAGGGGTTCTATTTGTCGAGGCTGAAACAAGCTCCACCATTGATGAACTGGGGGATTTTACTCCCCACTCTGAGATGCTGCAGTTCATTCCAGAAGTCGATCGTTCAAGCATATTTTCCTATCCTCTACTACTCGCACAGGTGAGTTTTATGTTTCTTTGGATTTTGTTCAAAAGTATTGAAACTATTTGTGTTCTACAGGGTTTTTAACCAATCCAAGGCAAAGTACTCATAGAGTCATAGCATGGGAAGGATGTGTAAGGATTAATTATAGAATATATCACGTGAGATGCAAAGAACCTGTTACCAGCTTTAAGTATTCGAAGACAAATTCACTTGAGTCAGCACGCATATCTAAATTCAGCTAAGAAGTTATACACAAGATTTTCTTTATTTATCTTGTTTTATTTATTCCTTTTTATTTAGACCATAACTTTCAATTTATTTAGAATTTTATTTATTAGCATTTTTTGTTGTATTTAGACAGTAGTTATATAGGCTACTCGGAGGAAGAGAAGTTTTGCTATCTTGAAAATGAAAAAAAATAGTGTTTTAGTTTTTTTGATTTATATTTAATTTGAAAAATGTGTTTTCTGTTTATGATTGACATGCTTTGTATGTTGCTAACAGGCAACCTTCTTCAAATGTGGAGGAGTATGTCTTGGAGTTGGCTTACACCATATCTTAGGAGATGGAACTTCTGCAATCCATTTTATCAACTCGTGGTCTGAAATAGCGAGAGGACTATCTCTTACCACCCCACCGTTCATTGACCGTACCTTGCTTGACGCTCGAGCTCCGCCTATCCCCGCAATGCACCACGTAGAATACGACCCCCCTCCTACCTTGAACACCCATAACTCCGGTGACCAAACCCTAGAAATCCAATCAAATCCGAAACCCACTTGTGCAAAAATCCTAACCATCACATTTGATCAACTCCGAACCCTAAAAAACAAGTCTAGAAAAGACGTTGTTGACGGCACTATCAACCATAGCACCTTTGAAACCCTAGCAGCACATATTTGGCAATGCACCTGCAAGGCACGTGGAATCTCGAACGACCAAGCAACAAAGCTACACATTCCAACAGATGGGCGATCTAGATTGAACCCACCATTGCCAGCCGGATACTGTGGCAATGCTCTTTTCACGACAGCAATTTTAGGTTTATCTGGCGAAATCCAATCAAAGCCATTGGTGGATACCATAGCGAAAATCCGTGGAGCATTGAAAAGAATGGACAACGAATATTTGAGGTCAGCCATTGATTATTTGCAGGTCCAGCCTGATTTAGAAGCTTTGAAGCGAGGGCCACACACATTTAATAATCCAAACATCAATATTGTGAGTTGGATGACAATGCCGATATATGACGCTGACTTTGGTTGGGGTCGACCCTCTTTTATGGGGCCCGCAGTCGTTCTCTTCGAAGGCATGGCATACATAACTCGAAGCCCAAGTAATGATGGGAGCTTCATGATATTTATTTGCTTAGAAAGCAGTCACATGGAACTCTTCAAGAAGTTCCTTTACGATTTTTAATTCGCAAGTTCATCTGTATGCATGGTACTATAACCTAAGTTGTTGTCTTCATCCTTAATGAGTATTTTATGCAGAATTTAATGATTTTATTTACAAGTTATCTGAGATTAATTGACTGGAATTCTTCTTTCTTTCTTTTTTCATATAATCCTCGTCACTTTTATCTTTTTATTGCTGTGAATTAATTAATACAGCCAGAAGACACCCTAGGCTAGCTGCGCATTTATGCTACAAAACATCAATAAAAGGACATCCATGTTTTCCCTACAAGATTTTTGTGGAAAATAGTAAGGGGACAAGATGAAGTGTTGAAGGATGGAATATTCTATGTACTTCAAGGCTTATTATTAGATGGTGCTTTGCGCGCATCACGGCCTCTTTCATCGCAAAAAAAGGATGATATAAATATTTTTAAAACAAGAAAAAAAAATCTTCTTTATGGAATGACATAAACCTAAGATGGTTTTTTTTTTTTTTTAATTTTAAAGCAGGCTAATAAATAGATAAGCTTTCTTCAAGTTGGTGATATATTTTGATTAAACGGTTAGATTAAAAAGTTTTCTAATTTTAGGGATATACATAGACATAACACCTTGTTTTTAAGATTTTCTTTAATGAATGCTCCTCATATTTTTCAGGTTCAACGGGACCTCTATAGGATTGAGCAAGGTCAGATGTCAGTTGCAGCATGTATCTTACCTATCCATCTTCACCACTGGCTTCCTGACAGTCCAGCCAGTTTCCATCAAACAATTTAATGGCGGAAGGTCAATGCCAACGATGCCCTGCATCAAACGTATTGATCGATGAAGAATTAATTGGACACCTTGCTCAATGTAAACGTTGTCATAAAGCAGCTGGACAATCATAATGATACAATCGATTACCGAGGAGGGACATCGAAAGTCTCTTTTTTCAATAGAGGAAAAAGAGAGCTATCTACTTTTTTCTTATGTCCCAAGGGACTTCCTCGATCAATAAAGGGTCTTAGTATGGTTCTTGAGCGGTTGATGCTGCAAGAGTAAGTGCCCAAACATGCGACCTATTTATGTATGGGTCGGAAGATCATTACTGTGGAGGGAGGCTCGCACCAACCTTGCTAGGCGGGGAAGTTCGCAATGTTCTAACCGAGCTTGATTGGGATATTCCTCTTAAAGAAAAACTTTATTCATGAAATGAATGGAATTGCATGAGAGATGTTTAATTTTCCACCTCCGATCACTCGGCCACCATTCTGCAGCGGTGGACATTTGCTAATTTATGATCCAAAGCAATCGATGAAACAACTTTCGTACGGAATCAAGATTCAAATGCTTTCAGCATATATGCATGTTCCCTCTAGAGGAAACAACTTGCTCTCAATTTGATTTCCATGTCATGCTTAAGGAATATCACATTACGTGGTGCTGTAGTCGCCTTATATCCAGAGACGTACAGGAAAAAGGAAAGAACCAGAAGAAATCATGATCAGTGGTTTCTGCTATATATGAACACTTGAGCATAGCTAGCAATGTGGGAGACCATTCTCTTGGATTGTTGCAGGATTCACCAAAGGTGGTGATGCATGAGACTTTCTCGTAATGCATAGCCTTATATTAACAAGCACGATTTTCTATTCAACTTTATTAGCACCTAAAGTTTAATTTGTTAGTGACAGATATTCTTACTTTTTATGTATTGCTTGATGGTTTTTATCATTGTATTCTATTTTAGAATTCCATTTACTTAATGGTCTTCTGAGGAATTAGTAAAACTTTGATTATTATTAAAAAAAAAAAAATTCTGAGAAATATAGGTTACTATTATCTGGTTTTTAGCCTCTACAAATGCAATTCTCTTATGTTTCATGAGTTGTGCCTTATCTTGGCTAGCCACAATCTAAGTGGCTAACTTCCTTTTATTAATAAGAAAATATCCTTCTCTCTGTTTTTTTTTTTAAATCATAGTTAGAGAAAAGGATACACTTTTGATAACAAAGATTTATAGCCTCCTATTCTTAAACCCATGATTCACTAGATTTTAGTATTTATATAAAAGGTTAAAAATTTCATACTGAAAAATTAAAACTCAAGATTTTGATGATCAAAACTGTGATACATATTTGATGACAAACGGTATAAAAGTTTTGTAAAATTAAAATTAAGAATGTCGGTCAATACTTGAGAAGATTCAATAATTTGAAGGTAATATTCTTACTATTTAGCTAGTACTCAACCACGTCCACAACAGTGGACGCAGCCTTTGTTTTCAATTTGAAGCTTCAAGGCTGCCTTCGTCATTTGTCCTGACTCCTTCCTCTCTTTTCTTTTCCTTTTTATATAGACGAGAAGATTTTATTAATATTAAGATAAACTTTTGAAGGTAAACTTGTAGATGACTTATTCTTGGTGGTTTGCGACCTGAGTTGAATCCATTTATTCTTGGTGGTTTGCAGCAGGTTGTTATGATTTTGTATAGCACAAACACAACATGTTCAAGTTACTTTTTTGTTGTAATCTCCCCTGCTCCTTCTCTACTTATGAATGTTTTACTCCTAGAGAATCTGACTATCAATGGTTACAGTATATATACTAACATCAATAATATTATACTTTATTCTACATTTTAAAAAACATCGGAAAAATACTGTGCATTTACAGTAGATATATACTTATTACATGGTAGATATATACTTATTATATCATGGATCACACTATAAACATAGAGTGTTTACATCGTGGATGATACTGTAACACCTAGGAGGTTTTGTCTTTATTATTTTTAGTCAAAATATGTTATTGGATCTAGTTGTTGTCTAGCTGCCATATCCAAAGAAAAACAATGTGCAGGAAAAACATTATTGAGTCTAGCTGCGGAGCCACACCCAACTAGCTCAGCAAAAAGAGCCAATGTGATTGGGTTTGACTCTTTCTGCAGAGCCAGTTGGGTCTAACCCGGCAATCATATCTAATAACATCGGCCAAACCACAACCTTGGGTTTGATTGTGGAGCCAAACCCCATATAATTAAGTCTGGTTGAAGAGCCAAACCAAATCATAGTGACTCTTTCTGCGGAGCCTGTTGGGTCTGACTCTGCAGCCAGACCAAACAACGTTGGGTTGTTGGGTCTGGCTGCAAGGTTTCTTTTCTTTAATTTAGTTTTAACGAATCAAATAAATATTATCTTAATATATATACTTTAAAAAAATAATCATTACATAATAATATGATAACTAGTATATTGGCCCGTGCTCCACAGCAGGTTAATAATAATTTTATTTTTTTAAATATAAACATGCTTGGGTTGGATTAAAGAAATTTATTATTGACCTTTAAAGAACACCGGACAATATTCTAGTACTGTTTAATCATCAAAGCCGAACACTTTCTTTTTACCTATTATTTATTTACAGGAAGTAAAACCTTACCAGTCGTTTCTACACCTGCATGCTGACCCTGCTATAAATATCTGTAGATCCACCAGTTTTGCAATACTCCAAACGATGATTTCATGACTTCAATTTCGAACTAAACCTTCCCTTTTCCCAGAGTCTAAACACCAACCCATTACATTGTTCCTCTATATATTGCTACAGAAAGTTAATAATGGAGGTTCAAATCACATCAAGAAAGCTCATCAAGCCATCAGTTCATACGCCTCCTCACCTTCAAATTCTGAAACTTTCGATTCTTGACCAGTATCCATATTATGTACCCAATATTTTCTACTACACCAATGCCAACCATGAAATAGAGAGCATCAACACACAGAAGCTAGTTGAGCAGCTAGAGAAATCATTGTTAGAAGTCTTAACGCTCTTTTACCCTCTAGCAGGAAGATTCATCAAAGACAAACTCATAGTTGATTGTAATGATGATGGGGTAGAATTCTTGGAAGCGAAAGCTGATGGAGACCTCACTCAAATTCTCCAGCAAGAACCCAAACCATATGAGCTGCTTCGTCGTTTGGTTCCTTCTTTAGCAGAATCTGCCACTAGTCCTTAATTTATTAGCTATTCAAGTTAACATTTTCAAGTGTGGAGGGCTAGCAATCGGTGTGCTCAATTCGCACAGGATAGCTGGTAGATGGACCATGTCAAGATTTATCAATGCATGGGCTACAACTCATTTTCATGATCAAGGGATTAGTAAAGTTACTCCTCCAATCTTCGTTTCACCATTTAACTTCCCGGATTCCAGCAGGCTCAGGTTTCCAGTACCTCCACCTCGCATGGCTAGTAAGAAAATTGTCACGAAAATATTTCGGTTTGACAGGGAAGCAATAGAGAAACTGAAATCTGAAGTAATTAGCGGTGCTGATTCCGGAGTCAAGCATCTCCCTTCGCGTGTGGAGGTGGTCTCAGCACTTATATGGAAAGCTCTCATTAGTGTGGCAAAAGAGAAGCATGGATACCTCAGGTCTTCTTCAATGAGTATGCCTTTCAATTTGAGAGGAAAAGTTGGTGTCCCGCTAGATAATCAATGTGGAAACCTTTGCAGGCCTATCATTGCTCGGTTCGATGCTAAAAATCAGAGCAAACTCGTGTTGAGTGAGCTTGTGAGTTTGATAGGAGATGCTAAGAGAAGAGCCAGTTCGGAATGCGTAAAGGCCATAAACATTCCTGAAATGTTTTCAATGGTGACTAATTCTTTTGCAGAGATGTTTGAAGAATTGAACAAAAGCGAGGTAGATATATTCAGGTTCACAAGCTGGTGTAGGATGGGCTTGTATGAAGTTAACTTTGGCTGGGGAAAGCCTGCATGGATGAGTCTTGTGCCTCCAAATATAGAATTAACTGTCCTGAATGATACTAAATCTGGTGATGGAATTGAAGCTTGGTTGAACTTACATGAAAAGGACATGATTCAGCTCCAACAAGATCCAGATATCATGGCCTTCACTTCTTAGCTAGTAATATCAGTGGCTTGGGATCAACAAGAACAGGATCCTCCCGAAAGGGCGGCCAATTGTCGCAATAACGTAATGTAATCAATTTAAGTTTGTATTGTTGAATTGCCTATCTTTTTTCTTTGGTCTTAATTTGTTGTTATGGAGTATTAATGTCCTTAAATTAGTTGGTTTTATGGAAGTTTTCTGCACTGTGTAGATGGCTGTCCTCCTTTCCCTCTCTGATTTCTTAGGATGTGTATCAATGAGCCTTGTAATAAGTTGTGCTGTACGGTAAGGAAATGGCTATTACCGGTAGGGGCAAGCATTCGGTTCTGGTTTAATTTTTTTTTCTTTCTATTTCCTCATATGTTTTTGTTTTTGTTATATATATATATATATATATATATATTATCTTGGACATGTTTCATGGGTGATACATGCATGGATGGTTACTTTCAAGAATCAAACCATGTGGAAGAGCCCATGAGCTCGAGGTTCTGATTCGATCACACATTTATACGTGAGTTGAGAGATACAAGTGGTAGAATACAAACCAGAAATATAAATTGATCTAATCGTTTTCATTTGGCTTTCGCTGGTTGTAGGAAATATATTGTTAAAGGCAAACCCAAAAGGGTCCAAGCATTCTTATCTGAAGAACACAAACCGCTGCTTGAACACTGAACCTGCTCTTTTCATCCACCCGGCAGGTGGCGATACAATCTTTTTATCTGCGTTTCCCCAGAGAAACCACTGTTGCATAATGATGCAACTCTGATCCTATATCTCTGATCCTATGTCAAGCTGTGGCTGTTCTCTTGTACCCTAGATAACTGCTCTATAAGTTACATACAGACTGAAGGGAGCAGGCTGAGATTTTGCGTTGCAAAAGAAGCTGCTTGAATCTTGAAGGCCATCATACCACTTTTTTATTTGCACTATATATCTTTAATATGCTTTATTCATTTGATATCTGATGATGGACTTCCAAAAGTAATGACCAAAAAGAAGTGTTGTGTGAAAATTGGTAGTGAATTTCTTGATGTTTGAGATGAAATGTCCTCCGTAAATCAATTCTCCCCAGTCAATTGACTGCTATCAATATCAAGGGAAAATCTCAAACAAGTCCTTGTGCTATTAACACAAATTACAATGGATTCCTACCACTAATTGAATTTCTACTCTATTTATATCTTATTTATTATTTGATGAATATTTTTTTTATTATTTATACCTTATCAATCAAGTTTCGAGTATATAAAAATTTATTATTCAATACAATATATATATAAACAAGATTTTGGAATACTACCTCGATTTAGTCCTTGTGGTTGTGTCAATTCATGAGCTAACAAGTTCCTGTATAACAAATTTGGTTAAATCTACCCTATTTTAGTCAATTAAACCTAATTTAGCTAAACTTCCAATCAAAATAAGACTCATTTATCCTATATTAAAAGACTAAAAAAACTAGTCTAAATAGAAGTGTTATTAAATCTAGCCTACTTGAATTAGGTTTAATAATAAAAAAAAAAAAATCCAGCATACTTGATAGGTAATTTAAAACTTAACTTGAATAGGGTTTGAAAAAAATAAATAAAAATTTATATATATAACTCTATTAACTTAAAGGCTAACAAAATTTAATTAATCCAATTTTAATTTTTTTAAAAAATTAAAAGATATTATTTTATTTTTTTTTAATTAAAATAATATTATTTCAATTAACTTGAATCAACTTGTTTAATTATTAACCTGAACCTTGGACCGGTTCATGAATTAAACCAGTTTTAATATTTGGATTGTAATTGACGGAATTTGATGAGTATAAGGTACATTTGAAGAAAGTTCATACAAATACAAATACAAATACAAGGGCTAGTTAGGGGTTTTTGTGTTTCCCTTACGTGTGAAAAGCAGGCATAACAGAAACTGGAAGTCTACACCAACAAAAGCAAATACAAAACGCTTTCTCTGTTCCTCGAGAGGAAAGTTTGAGAAAACAACGCAAAGATAGTTACTTTTTGATCGAACAGGCCATATTTCACATAGATTTGCTGCTAATATCTTGCCATAATATTCTCCCTACCCTTGAGCGTGTGTGAGAGAGGCGCATTGAACATTAACAAAGAGCAATACTTTTATGTGGGTGTTTATGGAGAGCATTTATTAGTTTGTGATTGTGATAATGGTAATTCTGGGGATTTCCTTCATGGTTTTTCTGGGTTTTAGATTTTAGAAGTGGGGTTTTAATTGAAGTTCAAAAGGGTGACTCTTTTAGAGAAATTTTGAAGAGTTTTTTGCTTTTTTGTGTTTTTGCTTGAGTTTTGGGGATTGTGATGACTGAGAAAAGTTAAGGTTAGCGTGTTAGGATTGTGGTTTGGTTTTTGAGCTTGTGGTGTTGTGGACTTATGGGAGAGACTGGGATTGAAGAGGGAGAGGCATGTGATTACATGGACAATGGTGATCAGAATATTGATATTGATGAGGCTCTCTCTTACCTTGTAAGGGTTTCAGTAATATTTTGATAAAAAGTTTTGATTTTTTTCTTTTGGGGTTTTGTAATACAATTGATTTTGCTAAAATTGTAATTGCCGTTTTGAAACTACATATATAATGGGTCCTGTAATTTTAAACTAAATGGGCAGTTGGTGCTGTATGAATGGTTGTCTACTTGGCTTAGGAGCTCTTAACAATTTGTTAATAGTTTTTTGGTCAGTGTAGTTCCTGAGAATATTCAGTAGAAAAGAAATAAAAAATCTTGGACTTCTAATTTTGTTGTCTTTGGTCAGAGAATGAACATTGGTATTTCGTGTTTTCTTTTGGGGTTTTGTAATACAATTGATTTTGCTGGACCTGGATTGTGCTGTTTACTACTGTAAAATTCTACAGTCTCGTTCCTGTTCCTGCTGAAGAGCTGGTTAGTGTCTGAACTCTTAAGTTAACTTGATGAAACTAATAAACCTTTGTTGAATTTAATAAACCATTTGTATAGAATGGATGTTTATTTAGAACATGGCTATTTGATATGCCTTAACATATATTGTGTTTAAAAGAACATAAGTAGAACTGTGCATTGGAAAATTTTCTCTACTGACAATGGGATTGAGAAGGAATTCTCTATTTTATATGAATCGTTAACATTTTGGAACTTTTGTGACTAGCATTATGCCAATTTATCCGTGTAATGTTTTGTAATAACCTTTCCGCTGTTTTAAACTCTTTTTTTTCCTTTTGTTCTTGCGATTGCTGGTTGTTTTAATTTCTTTTTGTCATTGCCTTATATTTTGAGTTACATTAAGCAGTTGGTGTTTTTATAGGATGATAGGATTCAGGACATCTTGGGGCAGTACCAAAAAGATTTTGAAGGTGGAGTTTCTGCAGAGACTTTGGGTAAGTGATGCATTAGAGAATTACTAGAAAATTGTGGGAAGTTCTTTGGTTCTATGTTGGAATTCTTTAAGCCATGGATTGGGACTAACTAATTTTGACAGGTGCAAGATTTGGTGGTTATGGTTCGTTTTTACCTACTTACCAGCGTTCTCCTTCCATATGGTCAAATCCAGTAACCCAGCGGAAAGTACAAAGCCATGGCATGCTACCACCTTCTCGTGATGATCAGCTGACAGAGGTAGGTTCTAATTTTAGGGTTCAGAAACAATAGCTAGTTTCTTCTATGTCATTGGTTTTTGAATGCTATGGTTTATTTCATTACACAGGGTGCCTCTCAGAACTCCACAAGCTCATTACATGAGACTGTTTCTGCAAGACCTGCAGCTGCTTTGAGAATTTCCTCTCCACTGCCTTTAGCAAGGCCTTTGCCTGAGGATAGGTTAGTTAAAATTCAAAGTTCGAGAGAATATGTTTCTGGTTATGAACCACTTCAACGTCCAGTTAACCAGTCAGACCAGAAAATGCTGAAGCTACGAATCAAAGTGGGGTCAGATAATTGTTTGCCAGAGCAGAAAATTTCAGCAATCTACAGTAATCTTGGCTTGGACATGTCTCCATCATTATCATCAGAGGACACTGACAGCCCCTCTGAATGGGAGAGGGATTTTCCAGATTCTCTAGAGGAACAAATGGATTCTCCAACTTGCATTGTCAGGGTGAGGTGTCTTCCACTGATCTAATATTACAAGCATTATTCTTTACGGGTTGTTTCTCATTTAGCTGTTTTTGTTTTTCATTTTAATTGTGATGGGATGAACAGATTATGACCTCTTCTGCTATACCAAGTGGTGCAATGTTGTCACCTCTTCATGATTGTTTGCTTAATTTATCAGAACAGAAAGATTCTTTGGACCATGAAAGAACAGCACCTGTGCAAGAGTTCTCTGTCCTGTGGGCTGACGAGAAAGGGCCTGTCAAGAAGCAAAAGAAGCCAAGTGATAGAAGTGTGAGGTTGGTGGAGCTGAAGAATGAACACTTTTATGATCCACCCAATTGTTTTAGTGCCTTTTTGAAGAATGAATCAAGGATAGAGACCTCAAATGGAAACCATATGTTATCTGATGCAAGAAATCACCCACCTGGATCCAAAACTGCTAAAATGGGTGGAGTAGCTGCTGGAACAGGTACAAAATTCAGAACCAATGTGAGTGGGGCAAAAGAGGAAACATTTAGCCAAAAAGATAGCAAGATGCATGAAGTAAGTGCAAAGGCTACTTTGACCAGAAAAGTTCTGAAAGATAAAAAATTAGGCTGTGACCCTAGAGACAATGGGAGCAAAGGTGATAAAAGTCTTGATTTGTCTAAAGAAGATTACAGCATGCCTGAGGGAATGAGAAAATGTAGAGAGGGAACTTTGGATCTTACAAAACAGAAGTTTGAAAAGAAGAAAACATCCCACTTACATGATGATATGAAGGTATCTCACAGGGAAAAACAGCTATCTGCTGGCAAAAAGAAACCTATGGGAAGCAAATATGATCGTATCTCTACTGACAAGTCAAATAATAGCATGAGGATCAATTTGTCTGCAGAGCCAAAAGAAAAGATCTTTCAAAAAAGCAGCCTTCCATGTAGAAGTAAAGGGGATAATGCATTGCACGAAAACTTGAGAAAGGTCAAAGTTAAACATCCTGTATCGATTGGTGACAGAAAAGCAGGGAGAAGTGAATCTAGAAACCATCTGCTGGGAACTTCTGTTGGAGATGAGACAAGGGACTGTAAGCGTGAGGTACATGAGAAAAAAACCCTTGCTTTCAGAAACAAATCAAAGGTGGGTTCAGTTGATAAAAAAAACAGTTTGGTTTCAACTTCTAAAGCAAATTTAAGAGGAGACATCAATGGTGGTGCGCCATCAGCTGGCCCACTTTCTATGGAGGTTGCACCACATCTTATAGAGGAAAATTGGGTGTGTTGTGACAAGTGTCACAAGTGGCGGCTTCTACCATATGGTACAAACCCTGATCAGCTTCCGCAGAAATGGCTGTGCACCATGCTTGACTGGCTGTAAGGGCTTTTGTTGGATATATGAACTTTTATGGTTGTGTCAGTAATGGTTAGAGATTAATTAGCATGAATTTAGTTGATTCTTACTGATTATCTTCAACTTTGAACAAATAATAAAACCATGTTAATGTGGACCTTGATACTTGGTGATTTGTGTCTAGCTAGCAAGAATACATCATGCTGTACCTTGCTGTCTTTTGAAAATTTAGGAAGAGTAGGTCATTGGGTCATGCAAGTATTTTTTATTTTTTTCAATGACAAGGTGTTTTCAATAAAATTAACTGATTAATGTGAAGGATACTTTGGAGTTCAGATGCTCACTATTAACCTCCGCATGATTATAATTCTCCAAGCTACATGATAAACTACCCTTCAGGGTGAATGCATGTTTTTTTCCTGTTGAAGAAAATGTTTTTTCTAGTGCGCGCACTCTCTCTCTCTCTATCCTCTCTAATTTTAACTCTGATGGAAACCTTTTTCAGGCCTGGAATGAACTGTTGTACTGTTAGCGAGGAGGAGACAACGGACACTCAGCGTGCACAGTGTCGACTCTCTGTTGCAGGGAACCACGATGGCCGGCTAAGCCATTCTGTCAGCACTGAATCTTCAATTACCTTCGTTAATACCTGTCTTGATCAAAATCCACAAGATCTTAGTTTTAGTGGTGGAAAGAAGAAACATGAAATTAAAGAAGTGTCTAATCCAGCTCAGTATAGTCTTTCTAAGAAGTTGCTGATCTCAACAAGGAAGAATGAACATGTCTCTATTGAAAGAAGGTTACAAAACAGGAGCTTGCCTTCTTGGGAGAAAAAGTTGGAGAAAAGATTGGGTATTCCTCATTCAAACTAAATTTACTTGTCTTGGCAAGGGCTATAATGAAAGATTTGTTTATTTCTTGATTGCTAGGCATGCTAGCATCAACTCACATTCATGTTGGCAGTTCTCAGCTTTTGGGCCAAAATACATGGTTTTTGTAATTTCTGTAAAGTTCATTCAATGAAAAAAACTCGAATTTTCCTTGTAGTCTAAACTAGACCTTTGTTTGTACCTTGCAAACCTCTTTGTTGTTCTATATTGCTTGAGAAAATAACTATTGAGGTTAGAGCACATTGTCATTTCCAGTTCTAAAAGAGAATTGGGATAACCCATCAGACCAAGAAAAATGAGAAAGAAGAGAATCACCTACTCATGAAAAGGTGGAAACGGAACCAACCATTTGAGACCAAGTTCTTTATGATAAAAGAAATATCTTAGATTTAGACCAGAAAAATTGGAATAAATATGTGATGGGTGAGGCGGATTAGAGTAATCGCCTCAATATAAAGGTTGAAAAATGTACTTTGACAGCTAATGGAAATTTTCCTTTCTGATTTTCCTTTTCCCCTTTCATGGAATCTGTTGAAACTCATTAAAGCTTGATACTTGATGTGATGGTGTTCGTGGAAATAAATACAGCTAGATGTTGTTTCTTGTTTGATATAAGTTTTGCTGGTAGACACTGGTGGATGTGGGTTCTATTAGTTGATACTCCAAGGCATTATTACATCTAGGATATGTTTCCGTTAATAGATGACCAGATTTAGATGTGCTCTCTGGTGACCTTTCTTCAGCTATCAAATTCCTTGTGTGGATACATAAAATGTTCTTCTTTGCAGGTGATGTGCAGCCACAAAAATCAAAGACCAAGAGAGAAGCTGATCAAGAAAGTTGCAAGCTTTCTAAAAAAGCAAGGACAGACAGTATGCACTTTGCAGAGGAAGATCATAATACTGGTGGATTCTCAAAGAAAGAAATGGGAAATAATGATAAAAAGAATTCATCTTCCAGAGAAATGAGGTGTCTCGCAAAGAATTCCACAAATCTTTATGTTGAAAAACATAACCAGTTTCAGAAGACACTGGTTACAGAGGATCAAGATACAATGGGTATTCAGAGGAAGAAGAGAAAGTCTAAAGACAGGATGAACAGTCAGATCTATCAAGGTAACCATTCTGGTAATAGGCTAAATAGCTGTATTTCCATGGAGGAGACAAGTTGGAGCAAATGCAGAAAAGAAAAGAAGCCAAGAAAATGTAAATTTGAAGAAAAGGTCTCCAGTGCAAGCAAGGGTGTTTGCGAACTGTTTGAAAAAGATAAGATGAATTATTTATCCCAATCAACTGTTGATGGTAAGAATTCAGAAAGAAGGGATTTGAGAGACTTCCAAGATGTGAAGGGCTCACCTGTGGAGTCAGTCTGTTCTTCACCTTCGAGGATTTCTAACCAAGGCAGCCCTAGAAGGACCTTTTCAGGTGATCATGGTAACACAGACATTGATTTTTATCATTTCAGTGGCCAAACAAAATCCTTAGAAGGTGAACGTGTTGGTTTAAGTAACTGGTCTGGGACCTCAAGGAAGGAAAATGCTCCTGTTTCTGCACCTATCAACAAAAAATCAAGGGAAATCTGTAGACATGATGGTGATGAAGTTGAGAAATATTATGCTGGTCAGAAGGTTTCTTCCATCAAAATTCTAAATAATAGTAACAGAGAGGATAACCAATTTAGATGTGAGGGATATGAGGCCTCACTTGAGAAAATGGATGCTGTTTCTCAAAAGGATTGCAATGCAGCTTCACATCATAATGTTCTGCAGAACTGCAGCAGCAGTAGATCTTTGGACATGCTTGACAAAATTAATCAAGTGGAAAAGGCTGCAGGGAAATGGAAATCATTGGATTTCTTATTTTGTGGTGATAAAATGGAAAATCAGTCTTGGAAAAATAGTGAAAATGATGCATCGGAAGTTAATGGTTCTAGTTTTGAAGACTTGGCAAGGGCTCCAAGACAACTTGGAAAGGATGATCGTCGGAATGGGTTTCAAGATGTTACACGAAGGTTTCCTTTGCCTGATGCCAGCAACACTATTGCATCAAATCATATCAGAAATTATTTCTTTAGTCAGGTAGCAAATGATGCTTTGGAAGGAGCCAAGGATCTTAAGCATTCAACAGATTCTCTTAAGGTTTTTCCTTCTGTTGCTGTCTTGATTCTTTAGCTCTAGAGAATTTCACTTTGGTTTACCGTTCTTCTGGAGAGTGCCTTATTTGGTTATATATTTACCATAAAGAAAGTCTGACAATTCATATGTTTTCTTCATACTTTGAAGGTTTCTGAATCAGGCCTTCAAAGTACTGAGTTATTCTTTCAGGCAGCTTTGAAATTTCTTCATGGGGCGTCCCTTTTTAATCCTCATAACAACAATAGCACCAACAGTGGGGAGATGACATCAGCTGAAATGTATGTTCGTGCTGCAAAACTGTGCGAGTAAGTATAGATTGCCAACTACTGTAAGACTCTGTTTTGTCTTTCAGAGGTTTACAGAAAGAAAAGAGAAGGAAAAGGAAATTTTCAATCAGTACAGAGGAGATTATAATGGATTGTGTGATAAAAAATCCAAAACTGGCAGTAGACTCACAGTGACTCAGAATTGATGGTCCCACTTTGTACTTTCACCTAGAGGACTGGTTACATTATCTAATTAAATTGTTTTTATGGTTAGACCAAGCACATAATTTAAATCCCACACAAGCCTTCAATTAACTTGTTCTTGTAGTAGATTTAGTATGAGATTGTTACTCTGATACTCGAAGTGTGTAGACAAGGCAGGATACAATCATGAGGCGATAGGCATCACCACTAAGAAAATCATCACTGAAAGTAAGTCCTGAATATAAGCTAAAAAATTGAGTTTTCACATAAAGTTTAGAGCAACATATAGTTTTAAGTTAATTTAATGTTGCAAGGACTTTATATAGAGCTTCCATGTAATTGCTTTTGAAAGTGTGCAAGTGCCAGCAATAATCATTGTGTTATTGCACTAACGGACTACCAAGTCATAACTGTTTAAAAGTTTGATGATGTGTGTGTCCTTTTAAAATATTATCTGTATAACTGCAACTGGATGCTATCAGGCTTTAAGTTCCCTGTTTATAGCTGGAAAGGACATATTCTGGAATAAACATTTTGATATATTGCTAGTCAGAAAGTTTTTGCATTTTTCTAAAACATATTCCCATCTACGATTAAGCCTATACTTTGTTGAGGGAATAATTTTGAAAATGTTGTTTATGTCATTGTTCCTGCTTCTACAGATATTGTGCTTCTGAATTTGAGAGATTCAATGCCTTGGCATATGCTTTTTTGGCATACAAATGCATTGAAGTGGCATATATGCGGGGAGTCCATTCCAATGACCTCACTGCAAGCAGGGATCTGAATGAACTGCGAACAGCATTAAAAAGGGTTTCTCCAGGTAAATAATAAATAATAAAAAACAGGCATGGTTTCGAAACAAACTAAAAATATTTGAATGAATATAATCCTTGAAAACACGTCATACCAATGTCATATCTTTACAACATTAGAATTCAAAGAGAGCAGAATTTTTGCTTGACATTTTCTCTTCTGTTCCTCAGTTGAGTCCCCATCTTCTTCTGACTCTGATGTTGAGAACCTAAACAGTGAAGTAAAAGTGGAGAATAGAAATATAACTAAGGATGTTGGTTGTTCTCCAGCAGCTACAGCTTGTATCATTGCTGCTAGAAACCAGCCCAGCTTTGTTCGGTTGCTTAATTTTGTAAGTATACCTTTTGTAGTATACTATTTCCTTTTTGTTTGCGTACGGTTTCTTCTTAGTGATTGCATGTATCAGATCGATTTGTAAACTAGCTGCAGTCATGAAAAAGTATTTGAACAAAATGGGAGCATCTGTTCAGAAGCAAAAAGCAGCGCATCAATCATTTTAATTTAATGGGATATCAATGCTTGATGGAAAAATCCTGAAACTCCCACGGAATCCATATAATAACAAAAAAAAAATTATGAATTTTTCTTATTTCATTTTTTATCATTCATTGTAAACTCTTTTTTCTTCTTACCATATAGACAACAGAAAAATTATTATATGGGTGTTAATAAGACCATGCAATTAGATGGTATGAGCCACGCCAAATTTTCGTGAGTTCTTTCATGGAGCCATATGAAACGTGTCTAGGTTTTCTTGTATGTTAATTTCTCCATCATCTCTGTCCGTAGAGAAAATTGGAATAGTGACAACAAAAATTATCTTGGTTTTTGTTCTTTTAATCCAGACGATTGGTATTTGCAACAGCTGATCCAACTTTCAAAAATAGCCAGGAGGAATGATCAGTGGGAGTCATTATTCCCTGATGCTCCAGTGTAGATAGGGCCTTTCACTTCCTTTCATTTCTCATTGTTGCATCTTTCTCCCTTTACTCGTGATGCGGTCTAGCATTCCTGTTATACTGCATCTTGCGCAGTACCATAATTTAGGCACGATGCTTATATATTATATGCAACTGGTTGCAGGCAGAAGATGTGAACCTTGCAATGGAAGCCTCAAGGAAATCCCAGGCTGCCTTTGCAGCTGCCGAAATAATTCTTTCAGAGACGGGCAATACTGAGGGTATTTCTTCCATTAAGAAAGTTCTTGATATAGGCTTCCATGATGTAGAGGGGCTATTGCGGCTGATACGCCTTGCAACAGAGAGCCTTCACAAAACTCCTTGATGCCCTGTGGAGCATCTTAATGCCAGGAAAATGTTCTGCTCCTCCACTTCATATATTCACAAGGAGATGCACAGTTTCCATGTTCATGCTCTCGGCTAGTGCTTGAGTAAGGCTGCCGAGGGCCAAGGAGGTGTTTGGAAGTGTGATAATAGTTATTTTTTAAAGTGTTTTTTATTCGAAAATGCATCAAAAATTTTATTTTTT
Organism: Populus alba; assembly: GCF_005239225.2. Lineage (NCBI taxonomy): Eukaryota > Viridiplantae > Streptophyta > Magnoliopsida > Malpighiales > Salicaceae > Populus > Populus alba. Next base: position 2,089,581 of record NC_133288.1, read on the forward strand.
TATTTTTTATTTTTTTTATATTAGGACATCAAAACAATTCAAAAATACTAAAAAAATTAATTTAAAGAAAAAAAATTCAAATTTTAATGAAAAACATGTTGAAACTTGATGCCAAACATCTAGGCTTTTCTGGAAATTTTTGTTTACTTGTGGGATGCAGTGCAGTTGAACACCAGTTTTGATACTCCAAGCTGTTCATGAAGATAAATAGGTTTTCAAAAATTATGGATAGCAATTAGGAACGCATTCAAAGATGACAGTTTTGAGTGCAAGAGGCATGGTATGCATCATCACCACCGCCACTCTTCTCTTCCCTTGTGTTTTTCTTTGTTATGGTATTATTATTTGGATGTTTAGGCTGTTGCATACACAGTGTTATTGCTATTTGTAAGCAGTTGTCTTCACAGCTAAGCTCAGAGGTAGCAAGTCAAAGATTAGTAGATAACCTGTACAGGAGAAATTAGGAGCTTGCTCACAATCACATTTTTCTTTGATGCTATAGTTTCATTAACATTTGAACTTTGATTTGTAATATACTGAAGAATATCATAATTCATCAGCTACAATTTCAAACCTTTCGAAGACCTTGGGTGAAGCTACCAACCCTTGTACACAAACCTCTTACCTCTTTTTCTCCCAGCTTTGACAAAAACCCTTGTGAGCGTGCATATCTACAGATATGGTTGAACTGGCATGTACTTAGCAAGACAATTAATCTTTTTAGTTTCTTTAACATCTTGAATATCAACCAGGTGATATGATCGTACCCCTCGAATCATTTCTTCTGGCTTGAATGGGATGCATACATGTATGAACAATGTTCTTGAGCTAAACTTACAATGCGCAATGTTACTGTAGCAGCATCGCCTAACCGCAAAGTTCAGTGTTATCGAGGTGTTTTATCTATAGTTTTTATATTCGATCTGAATTCAACCCCAAGATTATTAGGGTTAATTTAAATTTATTATTTTTATTTAAAATGACTCCGTCTCTTTCTTTATTTTATTTTATTTTTTAACTCCTTGATTTTAGATTAGATCAATTGAGTTACAAGTTAATGTATTGAGCTACTCGAGTTTGCACTTAATAATTATAGTTTTATAATTAATGAAAATATAATTAAAAGTGTGATAATGGTTGTTTTTAAAATATTTTTTACTTAAAAATAATATTTTTATTTTTTTAAAATTTTATTTTTAACACCAACAATAAAAAAAATATTTAAAAACTAATTTTAAACAATAAAAAATAAATTTTAATGAAAGTCAGCAAAGTGGATGCATGGTTGCTACTACATGCATGCTTCTTTTACACAGAAACTAAAATCACCATTGATGAAGGTTCAGTGTAATGATTGCAAGAGGGACATTGCTTGCCAAAAAGTCTCTCAGTCCAATGATTAAATTGGAATCTCGTACTTCAGGAGGGGCCTCGTCAGGGTCTCCTCTTGTCTTCCAACCACCAGACCTAATTGCTTAATAAGAACTCCTTTAAGACAGGAGGTGGACACTGCAGTCTTTCATTTTAGCAAACTCCATCCGATGGTTTTATATTTAATTAATTCTCTAATTGAGATTAATAACTATATTTAATTAACAAAAAAGGAAGATAACTAGGATTTTCTTATTAAATATGATTTATTTGCATCCGAGCGAATGGGATAAAATGAATCAAAGAAAACAATAGCTTCACTCTGTTTTTTTTTTTTTTTTGGTTATTTAATCATAATTTTTTTGTAAAAAAAATGAAAAACCTTTGTGGTCTCTTTAATCATGTAGTGGTTATCCACCAATCATTGCGAATTCATCCCATGAGCCCACTAACACATCACTTAATCACCCTTCGGTTAAAAAGAATCAACTTCCATGTTTTATAACATCTCTAGTTAATGAATAAACTTTTGTAAACTATTTTTCATTATTTTTTAGCCAAGGGCCCGTCAGAATTTATTCATAGTTACATCATGAACTTGTGTGTATATGGAATAGGGATATTTTTAATTTAAAAAATATATTAAAATATTTTTTATTTTTAAAATTAGCACATTAAAACCATGAAAAAACACTTACAGAGACTAAAAAAATCAATTTAATATTTTTTTAAAAATAAAAAACAGAATCCATCATAATGCTAAGCAAGAGGTACAAGACTCGGATGGAACTTCTATAGAAAAAAAAAGGGAGAAAAAAACATGTACAAAAAGTTCAGTAAATCTTTTGAACTACATGTTTGCACACGTGCGCACAATGAAAGTAACCTCCCTCATCCTTAAGTGTGTTTGGTATTGTCGTATCTGTTGTGGTTTTAAAAAAAAATATTTTATAAAAAGTACTTTTAGTTGAGGTTGATTTGAAAAAATATATGTTTGGTTAAAACTGTGGTTGATATTGAGGTTGAGTAAAAAGCAGTTTAATGTATTTGGTTAAAAAAAATACTTTTTAAATTGAGGTTATAAAATAATTAAAATATATATATTAATATTGATGGTTTTTAATTTAAATATTGTAGTTTTAACAACTGTTATTACATCATAAAATAAATAATTCTTTATATAAATTCATCTGACAAGGACTATAATTTCTATGGTTTTTTTTAGCGTGCAACAAAATCGGGTAAAATATCATCACGAATAAAATTGGGATTATGATTAAATTTTGTAAATGTTAAACAATCATGCGATCTCTTTCTAATTAATATAATGTTATTGAATAATGTTAAATACTAGTTTTCAAATAAAACATAATTAAAAATTAAAAAAAAATTATTGGATCAGACCCGATTCAAAATATTTTAGTTCAAACTGGACCGACCATTAGCAATTGATAAGTCAAACTATGCAAAGTGAGTTTTTAATTCACTTTACAATGTTCACTCAAAGTGAACAGTGCAAAGTGAATTAAAAACTCATTTTGCACAGTTCTGTAGAGTGAATAATTCACTCTATGAAACTAAACACACATAAAATCGGTGAAGTTTTGCTTTTGTTAAACTTGAGGCACAACCGCAAATATGGTGGGCTCCACCCAAGGAAAACTTCATTTTTAAACCTAACCAAACATCAATATCTATGGTACATAATCAAACTCACCCATTGCCGTAGATACCAAACGGGCACTAAATCTAGTGCAATCTTTTTTCATAAAATAAATATGAGACCTTGAAGTGGTACTTCAAGTCTTAAGCATGGGAGTCGATCCCTTTCCCTTTTTTTCTAAGTACAAGAATTCAAACAAATTCAATGGGTTTCAAGAACTTCAAGGACTCTCTTTCCTTAACGATATCATAAATTTCTTTTTTATTTTTTAATTAAAATTAATGTCTATATTAGTTTGCGCGCACCTTGACTAATCTCATGGGCCATAAAATTAACTATCATGTAATCTTATAGTGGCCTTAAGGTTTGTAATACTCAAACTAATAATCTCTAGGGAGCAAACCTAGAACTTAATTAGTTGAGCTACACCCCTCAGAGTTACAATATCATAAATTTCTTGCACTTTAAAGCGGCTCAAATGCATAGCATTTACTAAAGTTGTAATGGAAAGAAATTTATTAGGTTTTTTGATAGGTTGGCGATGGTAGCATATGTAATTATACAAACCACATGTGTAGCCATAATGAACGTTAAAAACAGATTTATGCCATGCTCAATTCATTTAAAGCTTAGAGTATTGGATTAAGAGTGAGTCAATGCATGCATCCATAGAGTATCTTTGGAATAACATTGTTTTGAACAAAAAAAAATTTGTTTAAAAAAATTCTTAAAATTAACTCCATTTATCCCACATGTGTTTAAGTAAATTTGTATTCAAAGTCATTTGAAATAAAACTTGATTGGAATTAGGTTTTAAATTGACTTACTAAGCTAGACTGGTGTGACTAGCAATGATCATAGATTGATATATTTGCTTTCTTTTCTTCTTTTTTTTTTCTTCGAGTGTCTGGGTAGATTTTATGTATTTAGATCAATCTTTTTTCTCCAATTAATTTATAGACATGCTATTTATTTTTGAGATGATAATTTTTAAAATTTAAACTTGAGATAATATTAAGAAAAAAGCACCATGAGAGATTGTGCAATAACATTGAACATGTTAGTGATATGGATATAACCCTTCTTTTAGGAAGAAATCATTACTTTTTGATAAATGCTTGTATTTAATTATTTAAAAATTTGTTATTGATGATATAGTGCACAATCTGATATTAATTATTGGTTTATTATTTAAATAAGTAATCAGTAAACTTATATCCCCTATTAATATGCTTTTTATATATTTTTAATGTTATCATCCCTGGCTCATATTCAATTAGATGTTGTAAGAGAATAAATCATAATCAACATGTAAAACCCAAATATGGATAACCAATCTAATACCAAATCAAGAAAATGTTTAGTTTTAATACAAGAAAACTTATATAAAGAGTATTTAAAACCTTAAATCAAAGTTATTCAGCTCATGATTCAGGTTATGAATTTAGTATATTAATCTGCATTAACTTGAATAAACTAAAACAACTTTATTTCACTTTATTATTTTGAAATAAAAACAATATTGGTTTCATTTTTTAAAAAATAAATAAAAACATTTCAACTCCTACTAGATTTTTTTTGAATCTTAGCTAGAGTTAGAGTTAGGTGGTAATAACAATTCTCAAATATAAACAATATCTTAATTGACATAGAATAAGCAGAATAAACATAATTATTAAATTTAGCTCGGAGATCAATCTTAACAATTAATTCAAGTTAATTTAATTTTTTTTAAAAAAATTAAAATAAAATTATTTTTAAAAAATACATAAAAAAAATTGATTTGAGTTATCTAGAATCTCATGTGAATCAAAGTTTTTAGTTAGGCTACATTGAATAAATTCTTTCTCTATTTTTTATGTATATGTAGGCCTACCCAGCAGGCCCGTCTTGTTTAATAACTAGGAGAATAAGAAAAGACACAATCACAAAATGACAAATACCCACACATATTAAATTATTTTTTAACCATTAATTCTCTGTAGATTTTACCGCAATCATTAAATATTACTATTATTGCAACTCATCGCTTTCTTTCTGCTTTATTTTGTTTTTGTGTGCGAGAGAGCTTGTGTTCTGCTTCTGTTCTTCAATCACCAGATAGATTCTCTCCTCACTCCAAAATTTCACCACAAAAAATATAAATGAAAATGGATGAATGAAAAAACCCATCTTTTATTTTTTGAGATCCAACAATGCCAATTTTTCTTTATCAAAATTAGGGATTTTTCCTCTCCCCCCCCTCCAACCCTTCAATTGAATCTCTAAATTAGCCACAAAAACCTTACTTTATCGTTCAATTCTCCATCCGGGTATTCTTAATTTAGTCTCCTGAATCCGATTTAGCTAAAAAGTTTCAATCTTTACACAGATCAGAGGTTGATGCTGTGTGAATGATTTTGTTGGTTTTTGGTGGGGGGTTTTGTGGCCGTTTGATTTGTTGACTTTTTGAGTTTGAATCTTTGATGTAAAGAAGATAAGAGTGGTGGGATTTTGATTTGGTTAGTGTTTCATGCTTGCATGTTGAAAATTGTGGAGTTTTGGTACTAAAGTTTAATCATTTTTGTTGATTAACATTAAGGGTTTTTGGGGTTTGATAATTTGTAGTGTTGTTTTAAATTTCTTCTATTTGTTGAATTTTGGATGTATAAGCAATAAGGGGTCCTCTGCTAAATTGTAGAGGATCCCACGCGGGTGTTGGTTAGATTTTATAGTTTTTGTTGGGAACTGGGGAAATGAAAAATATAGTTATTTGAATTGTGGTTTCTCTTGGAGTGATTTTGCTAGAATTGAGATTTTGTTGATTGGTGGTGTGTCAAGTATTGAGTGTATTTATATAAATTATTTTTTGGACGGAAAATGTTTGGTTCTGGTTCCAGTTCTGGCCATGATAATAGTGGAGTAATTCCGGTGCGCTTCGTTTGGCCTTATGGAGGGGGAGAAGTGTCTATCTCTGGTACCTTTACTAGGTAAGTTTCTAAATTGACCAGATTTTTGTGATGATCACCAAGAATATTATTCTTTTTGTGGTAGCGAATTTACAAATGGCTTTTAGTTCTGTTATTGATAATGTGTTCTATTTTCATAACTTTTAAGGGTTTTTTTGGTTTGTGTTTTGGTGTGACGTGGGTGTCTAATTGAGTTGTAATTTGGGCAGGTGGATTGATCTTTTACCCATGTCCTTGGTGGAGGGGAGCCCTAATGTATTTCAAATTGTTGTTAGCTTAGTGCCTGGATTGCATCAGGTACGTTAAACCAACTCAGCTAGTAAAGCATGTTTAACAGTTATGCCTGTGATGATGACTTTGTAGTTGGCATTTGTGGGAATCTTTTGTTGCATTATATAATTATGTAAGTTTTTAGGGTTGAAAGGAAAGTAACTTGAATTTATGTTAATAACTAATCAATGTGCTTATGCTGTACAAAGATATTTCATAACTTTGTTAGTTATCTATAATAATTTATGAGCCTTTTGATCTTGTAAGCCATCAAAATGGAGTGATAGAAATGTTGGCAATAAATTATTTTTAAAATGTAACAATGGAACATGGCAATGAAAGCTATAGTGGAGTTGGCCTTAGGCTATCACTCAGAAAGGAGCCATCTTTAAAGAGAATCATCCCAATGGAACGTAAATGATTTATGACTATGGAGTTTTCTCAACGTTTCCCTTCACAAGGTTAAGCTTTGGGACATAATCCATTGGTTTTTACATTGACATCAAGATTATTGTCATAATAGAAAACTGAGCTTGTTCAAGTTTTTACGGCCACTAACATATGCATTTTGCATTAGCATGTGGTTTTTGACTGGCTCTATCTGTTGCCTTCTCAGAATATTTTTAGACGATTAATCTGATTCGGTTGACATCTCATATTCAAATTGCTCTCGATTTTAGAAGTCAGTTAAGTTAGTAATGTTATTTTTTTAGTCTTTTAAGAGATTGAATCTGCTTTAGGCTAAGCTAAAAAGGAACCATACAAACTACTGGCTTTCTGTAACCATTGCAGGGTCTTCATTCTCCTTTTTAATATGTTAATGTTTGTAGGAATGAGATAGAATGTTAAAGTGCTCTCTGTTTGGTGCATCTATGTGTGCTATTTTTCCTAACTAATGTTCTCATCAACAATTAAGGAATGTGAATTTCTAACATCTCTGCTACTTTCAAAATCGTTGTCATTTTTGCACACAGTTCAAGTTCCGTGTAGATGGACAATGGCGGGTTGATGACCAGCTATCCTTTGTTGATGGGCCTTATGGGGTGGTAAATACTGTTGTCTTAACTGAGGATCCTCCACAAATACTTAATTCCGAGACACCTGGGAGATCCAACATGGAGCTGGATGATGTTTCTGTTTGCCCGGTAAGATACATTTCAGCTTTGACATTAACAGTCGCTTTCAGACCAGTTTTTAAGCCCAGATATTTGGCTGTTGTATCTCATAGTGTGTGTTCTTATTTTCTAAGCACCATCCTCATGGCAATGCTTGGGAGTAGCCATTTTTTCTTTGAATTTTAGCAGCAATTGCACCTTCTCAATCTTAGACCTCCGTTTATGTGCATCCACGTTGTGTTTCATCTGTGCTGTTGCATCTCTTGTTTGTTCTTCATAGACAAGATTCAATTCAGAATTGCATGTATGGATTATTTTTGTATTGCCTCAGGGGAATGTAAACATATCAGTAGGGAGGCCCAAAGTAGATAAATATGAGGCAGATGAATCATCTTAAATAAAGAAACAGCAACTGTTACCCCCCTTGTTTCTTTTTTCAGCCCTCTTTGTTTTTTTTACCTGAAAAGACTTATTTAAATTTCCTTTCTGGGGTTATTACAAGAGAGAAATAGGTTGGAGCTGGAAATGAAGCAGAATAGCAAATTTGTGAATTGAGAATATTTTAACCTGGGGGAAAGGACAAAATGGCAAATTTGGGAATGAGTATGACATTGAGCTGCTTAAGTTTGTTCATCTCTTGAAATCATGATACAGAAAAGGCGACGAATCTTGTTGAGATTATTAATTATTTTATGCTAGATGCTTCCTGTGTATTCCTTCAGGGCAGAGTTGGTCACTCTGTTAGTTCGTACTTTTCAGGAAGTAATCCAAGGGATATCAGCAACTGAGTTGGAGGTCTCTCGTCATCGTATTTCTGCTTTCTTGTCCACACATACTGCATATGAGTTGCTTCCAGAGTCAGGCAAGGTTTGAATGCTTTACCTTCTTCAGGAACTAATTGTACTCTCATTCTCTATGTTTTCAACCACAACCGGGAGGGTCATCTGTTCCTTGTTCTGTCTTACTTTTCAGGTTATTGCCTTGGATGTTACTCTACCTGTGAAGCAAGCCTTTCATATTCTCTATGAACAGGTGAATCTCCACTATGCATGCAAACACAGACAGACATAAGCTGAAAACATGCAGCAAGATAATGTTCTTGCTAATGAATGTGAAACTAATCCTTTCTACCTAGGCATATTGTGTAACTTATTTTTCTATTTTATAATGATTTCTGGAACTATTGGCCCTATGGGCTTTTCTGTCGATTCAATATGCTACTGCTACATTTATAGTAGTTGATATTAGCTCAGATTTCTCTTGCTGACTTGAGCCAATTTTAGGGCATCCCTATGGCTCCTCTCTGGGACTTTTGCAAGGGCCAGTTTGTTGGAGTGCTTACTGCGTTGGACTTCATCTTGATTCTGAGGGAGGTGTGTATTTTGGCACTTCTTTTCCAATGCTAATATGATCCATGATGCTTTTAAGTGAAATTGCAATATACTGAAGAGAAAAAATGCTGTATGTAGATAAGGGACTAGACTGATAACTTAATTAAGTCTGCGTTCCCTCTAGGAGTTATGGTTGTTATATAAATACCCAAAATAAACACTTAGGATTGGAAGATACAATTCGCAGGAAAAACAGTAACTGCTAGTGCTATTTTCTTCTTTAGCTGCATTGTCTGTTTTAGTGCTGATTAGATTCATCATGAGTTTTGGCAAATGAATCGCTGTACATTCTCTTATCAATTACAAGAAACCTATTCTTGTTTTGCTAAGAGAAATAACTGAAGAAATTGAATTTTGACTTGGCTGCCTGCGAAAACTCTCCAAGAAATCAAGTCATTTGCATCACAATCCCACACTACTAAGCAATCATAACATAGGCTTTAAAGAAAAATGGTTACATTTACATGCTTATTAGTTTTTTTATGTCTTCATTTCGTGCATGATCACTAAAGTCTTGTCTTGTGTTTTCAATTGCATGTTTTCAAAGTTATCGCAAAATATGTGCATTCATTTTAAATTAAGGATCTGTCTTTGTAATTGTTGTTAATCTACTTGTGTCTTTACCTTTGTCTTGTAAGAAACGAAGGACTAGTTAAGTTCCTAGAGTTTATGTACTTGTCTACATGTCTTCAATTGCATGTTTTCAAAGGTATCACAAAACATGTGCATTCATGTGGATGTACACAAGCACATGCAGGCATTGTAAATTAAGGACGCTGTCTTTGGATGTGTTGTTAATGTGCTTATTCTTTTACATTTGTCCATGTAAGAAATGAAGGACTAGTTAAGTTCCTAGAGTATATTTAACTGTTTTGCTATTGTACATGTTTGGCATTTGTGTCTCTCGGTTTAACATTTATGAACCTCGCAATTTCAGCTTGGAACTCATGGATCTAATCTGACGGAGGAAGAATTAGAGACACATACTATATCTGCTTGGAAGGAAGGAAAAATGCATCTCAACAGACAGATTGATGGTAGTGGGAGAGCATACTCTAAACATCTGATCCATGTTAGTGTTTCTTCTGATGCATTGCTAATATTCTTTAGAATCCAAAATAATCTCTCAGCCATTATTTGTCATTTATTTGAGTATCTTACATGTTGGGCTTTTCATGTATGATTGTATATCTTGCTCTTATGGGCACATAGAATGGCAAATACACTTGGGGAAATGGTTGCTTGGAAAATAATTTTTGTTTTCAATGTTGAATTCTTTTAGCACCTTACTTGGTTCCATATGATCTGCAACAACAAATGGGTTGAAATGCTCCTTTTAGATTAGGGCAATGCTGCTTGAAGTCACCTGTATTGAATTTTGTGAATCAGATGGTGCAAATGAGCTGCTTCAGATGTAGAACCATTTCTGTACTTTTATTGATTTCTTATTCTGGTGTTGCAATCTGCTATGCCAGTAATTATTAGCCTCCACTTGTTTAATATGCAGGCAGGGCCATATGATTCGATGAAAGATGTTTCTTTGAAAATTTTGCAAAACAGCGTATCAACAGTTCCCATTATTCATTCTGCTTCTCAGGATGGCTCATTTCCACAGCTACTTCATCTTGCTTCCCTGTCTGGAATACTAAAATGTAAGCTTTCTTGGTTTGATGCTTGAGGATGTTTAACTTGTTGCTAACACATGGACCTAATTGTCAGGTATATGCAGGTATTTCAGACATTCTGCTGGCTCCTTACCCATTCTTCAACAGCCAATTTGTTCAATTCCTTTGGGTACATGGGTTCCAAAAATTGGGGAACCAAACAGACGGCCATTTGCAATGTTGAGACCAAATGCTTCTCTCGGTGCTGCTCTGTCTTTGTTGGCTCAAGGTAATTCACACATCAAAAGATTACCACAAGCTTCAACTGTCCTCTTCTATCTGTTTCTGAGTGTGCATATTGCTGATTGATCTTCTTTAAACTCTCCTAACCTTGTGCTATAATACCTTCCTGATACAGCCAATGTCAGTTCAATACCAATTGTAAATGATAACGATTCACTGCTGGATGTATATTCTCGAAGGTAACTCGTGCATCTGTGAGTGCATGTGCTTGCATGTTTTGGATCTTTTTTATTGTTGAATTGCAGGTTAAGCCAACTTTGACTTAAGTTTGTTGTTTCTTTGACAGTGATATCACTGCTTTGGCAAAAGATAAAGCCTATGCACAAATTCATCTCGATGAAATAAGTATTCATCAGGTAATTAGTTTTGATTACTTTGAGCTCTATTTACATGCAGTTGTATGCACATTCTTGCAATGGTCTGAACCAATCCGCAGCTCTGTACATGAATATCCACTTGTGAAACAATAAATACATTCAACTAAATCAGGAGAAGATAAATGACTGGAAGTGATAAAGTAAACTGCATTTTTGAATAAAACATGCATGGCATGAACTTACTGTATTAATCTTCTCTTGCATACCCTTTTAGGCTCTGCAATTGGGTCAGAATGCAAATTCTTCAAATGCATTCTACAATGGACAGAGATGTCAGATGTGTTTGCGGACTGATTCTCTACACAAAGTGATGGAGCGTTTGGCAAATCCCGGTACTCTTACAGCAATATGATTTTTTTTTCTACATCAACTTTCCACCTCAAGTAGTTCTGACTTCGTGGTCTGGATTAGTAACACGTTTTCTAATTGCTTTGTTGCGTGGTCTTTTCAGGGGTTAGGAGGCTTTTGATTGTGGAAGCTGGCAGCAAGCGTGTAGAAGGGGTTATCTCACTGAGTGATGTCTTCAGGTTCCTGCTGGGGATATAGCTTAGATGTTAAGCAATTTGCATGCTGTGGTGACATTGGAGAGGACCACAGTCTTTACTCATTGTTCTCTTAGGTTGGAAGGGCCCCATGATTCTGACCCCCACACTTTTTCTTTTTTAGGATAGGAAATTCAAAGAGCAAAAATGAATTTGTAAATTGTGAGTCTTCCATTTCTCCCCCATTTAACCTAAATTGTTATAAAGTCGAATCATGCCGATGGACAAAACACCATGTTTATTATTGCCAACAGAAAATGAGGTTCAAAGTGCATTGAACTGCCTATAGCAACCCATGCTGTTGGTAGAATGTTGGTGATTGATTCAATTTTAGTTTCTGATCCCAGCTTATTGATTCTAGCATAGTTTTGCTCACATGCTTGCCTGTCTTTCATGTTATTTTGCTTCCAAAATCTGGCATAAAATGGCTCCAAATAAAAAAAAAACCCACTAATTGATTCTTCTCCATTGAATTCAATCTCTTATCTGTCACCCTAGTAGCTCTCGAATCTGGCACATTGCATAACTAGCCATTCTCATCACCAACAAAACTTGCATCAACGCTCTCAAACTCATCATACTTGTGTACTTGAAATCGTGACATTAGGTCAAGAGACTTGTCTTCTACACAAAACCCCCAATAGAACTGTCGCTAGTTCTCCAATTATTCAGGAGTAAAAAACATGAAATCTCAACATCTGAATAAACGGGCCGAGTGATGAGATTTATGATCTTAGTAATCATGACCTTTAACCACAATGGCACAAATATGGCCGTTTTAAATTGGAATTAAGGAACAATTCTAGTTTGGGGATGGGGAGAGAGGTGTAATGGGACCCAAAGGAGGGGCTAGAGTCAAGTAGGACAGTTTTTCCACAAGCAGAAGTTATAGCAGCGATGGTTCATTGTGGTAAAGCAGTGCCCATGGCAATCAGGTCAAAGTTGGTTGCTTCAATTCGTGGGTAGAGTGGCCAACTCACCCATGGAAGCACAAGAGAGGGACAGTAGATTAGCTGCCGCAAATAAGCAATGGAGTAGCTCCAAATCACATGGAAACAAGAAAAATCAGTCTCATCAAGTACCATCAACAATGGAGTTTTTCCACATTTCTTTTTCAGCTTGTCTGAACATAAAAATTGTTGCAAGTGAAACTATCGAGCCATTTTTCTTGTTTGGAAAAGTTAGAAGTCAAAAAAATCAATTGTATAATCTCAGCTTAAAACACAAGAATTCTATAGGATCACTCAAAATTGGTTCATTAGATCACGCTCTTTACTTTTATGAACAAATAAATTGAAATTCAAACCAATTCCAAACAAAGGATGATCAAGAACTTGTCAAAAGCAAACCACACAAATCTCTCAAATCATAACTAGACACCCAATTTCCTACACGAAAGCACCCACTTAAGTATCATCACTGCATCTTCAAGTAGTCTGAAGAAATAAAAAAAAAAATCCTGACCAATGAACAGAATGGGAGTAATTAAAAAGCTCTAGAACCTGAAAAACTACAATGTCCTCTCTTTTGTCAAGATTGAAATAAAAACAAACACATATACACAAAGCAAGATTGAATGGATTTCAATTTCATGGAATGCTGCACACCTTGGATTCACAAAACAATGTCATTTCGGTGGTATGACATCTTTGGCCAATTACAGTTTGCCAAATATCCTTCCATATCTATCACCAGCCTAGTTCCCACTTGGGCAGATGGAGTGAATTGAATGAAGCAGCAGAACAAAAATTGTTTGTATTATCTTTGCATGATTCTCTTTTATCTAGTTGGCTTGGCTTTTCAGACGACAAAAGCTGAACAATCATACACAGATAGCAAAATATGTAAATTGTCTTTTTTTCTTTATTTTTTATGTGTATACATATTTTCATGTTATTTTGTGCTGCGTCTCCTGCCCTTCTTTTCTGTTAGGTGCTTGGCTTATCCACTGATAAAATCCTAACAAGAAAATTTTCAAATTTGAAGGTCTTTAGAATGAATACGAGATCACGATAATGAAAAATACCTGTACTCGGGTTAGCACCTGTTGGCCAGATTTTCGCTTTCCTGTAGTCAAAGTGCTGTGTTAAAGGGCTGTGCTTTGCTCACCACAACTTAAATCTCAGGGCGGGCTGTGCATGATATGATGTCAATGGATCAAAGAACAAAGATAACGAGCAAGCTAATAATTGTTGAAATCAACATATTTCCACTGATACGGATTCATTTGTCATGTTTACAAAGAAGTATTTTAACTCTATCATCAAGTTTTCATGTAACAGTGATCTCTCTGATGAGTTTTTTCATGTTTTACAACAAATAGTTGCTTGAAAAACCAAGCATCTCTGAATTTTTGAAGTTCTCAAAACAGGAAACGTGTGTAGTAGCATCACATTTGTTTTCCCCTCAACTGCTTTAACAAATATGCATAGAGCTTCATAAACCACTCGATGCCACCACAACTACAACGCACCAGGTGCATAATGCCCGGATAACTGCTGGCTGAGATAGGGAAGTGATTGAATACAGCAGCATAATTAGCAAACTGATCCAGTCCAGCATTATATCTAGGTCTCTAGAGTAAGTCCAATATCATCCTCGGAATTCTCAGGTGGAGTTGTCTCTGGGAAATTTTCTTCATTTGGATACATCTCCTGAAAGAGCTGTCAAGTAGAAGCACTAGTATTGAATTCTCAGTCGGCCAAAAAGAATGAAAAACTCTCAAGTGTCACTGAACGATGACTAATCACATAACGGGCAAGAGGAAACAAAAGAGATCATGAAACAATCAACGAGAGACATCTGTGAGTATACAATGTGATCTAGTAAGCATGCATATTGGCTTGTGGTTGTTGAATCAATGACATTAATTTTCCTATTTAACAACTTGTTGGATGAGACATAAAAGAGAAAACAGGTATACACTCAAGTGATGATATACAGAAATTAGGCATTTAGGATATTGGAACCTGAAGCATCATAAACGTTAAATAGAGGATAACATACCTTCAAAGCTGCATCTAATATATCGTTGTAATTCAGATTTCCATCGGGCATGGGAGCAAAGTTGATAGAATCAAATTGACTCTGAAACAAAAGAGATGGCATACCAATATCAACCTAAATGCATGCACATCTATATACCTCACTTTCCAAAAAAATTACACATCCAGCACCATGTTTCTTGTTCAAACAGTAAAAAATCAATCTATCATGCACCAGTTCTGAGTTTCACTAAATCTGAGCAACAATAGTTATAAAGTATCAGATTTACACCTGATAGCCATTTCAGAGCAAAAGGAAGCATTGCTTAGACTGCTGCTAAAATGGGAGGTCCAAAAAAAATAAACAGCAATAACAACTACGCTACATATTTACTCGAGCAACATTTAATAAAAGAAAGTCAATCCAACTCAAGGTCATAGATTTACAGGAATTAAGCAAGGAAGAGTTAATATAACCTATTGAAACCATTAAAGCACATCCATTCACTCAGCTTAAAAATGATCATAGGATCTAGTTAAGAAAGTTAAAATGAATCGAGGCTGGTCTCTAATGTGAGTTGGGGATTGATTTGACTGATGACACTAGCAGAAAAAAGAAGGATGAAGCAGGAGATCATTGAGCAACAGCTCATAGTTGAACTAAAGGGACTCTTAACTGACGTACTGAGACAACTTTGATGGACTCCAACTACCCAAAACAAGTACAGGAAGAAGAAAATAGAGGCAGCTGGAACATGCGAGGAAGAAATTCAATAAAATCTAGAGAATAAATTGAAGGGAGGGAGGGAGATTCAAGAGAGGAAGAAGAGGGGAACACCAAGGCAGCAGTCATCAGGTTCTAAAACTCCAGATAGGCAGGCACGTGACAGAAGAGAAGTAACCTTAAGCGTTTATGATGAGGCACCCTATGTATTAAGCCCCACATGTGAACTTAGTGTAAGCTTAACTTGAAACTACCAAGACATAAGATAAAACTAAACCGCAAGTTCTTAACACAAATTCTAATAACCCCCCACTTGTGAGCATGAGCACAAGTGCGCGCATGTGCACACATGAGATGCTAATAGTAAGAGACAAAAAGAAAAAAGTTAAAGACGTGAAGCACCGTAGACATCTCCTGCATATACAACCCGCTCCAAATGACAGTGGGTTTCTCTTCACTAGTCTCACTCTGAACTGTGGAACTGCTTTCAGAATTTACAGGATCAGGAAAAGTCAGAAGGGCATTCATAGCCGCATTTAGTAACCTCTTCCCTTGAATGGCATCATCACACAAAGCTGAAAGATAGAGCACAAACCTGAAACAAATAATCAGAGAAATTGTTAACTCAAGGATCTCATATTCTTTTGAGAGGCAGGGGGTTATTGTACTATGGGAAGTAGTAGTTCTCAATGAAAGAATAAGACATCCATTACTATCACCTTAATGATGCTACGGCTGTGGAAAAATTTTGAAGAACATAATTAGATGTCTATTATCTCCTTGTAAAGGTTTTCATCCCAAGCAGGATCTACAAGACATTCGCTAGATATAATCCTAGACCTCAAAAATCTTTTGATTGAAGCAGGATTTCAAAGGATAAATAGAAATAGCACTACAAAAGTTTCAAAAGACAACAAAATGAGATTCGAAATTTCTACTAGCTACCTTTCCAACTTGTCACGGTTAATATATGTATTTCTAATGTACTAGTTATTTTGAACCCTCTCCAAAAGAGTCCACATAAATCCAGGAATGGGGTGAGCAAGGACAAGGTCTCCCTAATATTTTTCATGTTGATCTTGCATGATTACTCATGTTACAAATGCAGTCCTAACAGGTACTCAGCAGTAGAATCAGAAGTCAAGGAAAGTAAAAACATAAAAGAAAGTGGCTGGTGGTAACTCACATGCCCAAAGGACAAACAGCCAAGTTGCCACTTATTTGGAGAGCTCGAATTGATGTAATCTGCTCAGGGTACAGGGCTGGACAAAAGGGATAAAAAGTTTGAGCCGTATGATTCCTATAAACTCAATAAGGAACAGAAATGAAACTATATGCTGATCTTACATTGAGGGGGGTAAACAACCAGAAGATTTGATGTATCTGGCTTCAACGACTTTTGTGTGATGCATATCCCTCTGGCCACCTTCCCTTTAACATCTCTGGTGCTCAAAAAGTTAAAACTTTCATGCAGAAGATCCAATGGAGAGGTTGATGGTGAGGCAAGTGTAAAGGATGGATCCAGAACCAGCTTCTGGCTAAATATGTCCTGGCCAGAAGCCAATCGAACACCTTTGTAACTCCCACTATCCTGGAAAAAAAAGTTAAGGAAGGATAATTCATTTGCCCTAACAGGTGACTGTATCATTTTATGTCGTCCATGTATTAAACATTATAAGCATATTTTAGCACCTTTTCCATAAGTAACGCAGTCACTGGCATTCGCAGAACCTGTATGACAGAAGTCTCGAAAGCAGGTGAGCATGTTAGCTTGACAAAGCAACAACTCTTTTTGTTCACTTTATAACAAAGTTCTATAGTATAATAGGTAAACATTATTTGCAATTTTTTTATGTTCCCGCAAAATATAAGGAAAAAATAGCACAAGTACGCCTGTGACCATTCTTCTGAAAATCAAATAACACCCAAGTATCTAAAGCAGCAGAACAGATCAAACAGTGTCAATCACATTTAGGAACAAGTTACTTACACAACACATGGACAAAACAGAATATATCAGATCTAACTATTAACCAAAAATGATAGTTCATATTTCACCAAGAGAAAGAAGCCACAGTTTCTTTTAGTGAACTTACGTAAATGCAACCTTTGACAGCAGAGCGGCGGCTAAAGGCTTGTGGCAGTTCCCCTTGACCATAAATGGGATAGATTAGGGCCCCGGAAGCATTTGTAAACCTGAAAGGAGTAAGAATTATAAACAACAAACTTAAAGCAAATCGATGTAAATTGCTTAACTAATACAACATTCCAAGCCATAAATCAAGGTTAGATTTTTAGTTGCCAGTACAGAACTAGAACTCAAAACATTTTTTCCCTCTTTATCTGCTCCTACCCTACACTTTCTGTGGTGTTCAATACTGGAGGAAGGAAAAATAATATAATCTTGTAGTTAACGCAATATGTGTTTCTGATCAAGATATCATACAAGTCGCAAGTGCAGCTCTATAGCACCCACCTAAATTTTAAACCAGAGAATAACTGCTTAACTATAAAACAGAATAAACAAGAATTAACCTCCCAACTGATGACTGGTATAGAGCCAAACGATCTATTCCATCTTTAGTCTTGAGCAAATTTTGGCAAACCCCCATGCCATCTTGATCATAATCTGCCATAGCTATAGCATACAGAATAATCCTGCAGACAAGCAGAGATAACCAAAATCCAGTAAACTTTAGACCAAACAGGGAAACAAAACGCACAAATAACAAATAAACTCTCGCTAACTGATAGAGAAAGGCAACAGCAGTCTGTACGATCTAATCTTTGGAGGCAACCGCATTTTTGACAAGTACTCAACAAATGGCCTCTCCAAATCCTCATCTGAAATCTTCGTCTTACCTTCCTCTTCATGATTCCCATTCCCATCATTACCAGAAGAACCCGCCGCCACTGTGGCAACCAAGTGCCCTTGCACCAGCTTGAAAAACCTCATCAACTGATTCTTTTCCATCAGAGTCAAACTCTTATCCTTAAATATGGCAGCTCTGGAATCTGGCACATTCCATAACTTTCCATTCCCATCACCAATAAAACTGGCATCAATACTCTTGAACTCCACATAATTACTTGCTCCAGATTTTAACATAAGATCAATTGACTTGTCTGCGCAAAATAACACCCTTGGTCCACATAAGTCCAAATTGAACTTCCGTAAGTTTTCTTCCAATAGTTCAGGATAAAAACAGGAAATTTCAACGTCTGAATATACCGGCTGAGTGGTGAGATTTACAATCGAGTAATCAAGGCTGTCAGTTGTGGTTGAGGTGGAAGATGGTGGTGAGGAAGGTGTAGAATTCGAAATAAGGAAAGATGTGAGTTCCGGGACCGAGAGAGAGGAGTAATGGGACCCATAGAATGGGTTAGTGTCAAGGTGAAGGACAGTTTTTCCAGAAGCAGAAGCTGCAGCAGCAACAATGCATTCTGCTAAACCAGTGCCCACAGCAATCAGGTCAAAGGTAGTTGGTTCAATTTGCGGGTATGGTGGGGGCTCACTCATTGTCGCACTGGAGAGGAACAATAGATTTACGGCTGAGAGTGAGCAAGTGAGCAGCTAAAAATCACCTGGCACAAGAAGCAAGAGAGAGAAAAATATGTGTTGTCAAGTATGATCAACAAGTGAAGTTTTTGCACTTTCTTTTAATATTTGCTCACCAGCAAAAATGACGTGGAATTACTTATACATCTACAAGATCTAGGGTTTTTGTTCCAAAAGATCTGAGGTATTTTTACGGTGCTTCAGTGTTCATATTCATGTGCTTACAAATATTTTTTTTACGTATACACGTGTTTATAAATATTTGTTTTTATAAAAGAATTAAAAAATAACGCGTTTTTGGTGAAGTTAGCATCAATTTTATTTTTTTTCATTCCGCTCGGATTTTAACAATTAGTTCAATATATTTTCTAGTTTTTAGGAATTAATATAGGATAACATGATATTTTTAATTTTAAAATAAATTTAATAATAAATTAACTATTTTTTTCAAGTTAATTTTATATTTTCAAAACATCGTTATTAACCACGTTATCCCTTAAAGCATGAACTAGCATGGTCCGAGCTTAAGTATTATGTTCAATCTTTTCTTTTTTTAAAAAAATTAATAATAAAAAAGGGTCAAGAAATAACGTGAGAAAAAAAAGCAAGGGTCAGTCACACCTTGCTCCCCTCTTCACTTCCCTGCGGATCACCGCCAACTGCAACAAGAGAAAAATGCAAAACAGTTGATTTTAATTTTATTTTCTCATTCTCAAAATCCATCTCATAGCAACTGGAAATGTTTAAGGAACGCCGCTGCAAAAGGAGATTTTTTGATGCAAAAATAATCCATTGAAATTTGGCAGCAGAATCCTTCTTCATTTCAAAATTGAGAGGTTCCAAGTTATCGATAATATCAGATTTACACTTTTTATATCATTTCACAACACGATTTAATCATTCTGAATCTCAACCAAACTTATAATCATCAGCATAACATATTTTATTCAATAATATTACAAAATTTAAGTTCATAAAAAAAAAAAAAAACAATATATAACTCAATTGCTATATATTATCATTACATAAACTATATCATATGATGAAATTCAAGTGAAAGATCAAATGTCAACTATAAACATGCATGGTTAAAGTAAGTATTTAAAATTATATTAAAGTAAGTACTTAAAATTATATCATTAAATTAAATTCATACATCTAAATTTACTTATTAATACTACATTTTAAGTTTATGAGATAAATATCTTGAATGACATCATAATTACATAGCAAAAGATACTTAAACTAAAACCACTCCTGACATGACTCGATAAACCTGAAAATAACAAATAAAATGTACATGTAAATATAAAAGATAATGACAAATAATAACAACGATAGATAATAATTTTCATGATATTTGTTTTTAACACAAAAATTTAGATATAGACTTTTTTATAATATGTATTTTTCAACTTGGAAATCACAACACTGACTAAAATGATTTTGAATTACATCTTTTTATTGATGAATTTTTATTTGATATCAAGATATTCTTCTCTTGATATCATTAGAATATCTTATTTTTTAAAAAATAATTAATTAATAATTTTTATTATATTTTTTAAAAAATTAATTATTGATATTAATAAATCTTATTAACATGATTATTATTTTTTAATAGAGTTTGATTGATGAATTCAGCTTGAAACTTGAAAGTGATCACATATTAGCGAGGAAAGTAACATGGATTGAGGGGTCTCTGGCCTGAGACGAGGAATTGACTTGGCCGATTATGGTGAAAGAAAAATGAAAATGAAGAGCTTCATCTACATCTTACCACAGCTGCTGAGAAAACATTCCATGGACTCTAACTAACAAAGACAAGGTACGAGGGAAACAGTTGATCGGATGGGAAATTTATCAATGGAAGAATCTAGCATTCATCATCACGGTATGCAGATCTCTTAACAGAAGACTAATTATTTTGAACCTTGTTTAGCTCGACCGGCCTTGCAGATTGAATCAAAGCCTAGCCCTAGATTTTATTTTAAACCTGTTTGAAAGTTAACCTTTTAAAACACAAACTGACAGACCAAACCGGATAACCCAATTTCGAGATTTTTTTTAAATTCTTTTTCCAAAACATCATTATAAAGCTGACCTGACGTATGATGAAAAACAGTACCGGTGGCCGTAATTATAAGGCCGGCTTTGCAAGAAAACTGCGCTGCTGCAAGCCTTATCATTCAAATTACTTGATCTCCGTATACTTATGAGACGTTGCAGTTCATTATGAGGCAGGCAGTCCATGCACAAACCACCATGCAGGATGTGTTCTACCAGTGGATCATGAAACGGAGAACAACTTCTCAAGAAAATACTCTGCATTAAACAGCAATTCTAGAAACAATTTCTATTCTCTCTGATCGAATGAAACAAAATGGATAAAAAACCAAAAACAAAATTTCCTCATTGAAGATGACATCATTCCAGTTAAGCGGGGGAATAATTTGATAGATAAATAAAGGTGGGGAAGAACTACACTAGCTTGTAGAAATATTATTAACTCATGATTAATGATCACTATTAGCAGTAACCTAAAAAAAATTAATGCTGAATAGGGGTTAGTGGATCCTGGGAAATGAAGCTGAAACCAAGATTCCAAGTTCCAACAGCATATATACAAGGGGTTGATGGTAAGGTATAGTAGAGCGCAGCAGTTTCATGTTGGTATTAGAGCCAGTATTTGCGTCTTTATTTTTCCCATGCACATTTGTATCTCTCTATATATTGGCAGATTTTGTGGACAGCATGGATGCAAGCTAGTAACAGCAGAATCAATTATCTGGGCCACATCAGATGGGGGATACTGTCGTTCAGTGCATGTCTGCGTATTATTAAAACATGATGAGCATGATATTATAGGAAATCAACGGGAGTGGACATTTTCTGTCCAAGAGAGCACGGTGGTTAAAAATGTCCAGGTTACCTGTATCATGAGCAAAGCAGCGACACATGATGATATGAGCTCTGAAGGAATTGCTGTCTCAATCTTTTCAGAATCATTTGATTGAGGCCCAGATACATTGCAGTTAACCTGGGACTCTGGTGTGCTGGGAATCAACTGATTTTGAAGGCATAAACCGGTATTGGCCTCCTCCTGGGACCTGATCATTTGCGCCCTAGATTCTGATCCCAAATGACTTCTATCCATAGAATCTAATGCCTCTCCAATTCTCGCAAAGGCATCTTCCCCTTCTTTCATGGATGAAATTGCCTGCAATAGGTATTGCATCACTAAGTGATCACTAGATAATGGATACATGCCTCTGGTTAATTCTATAATGAAGAGAACATCAAGCTAGATATATTACTAGCAACCAGCAGATATAAGACAATGAACCTCCAGATAAAGTATCTAAGGGGACTTGAACATGAGTTCGCTCAAAATATAATATATTTTTTAAAAAAAAGGTTCCCAACAGGCCCAACTTAGGAATTGCTGAGTTCCATCTAATGGGTTGCGTAAAAGGCTCAGTCTGCAGCACCAATCACCAACGAGTAATAATGTGTTGCTAGAGAAATAGAACCATCAATCTTATATTGATATAATGTATGAGAACCACAGAACTTTTTTTCAAGATTAAATGGATGGTCATGATTAAGGGATCATAGAACCACTTTCATCAGTAATAGCAGAGTTAAAAAATGATTACATTCAGAATTTCTGCAAACACATTTCAGATCAGTATGCAGGCATGGAAGAGTTAGGAGAGCAAGAAGACTGAATGTGAATACCTGGACAGCAGCATCTACCATAGTATGTGCCTTTAATCTCAAACCTCTAACAATCTCGAGAACAGCAGATCCTGAATCTTGAGAAACACAAGAATTATCATGCGGTCTTAGCATACCAGAGAAACAGGAATTGGCTGGAGGTTTCAGCCAAGCAGGCACATTGTTTCCGATATAAGTATTAAGCTGCCTCAAATTGAGTAAAACAGAAGAGGCCTGTCAGATATACAAAGTGATTAGAGTTTGAATCAAGATTGCGGCACACAAATCTGAAAGTGAACATGCAATCATATAAGGTGTGAGT
The DNA here is from genome assembly GCF_005239225.2 of Populus alba. Lineage (NCBI taxonomy): Eukaryota > Viridiplantae > Streptophyta > Magnoliopsida > Malpighiales > Salicaceae > Populus > Populus alba. The sequence continues at coordinate 2,112,474 of NC_133288.1, forward strand.
GAAAATATAAGCAAGGCACATGACTGGCCACTGGCTTCCTTAAGCTGTACAAGTACTGTGGCAAGTGCTTCTTGAAAGGTTCAGAATCTTTTAAAGAGTTATCTCCATTTTTTGGGTTTTCCATTACATCATTATTTGTGTTTTTAAGCACCATCAACCACAATTCCTATAATTATAAAACAGGGAAAAATATGGTCACAAACTTGATGCAAATCCAAGGCAACTCCATTTGTATACAAGATCATGAAGAAGTACAGTGTTGAATCAAGTATTAAGGATAAAAATGCTAGCACTGCATAAGCCAGGAGACCAAAATGGTGAGTGCACATTATGATTTTATGTTGTGCTCTTCCAAAGGAAATGCCTAGCCAGCATAATCGGTTGCATGTAATTTACAATCCAAATCCCAAAAGACAATAATGAGGACAGTCTGAAAATGGAAGGAACATTGAGCCAGAACCGGAAGTGTTGCAGAATTAAATCATAGACCAAAGAAAAGCAAATCCTCCCTGTAAAATGGCAGACAGTGACAAACATCTGTGCCATAACTGAGCATCACAAGTATTGCATGTTGTTCAACTGAATGTAACAGGTTGCATATAACTGCATCTTGTACCTTTTTATCAAGAACACAACTCAGCTCAGACAGAGCTCGAATATCATATTCCTTCAGTTGGATCTGTGATACCCTAGAAGGTTGACCACAGGCTCCTTGTGCAATGACAATGTCAGTGGATGTTGCCTTGGCAAGCAGGTTGGCATGGTTTGCCTCAACCTGAATAAAAAGTAATCATAGTGCTTGAAATTAACAAATTTTGTAATACCGTTATTCTGAAGTTTAATGGATAGCTATTCTTACTTGTGCCTGCTTCATCAATGCATTCATGGGACTCTGTGCATTCCTTAGTTTTTCAATTGCAGTGAACTCTCCAATGTTTGACTTCCCATTCACTAGCAGTTCCTTGGGCAGAACAGAGGTTTTCTGTCTCCTAAGAGCTTCTGGCATGTTATCCAGCGGATTTGAAGGCATGCAATCTATATCCTACAGTAAAATATTTATTGTCATTGTTCTGAAGTAGGAGAGACGACTTTGCTAGTTTTTAAAGGAAAAAAAATAAATGGAGGAGATGTCTATGCCTAGAATAAATTCCGCAGAAAATATATTTCCTTCTGAACATGACTTGGGAACAAAATGGATGAATCATTAGAGACTGAATCATGAGAGGAAAAGTAGAAGAAAGGCACAAGTTGGAAACAAACCAATAGCAAAATTCAGATAAATTCTTAAGAAGAAATTTTACTTTACTAAACCAGACTGTTTGGAGACAGTTCATTAACAATTAGGACAAGAAATTTGCTAAATTACACTTCCCAAAAAAATAGAAGTAATTTAATAGCTCTTAACTGCCTAACAATTACAAATAGCTTATAAAAGCACAAAAGCTCATACATCGGGAGGATTAAAGACTATGAAAGCTTTATAATCCCAGCCGATAAGTCATACGTACTAACCAGAAATTGTGTAACCAATGACTTGCAGCAGAACCAGTATGACCCATGTTACGGGCTACAACCACTCATCTTTGTAGTCAACAAGACTCTTGGCATTACAGCAAACTACTATGAAATTGATCATTTTTCGCTTGATAAACTAGGATGTCGTAAGGTGTCTGGGGCACCATTCATAGAGGGCAACCAAATTGATTGCTGCTCGTTATTTTACAAACCAATGAACCATGAGCATAACATTTGAAGCCAATTTCTGAATCAGCACAGCATAAGTAAATTCTAACAAAACTTAATAGAATATTCAAGTCTTTCACATTGTTCCAACTTCCAAAAGATCTTTTCAAATGCAAACTATTTATGCCACTGAAAAAAGCAAAACACGAATAACAAAATCTGAATAACTGTAAACAACACATGAAAGTAAGAAATATAACACACATAAATTCAAGAATGCAATTACCTTGACAAATTCAACTCCTAACTCAGCACGATCAAACTGAACCCTGCACCGGTCATGATCCACGGTGAGCACACTTCCATCATGAAGTTCTCTTGTTTTGGGGTGAATAGCAATTACTCGCTGTCCAACTGATAAAGGCCTTACTAAATCTGTTGGAAGTCCTTCCCTTAAACCAGTACGAAGCTCCATATAATGTTTTCTCACAGATTCTCTATATTGCTGGAGTTTCTCTCTTTCTTCGTGTAAAAAACGCTCAGAAAACCTCCGAGGTTTGCCAAGAGAACTGCATAAAGAAGAAAGTTACATTAGTTTACGCTCCATGAATGTAGCTATAATATGCTTGACAGAGATTGAAAAACAAAACATACCTTCTTATGACACCCCATTCTACTCGAGTCAGCCTTGGAATGTGCCCAAGTCCAACATGATTCAAATATTCAACAAACTCCATTCTAGAAAACCAAGGGTAGTCAACTGCACTGTAAAACCATTCATATGTACACCATCTGCGAACCATAGGAGATGATAATATACAAGAAAGCTTGTCCTGTAATTCCAGAAACCAATAAGAACATCTGAAAATGAGACTCTAATAATTGGTAAACTATGATAAATAGAATTACAAATGGAGGACTTCACCTTTAGATGGGTTGCTCCATCTTGTAGGGAGATGGAGTATTTACTAATTTGATTCTTCAGAACGTTCACCTTTGGAATCATTGCTCTCTTTAGATCCATCTTGCGTCTACTTGTTTTTCTCATTGGTAAGATAACTTGGCTTGCAACAGGAACTTGTTCAGTTGATGTTGCTAGATCATTTCCTATAGTTTTCTGATCACCACTGAAAGAACCATCTGGCAATTTTAATGATTTCAATTGTTTTGAAGGAGAAGTAATTTGAGCACTGCGTTTTCCTTTAACCACAGATGTATGCTCCTCTTCATCCAGAACCTGTGCCAGGGTTCATATGGAATGGAGTCAAACACCAATTATGACCAAAGAGAAAAGGAAAGAGCAAGGAATAACCAGCGACACTAGTATCTAACAAATTCCAAACATGTTTATGCCTTCAAGCATTCACATGTCCATTTATGTAGAGGGGAAAACTAAACTTTCATTTGCTGGGACCTGATGAATACACCTAAACTGAAGCAATCAATAACAGTTGTGTATCAAAATTGCAAGGGAAATTCAACCGATAAATCAAAGCATGCTAACAGGTATTAATGAATGAATGAATGAAAGAGTTAAATGAACAAATGGGTATACCTTTGCTACTACAGCCTCGCGTTTTCTTTTCAGCATATCATTGCTGATGGACTGAGGCCGTTTATTTGCTTCAGAGACTGATTTAGCAGAACTTTGTGGATATCTTCCAAGCTTAGATTTTCTTGAGGTTGTACCCTCAACTTCACTTGTTGCCTTTTCTTTCTGCCTTGAGAATTTAGTTTTATCTCTATGATGACTAGTAGATGCAGATTCAGGTATGCTACTCTTGTCGTCCCCAGTTTCGGTGGTTCTTTCATCATCCAACAGGGAAGATGATTCTAAAACAAACATTAAAAGAGAAAAAAGAAGGATTTATATTTTAAGCACATATGAAAAGGAATAGCACCTCAGCTACAACAAACTAAGACCTATATGCGGAGTAGACCAAAGCATAAAGTATGTCAAAATAGATTGTAATCCTTTTATATTAATAAAAGAAAATAATCAGTTTGCCAATATCTGATTACAATCATTTAGAGAAGCAAAAACTTCATAGAAAAAATCAATGCAGAAACAAAATGCAAGATGGAACCATAAGAAAATGCAGGAGAACATTTAATATTTACCTAATATGCAACGTCAAAATACCAAATGCATTAAGTAGACATCACAGTCCACTTGATAACATAATCTGTTTTTTTATCTTCCCTTACACATCCTCCCGTCCCTTTTGTGTGTGTGTATGTGTGTGTTCCAAAGATAAAAGAAACAAGGTAAATAGGAAGTGAAATAAGAAAAAAGTAGTGATCTGTTGTTTCAGCTGAAATTGAAGAATGTAAAATTGATTGTTTCATCTGAAATTGAAGAATACAAAATTGATTAATATTCTACATTAGGATTTCAGCATAAATATTTATAGGAAAGATTTCAGCAGTGAAGTTTTCTTGAAATTATCATCTCTAACAAGGCAATATTGTACAAAAATTCAGCATGCAAATGGGATGTTTGACAAGTGATGCAATGTTACTAAATTAATTACTCATTGTACTTCAATATATTTCGTCATTTCACACAAGTATGTATAGAACCAGAGATGCATTTAACATTTACCAAATTCCATTGCAGATACAAGAGCCAATGTTTGAAGACCAATCAAGTCAGCAGGTTCATCTGCAAATAAATAAGGAAAATGTAATACATCAGCAGTGGGAGTACAAATGGTTGGATGAGTTGGTTAGCATTGACACATCAAGAACATTCTACAAACTTAAAAGGAGTACAGCTAGGAGAAGCAAATCAATTCACAAGTTAAAAACTGTCACGTGTACTTCCCTCTAGTTTTGTCCCAACAACAGGTTATGCAATGATTATCACTACTTCACCACCCCATGCATTGGTGAAAGTTGAAGTCAGTTCTAGGTCTCTGGTAACTCTTCCGGGAGATTTACCAGCCATGCTAATTGGTAGAATTTTCTTGAATGGCTTGATCATTCAACCAAACCAAATGCCGGGATGTGAAGAGGAGGGGAGGGAAAATATTGCATCATAAAACAACAGTTTATATCACACAAATCTAGTGACAGGAGATAAGTTCACTTAACCAGGAACCCTCTCCAATACCTTGGGTGCGCTGAGTTGACAATAAAAAAGGTTATCCAGGCTATCAATGATATAAAAGAGTTGATAATCAGGTCTGATCTCACCTTTCAAAAAGTTGCTTCTTCAAAGACAAAATCCAAAGCATATGAAGTTATAAAAACAAGCCCCACACTCATTACAGTTCTCCAAATAATCCTCCTGAATGATAATCCTCCAATAGACTCCGAATAATCAGGACATGGTCTAAGCATTAACTATAAATAGAGCCATATTAAAGGAAACTACTTTCCTGAGTTTCCCACAAATTTATTTTTAAGACAGAAACTCCATGGTCTCCACTATAAGCATCATCCTCGTTGTCTATTAGTTTGTAATCTGAGAATTGAATTCAAGAGCCATATCTTCCCATTATCTTGGGCAGACTTGCTGTATTGAATCCTAAATCCCTAACAAAGCACCTAACCAGATAACTTCAAATATACAAATTTCAACAGAAAAAAATACAGGGGCTATAACAAGATTTACAATTCTTAGGAGATGTGGCACAAATTTCACTCCAATGCAAGGGCAAAAGACTTCATAATACACAACTTCAGAAGAAAACGAAACTGCAATCCTAAAAAGTCTTTTGATTTAACGAATGATGATCTCAAATGAAACATGCAATGAAGTAACTATATAACTCTCGCTCATGAAAAGGAAAGATGATTTGCCAATTCATAACACTCAAGATCAAGTGTGAAAGAGAAGAATTACCATCTGAAAAAAGTTTCTTGCTTCTCTTCCTTTGGCTCCGATGAAAGGTCTCATCAATTTTTGCATTTGACATCTCAATTTCAACTTTTCCCTTCAAAGTGCTGGCCTTTTGCTCTTTTTCAGTGCCACTACACGCTTCTCCACCATCATCAGGCTGACTGTTCCCAATCTTCTCAACTCTTATTTTATTTCCATAGAACTTCTTGCCTTTTCGATGAACTTCTACAGTACCTATACCTTCCATTTCCGCCAAGGAGCTTGCATCCCTCACACAAGCAAGATCAGGGCCCCCATGTCCTATGCCACTTTCAGACCAATTTTCATTTATGGAAGCATCACAAAGATTTGCTGGAGATGATTCAGACTGCAGAATTCAATTAAGAAGACAGAAAGTTATGATATTGCATAACCAAAGTAACAATAGCCATGAAAAAATGGCCTACAGTAAAATACCATCCTATCCCAGCTTTGAACAGGTGATGATTTCATATTTTCTGTTCTTCTACAGGGTGTTTGAGACATTTGAGGAGAGTCTACTCTCTGCAATGCCTCAGTTAATGCCAGTACAGCAGCATGCTCATCGTCATTATCATCAGCATTGATCTCTGACTTTCTGCGCTTCTTCTTTGGTGAAACATAATTTTCTCCATCATCTTTTTTACGCAGATATGAAACAGGGAAGCGAGGTGTCCTTTTCCCAACTGCATGAAGTGGACGGCCTAAATATGAATTTGAATTCATCAGAAACAACACTTCAAAAGGTCATCGCTGTTGTTAGAAACATTTATATCACGCATTAACTACTCTGTTTGAGTTCAAATATTTATGAGAAAATTAGAAGTATAAAGGAAAGGAACAATGCAAGAAAATAAAAATAAAACAAAACTGAGTTGCATAATCACACTATCAAATCAAATTCAATACTAAACCTTGATGGAAAAATCTCAGGAAAAGAACTTCCATGTCAGAAAAATTAAATCTTTTGTTGTTGTAATTCCAGTTCACAGAAAATTATAAGAGTCAGATTAGTTGCCTATTCTATCCAATCCCTATACAATTGTATTTGGACATCAAAACCATTGGATTTGCATCATTTTCAATAACAGGGTATGGATATCACTCCATGTAGATGACCGCTGGGGGGAATTCTATACCTGTAACAGCATGTGATTCATACAGTTTTCTGTTCAGCCCTATTCCAACTGAGGAAATAGATTTCACTTTCATCTCATTTGACTCAATTGGATCAAAGCATGACTCCTTCTGTGTGCTTCTTTTTTATCCTGTCTTAGATAACATTTCTAAAAAATCAAAGTTTGGACCATACTGATAATTTCACAATTGTGGCTTTCTATCCAATTACATTAATAAACAAAGACAGGAGGTGGAAATTGTCTCTCCACCTTAGTATCTTACTAAACCACTTAGATGTCATTAGCATAACCCCATAAAAGGTTACAGTTTATGCAGTGAAAAGTATAAAAGAATACGGGTAAAAGAGTGATTAGATTAAATTCATTGAAAGTTTTTAGAAAAGAAGATAGCAAAGGACAGGGAATGTTTGGACAACAAAAATACACACACTGACAGCGACAGCTGGAATGCATGAGCCATCTAATGCATGTAAGTTGGAGACCTAATTAAGGAAAACAAGTACGAGTACTCCTCAAATCATAACAGAGTGGAGAAAGGAAAAACTGGAAACAAACCAGAGTTGTGTTTTCCATAAGCAAAGTATATTACCACATCCTATTTTTAATAATGATAAGCATCCATCAGTTGATCCAACCATGCGAGAATGTTGGGGATCTTCTTTTGATGTACTAAGCAGCACTTTTGGCCGCTTGTGTTTCTGAAGCTTCCTGAGTACTCCAGGCATCTCATTGCTTTCTCGTTCACTATCACTTGCTTCCTGCAAGTTCAAAATCCGGATACAAGCAATCAGCTTTTGATTTGTCAGCAGACAACAAGACAAAATCAGGATTTACAGCAATTCTACTAGGTAAATCAAAATGCATCTTATAAAATGTTTTTCTGTAGCCATCTAATTATCAGATTATGCAACTTAATAATGATAAAAAACAAAATTTATGGTCCCTTCTTACTGTGAACACCCATAATGCATCAAATTATCTGTCTCATTTTCAGTCAGTTGCTGTAAAGTATTCTCCAGCATGTCTGCTATAAACACCATGGCTACCATAAATCTAAAATTATCTGAATAATTAAATTTTCAATTTGCACTTCCCTGAACTCCCCTTCCCAGAGGGAAAAAAAGAGAAAGAAACAAGAACAAAAAATAAGAACAATGAAGACAATTAGAAATTAAGATGAACTTCCAGATGTCAAATGCAATCATACCAGAACACTATAGTGATCGATCATCATAGCTATAAGCCCAACTACAGAAGCTGTTCCCTCTGGAAGAGACAAGTATGCCTGAAAAAATATAGAACATGGAAGAGCAACAATGTTAACCAAGGACCCCAAGACTAACTAAGGCTTCATCTACCATATAACAACCAAGATTTAACACAGGATACATATTACTGATTCTGACGATATTTTCCTTTTGCAAGTTGAAGAAACTTTAAAACAAATATACCATCATTTTTTTTAAGCTTTTATATTACCTCTGCAATCCCATAATATAGGCCCAACCAGGGGCCAAAAAGTGGTATCAAGTTGTCTGGAATCACTCTTCTTGCACTGCTAAGGCAATGCCCAAAATTTTACAATGACATCCACCTTTTGTCTTGAAATTTTGGGTTTCATTACCTCGTTGAATGACATGCGAATAAGAAGCAACTTATATAACATTCAAAAGTTCACAAACTATTCAAAAGCTTTAGACTACAAATCCAAAATTATAGAAACAGCAGACTTTATGTCCTACTTTGGACACATCAAAATTCCAAGAGCTAAGGTCCTTAACCATATTCTAAGGAAGCCCACCCAATTGTAATTCTTCCAGTAAAAATGTTCGATAGCATAAACAAATTAGATATGAATTGTGTTCAATTAAGGACACTCGACACCAAAGGTTAAGAAGATCCCGATTCCAATAACAAAACCACTTAAAAAATTCTCACAGTATGACAAAACTGTAAAGATAAACAACAAGAAGGACGTGTAAGCAGTGAGACTAGTGACTGATTAAACTAGCTGAACACAAGGTACCCGATTCATATTGTAAAGGGCCTCCACCATTTCCACAGATCTGTTGCGCACTTCAGCAGCTACCTGATCATCAACAACAATACAAAATTAAGATGATACTTAAAGTGTATGATGAGCTTAATTTGCACAAATTAAAGTTCATGGAAAATTATCATGCTGAAGAGAACCAAATAAAGTATAATGATGAAAAGGAGTCTCGATAACACATAAGGCATACTTTCTTCCAGTTCTTTCCATTGTCCCGATATGCTTTGTAAAATCGTTCAAGTTCTGCCTTCTTCCATTGAGGTCCCAACTTATCAGACAATTTCTTCTTCTGGGAGAAAGCAAAATATCAATGCATTAAAATATCATTATACATTACAAATTTTCTGAACAAAGAAAGTTCTTTGGAAACTCTTTGCCATTTGTTTAAGAGAAATATACTAAGTCTCAATTTTGCTATCATATCTATATCAAGATCAATGAACCACAAGGCTATGAATAAAAATAAATCAAGTCTTAACATAATTCCACGAGCAATTTAACTCAGCCAACAGCTGGATCATAAAGAATGAATCAAACCATTAAAAAACTGGTGTAAGTACACAAACACATACAAAGCCAATTCTCACCCCATTCGCCTGATGTTTACTTTTTCCTGAACTCTTGACTTCTTTTTCAGGTGATACCTCATTCAGAAACCGCTTATTCACACTTTTTTTCCTTGCTGGGGCCATGGAGGACCTATCTATCTGAAACAATCAATGAACAAATTAGCAACACCAATTTGCTAAAAGCTTTAACATGGACATCAATAACCATCAAAATTCACAAAATACATTACATTAATAATAAAAATATAAAACTCTTGGCAAAGCAAGACGATCTTCCACCCCAGAATTTGAAATATAATACACAGTCCAAATATTAAACTTTTTTCCTTCTTTTTTTTTTTTTTTTTTTCTGGTTGTTCGGATACTTAGACTCGAGTTAGAGTTTACTAAGCTGCACTAATTGTGGAGAATATTTTCCCACTCGGATTATATTTAAAACCTCAGTCAAAACGCACCACAAGAATTCAACTTTTATAACATTACCAAAATCACATCATTTTATCAAAGTATCAAAAGAAGCAAAATACATATATGAAAAAAAAAAATCAATTTTAGCAAATAGAACCAGAGGAATCACAACAAAATACGCAATGCTATTAAGGAAACACTTCAAAAGAGAATCGAAAGGAAACAACCACCCAGTGCCATTACCATATATCACAGTTTTCAATCAAAAAACAAAAGATAGACCCCCCAAATTTCAAATTTTCAGAATTTTTTTTAAAAATGACTTTCAGAAACAACTAAAATAATTCAAAAATAAACCCCCCAAAATTGAAAAAAGAACGAAACCCAAAATTTCAAATTCAAAACATCACCAAAACCCAAAATTTCAAATTTGACTAAAATTCAAGCTACAATTCAAAACCCATCTCCAAAACCCCCTCAAAAAACAACGAAAACGAATAAAATAACAGAAATCAAATTTTGAAACAAAAAAATATATAACATTTTCTTAGTAACGCCCCAACAAAAATCTCAAAATTACTCCTCTAAAAACCCTAATTCACAGATCCGAGACTATACACTTACAGATTCAGAGTAATTGATATCTGGGTATAAATCATACAGTGAAACAAAGGGCCGTGAAGAGAGAAAAATGCAAGCTTTAAGGTTATGTGTTATAGAGAAGGGTTTTTTAGAGAGAGAAAATAAAAGAGAGTTTTCAAAGTTACGGAAAAGAGAGGCTCTTTTAGAGAGAGAAAGAGAGATGTTGCCGCGAAACTTGAATATAAAGGTGGGCTGGCCAATCAGATTTTTTTCTGTATACATATCTTTGTTTTGTTTTGTTTTTCTTGTTTTATACAGTGTTTTGTTGTTGTTAATCACCGCACACGTTGGTGCGTGGAGTATTGTATGGTATGATCTTGTGGTTATTGGTTGGGGTTTGAAGGGATAATAATAGCAGATTCAATTTGAAATTTTTTGTTGTTTGCTGTGGGAATGGCCCTTGAATTTATGGGTATTTGTATTTGGTTACCATAAAGTTTTAGAAAAAATGGGCCTCGAAGTTTTCTATTGAGAGATGGTCCCTCATTTGAATATTCTGCACAAAGTTTTTAAAAGTTTTTAAACCGGCACAATCCATGATACAGCCAAGGCTCGGATTATGAGTTACATAGTTTTATATACGTGAATTTAAAATAGTGTTATTTTAATATTTTAAAAAATAAAAATAAAAATTTATTATTTTAAAAAAATAAAATCAGATTGAGTTTTGAGAAGATTATAAATGAATTACTAAATCAATTAAGTTTTAATTGAGTTAATTTTCATATGGTTTAATGTAAAACTAAACCAAAACCAAAAAATTTATTAAGCTTGTGCATAAATTTATTAAAATTAGATTTATCAAAAGTTTGGTTCACAGGTGAAATCAAGTCAATTGTAATGATTTCATTTCAAGATTCAAAAAATTAAAATAGTTTCTTTTGAATTTTTTTTTAATCAAGTCATAGATAAACCCAACCAGCTCAATTAAGTTTTAATCGACTTAACTTTTATATTAATTTTAAACTCGTTCTCAATTGGGTCTTCAATCAATAATTTATAAAGATAACTTGTGTTTGTTTTATGATGTGATTATGGTTGCTTTTTAAAGTGTTTTTCACTTAGAAATGTATCAAAATAATAATTTTTTTTTTATTATTATTTTGATATTAACAGATCAAAATGATCTAAAAACACTAAAAATAAATTAATTTAAAGTAAAGAAAAAAATATATTTTTTAAAACGTTCTTAAAATATAAAAATAAATCATAACAGATTGAATGAGATTGGTTATTCAATGCCAAGCTTATAGTTGTGTCCTATCAAATTAACAATATGTAATCAATGTGATTAGCATGTGGATGATAGTGAGTTTATTTGGTAAAATTGTATGACCAACAACTACTTATTTGTTGTGAAATTTAGGTTAAATTGAATAGGGAAGATTAAGAGGCAAATATATATATATATATATATATATATATATATATATATATATATCAAAAATAAAATCAATACTAGTGCAAGAATATTGAATGTCAACTTATTAATATATATTTGGTACTGTGGTTTATAATATTTTTAAAATGTATTTTCTAATTGAGAATGTATTAAAATGATATTTTAAAAAAACATATATATTTTTGACATTAATATATTAAAATTATTAAAAAATATTTATAAAAATATCAATTTAATATATTTTTTTAAGATAAAAACCAATTTTAAACAGACAAAAACTTATTATTGAACTAATAACCTCCTCCAGCAATTTATTTGCCTTCAACATTTATTCTCGTAAAAGAAAAGAAAGGACACCAATAGCACCAAGCTCAAACTCTTCGCTCCTTGCCATCCCCAGCATTTTCAGCTCTGCCTCGTTACACACCACCCTCATTATCAATGTCAATAGGAACCTATTTTCAGGAAAAAATAATAATAATTATAAGCTAATTCATTTTTCTTTTTTCCCATAACAATGATAACTATTATTAAATTCATGAATAAAAAAAATTACTGATTTGTTACCTTTTCAATCAGTAAAGCCAAGATCCCATTTGGACCAAGATCAGCATGGTAAAGTGACCAACAAGCAATTTTGTCACCAACTTTGAGGTCACTTTTCACAAGAACTTCAGCCCAAGCAATCTTTTCCAATTTGAAATCCTTGATTGCCCTATCATAGTAAATTGCCACCCAAATCTTGTTCCTTGGTGGTGTGTAGATCTCAATTTCTAGTCCTTTGATCCGAATCTCATCAAGCATGGGTTTTGGTAGAGTTTTTAAGAAGTTTTTTGAATCTCCAACAAGAACTAAACCTAGCATGTCATATTGAGTCATGGTTTTTGTGAATAAATGTTCTAGCTCCCCACCAATTGGATAGTGTTGAATCTGGTTAGGTTGAGGAGGAGCCATGTTCTTGAATTAGTTTTTTCTTTTTCTTTTTCTTTTTTTGTATGTTGCCCTCTTGAAAATCACCTTGATGATTTGAAACTAAATATAGGTAAATGAATGTTAAAAGAGTTGTGTTTGTGTTAGAATACTAGTAGAATGCATGACTAACGTATGAACTGTGAAGAAGGCATGACACATAAATCATGACATTAAGAGGGATGATACCTTGTCTCAAATTCCATAAATATTAATAAAAACTCAATTCAAAATTGATATATATATATATATATATATAAATATATATATAAAACTAAGGCCGTGGCAAAATAATCACTCTACGATTGGTATTAAAATACGATCACCACAATATATATTTTCTATTTTTCTCATGTTTTTTTTTTTATGTATTCAAGATAATGATGGTAATGGTCAAGAAAAAATTATGAAGGCAATTAACGTTATCTACAATGATATTAAATTAGGTATATAATCTCATTATTAAGAAAAGTATGCGTATAATCCAATCAAGAGAGGGTTATAAATATATAATCTCATTGTTATTATTTTTTTTCTCGTGATTTCTTGGATATTGTAGTTGTTTTGTTTTCTTCTTCACTCTTTGATTTTAGAAGTTAGATTATTTTTTCTATTGCCGCTTTTATTTATAAGAGGATTGCTTGATGGTATAAATGCCACATTAATTTTGAAAATTAATAAAAATTAATGGCTTGGCATTGTCAATTGAGTTTGTCAAAGACATGTATGTTTGTATTACGAAACTACTAGCACCAACACCTTCAATCATAATTGTTAGATTTAGGGTTTGTTTGTTTTGCAGTTAAATCCATTTTATTTTTCACTTAAAAATCATTAAATTAATTATTTTTAAATGTTTTTCAATGGATTTGTTATGTAAAAAAAAATAAAACAATATTATTTTAATTTTTTTTATTAAAAAACATATTTTCAAAAATACTTTGCATCGCACTGCCAAATATACACTTAGACCATGTTTATCTACCGAAAAATAATTTTATTTTGAAAAGTGATTTCTATACAAAGTGAATTGCATAAAAGTGAGTTTTTTTTTTTTTTTTTTTTTTTATGTTTGGTAATATAATAAAAAATGAGTTTAGAAACATTTTCTAGTGTCTGGCTATGTTTATAAAAAATGACCTAAAAAATAACTTATTAATATTTTATTTAATTTTATTAAAAGAATATGAACCAAATTCAACAAATCAAAAAGTTAAAGGATGATGAAATTTAAAAAATTCAATTTCATAAACTATTTCAAATAAAAAAAAATAGTAATCAAACTAATAAAGATCAAATCTGAAAGGTAAAAACATTAAAAAAGAATAAAATTAAAAAAATATATAAATCTCATAAATTATTTAAAATAAAATAAATAATAATTAAAAGAATAATAAGGATAAAATTTGATTGATAAAAAATTAAAAAAAAATAATAATCAAAAGCATGATAATCAAAATTGATATAAAAATCAAATTAAATCAAATTTTGAAGGACAAAATTGAGAAAAGAATGATTAAAAAAAAACATATAGTAGTAAAAAAATCAAGGATCAAATTTCAACAAAAAAAAAAATATTTTTTATTTTTTCACAACCTTTACAAAATATTTTTTGTCCAAAATAAAAGAAAAAAAAAAGTTTAAATTGCTAAGTTGTCATTTTAACTTGCAGGTCGATTGTTTTTATTTGAAAACCCATCCCCGTTTAGGTTTTGGATCCTAAAATTTTGAATCGGCCCGCCAGGCCGCGCAAAGTTTAACAACCATGTTCTTAGCATATCAATGGTTTCAACTTAGCCGACATGTCATTTAAAAATTCAAGATTTAGTACTTGCGAGGCTAAAGATATAAGAAGCTTACAAGATAGTAACCTAAAAATTTATTGTCAACTATTCGAACTCCTCTTTTAACATTTTATTTCTATAATCTCCAAGAAGAGTAAAGTCTGGCATCTCATCTTTATATATATATATATAATTTTGATGTGTTGATATTAAAAATAAAAATTTATAAAAAAAATTATATATCATAATATAAAATATATACTAATTTTAGCTGATATCCTAAACTTTGAGATAATATTATATTGTTTAATGAATTTATGAGTTATGTCATAACCTAATTTTTGATCAAAATAATAAAAATTAAATATAGTTGACAATTGGGTTAAGACAGCAAATCTTGATGTTTAGGGATAAAATTATCAGATTTGAGAATAAATTGGTCAGAAATTAAAGAATTAATAAGTTTGGAACTTTACTTAAAATTTGGATTAGTTTAATTAATGAAATTAAAAAAATTAATAAGTTTGTGGACTTAATTAAACTTTGATTTAATTAATTAAATAAATTCAGGGGCTTAATTGAAATTTATCCAAAAAAGGGGAAAATTGAAAGAATTAATTAAGGATCAAATTGAATAATCCAGGAATTAAGGACTGTTTTGTAAACAGTGCACCAATTGAGGGATTTAATTGAAACTTATAAAAAAAGGGGCAAAATTAAAAGGAATTTTTTATTCAATTGAGATCCAACGGTTACAATTCCAAAGTTCAGGGGTCAAAATGAAAATGCCACTGTTGCCGAAACGATGCCGTTGATACTAGGAATACAGTGTTGCCAAAACGACGTCGTTGCTGGTGGAATAGCCGTGTTCGTCTTCTCCATCCCGATTCAACAGGCTGAAAATCTGCAACGGATTTGATCCAATCGTGGATCACGGCTCTCACCCACGATCTCGTTCGTGGAAGATAACAGTCCTGCAAAGGCAGGACTGGTTAGTGGCTGGGTCTCTATAAAAGGGAGATCAACCTAGAGAAAAAGAGGATAAAAAAAAAATACAACCCAGAAAAAAACAGAGAACAACGAGAAAACAGAGCAAAAAAAAAATAACAGAGTGAAAGCAAGAACGAGAAACCAGACTAAAAAGGAGAATTATCTTCGCCATTAGGAGAATCCCTGCAGAAAAAGCAACCCGAAATCAGTAAAAAAAACCTCAAAGAACCCATTACCTCTCAGCTTCTTCACACTGAGAATCGAGAAATCAAAGGCAAGGAAAACAGAGAGGTCACAGCGGGGAGAGAAGGGAGAGTAGCCGGACGAGGGTAACAGTCACCAGCATCGCGATCTTCTTCAATCGCCAGAAACAGGTGCGCCTTCGCGATACATTTTTTTTCTTTCTTTTCTGTTCTTCGTTGATTCAAATAACGTTTGAACAGTGCGAAGGTAATTTAATTACCTTCGCACTGTTGATGCACGCGTGATCTGTATCACGCGTGCATCTGTTTTGTTTTTTTAAAACCGGGTCACTGGCTTGGGCCAGTGACCCGGTCCGGACTGGCTGGGTTCAGCCCAGCCCCTGTGGGGCTGAGCTGAGCCCAGCCAAAGGTATGTATGCTGGGCTGGGTTTAGCCCAGCCCAGCCCCAAAAATATATGTATGCTGGGCTGGGTTTAGCCCAGCCCAGCCCCAAAAAATAATAATAAAAAAAAAATAAAAAAATAAAAAATGCATATGCATGAATAAAAATAATGTAAATTTATTGGTTTATTCACTGACGCCAGAGTCAGGAATAAAAAACACCGGTTTAAATTTATATTATTTTTATTCGTTGCATTTTATCTAGCTAAAAAAATAAAAATTGCATGCAAAAAAATATAATAACATAAAATAAAATAAAGTTATTGGTTTATTCACTGACGCCAGAGTCAGGAATAAAAAATACTAATAAAAATTTATTTTATTTTATTTTATTGTATTTTTACCTTATTTAGCTACGTAAAAATAAAAATAATCTGCATGAGTAAAAATAACAAATATAAATTGATTTTTATTTGTTTATTCACCAACGCCAGAGTCAGGATTAAAAAAGGTAATTATTTAAATTTATTCACTCTGATATCTACATAATATTTACCAACGCCAGAGTTGGGAATATCTGTAGTTTAATATTCACTGACGCCAGAGTCAGGAATATTATATGCAAACCATCATGATATGAAAAATATATGTTAGCAATAAATGACAAATAATAGCAATACAGCCTGCCTTAGGCATGACGTTTAAGGGGTGATAATATCTTTCCTTTTTACGTAACCAGTCACGTACCATAGAATCTCTGTTGGCCAGTTAGGGTTCCTAGTGACCATAATACTAGGTGGCGACTCCTTAAACAAGAATATTCCCATCAAAGAACAGGATGCTAGAAATCCGTTCTTTCTGAAGATTTAAAATTAATTTTTAGAGCCGCCGCGATGTCGGGTCTGACAGAATGGCGACTCCACTGGGGACCAGACTAAGCTTTGTCTTTATTTGTTAAATTGCTATAAATGTTTGTTGTGTTGTTTTTTATTTATTTTTTTATTTAGTTTATTTTATTTTATTGCTTTAGCATCCATATTTATTCATGTCATCATATACATTGAATATAGATTTGTGCCTTCACACACCACACATTTCATAATAAAGGTCTGTTATACAAACTTTATGTTAAGTGGGAGAGTAGCGGTACCCCAATGGCTTTGGCCTGGGTAAGACTCGTGAAACCATCCAACTTTCGCTTGATTGTTTACTCGATAGTGGTTGGTATGCCTAAACTGATATTATTCAGGGCCTCTATCTTCACGCTACTTGTAAGCCTCACATCAACCTTTCGAGGAAGATCACTGAGCATGCGAAAGACCTTTCAAAGATTAGATAGCAACCTACCCTAAGCATGTAATGACTAGAACTTACCCTTTAGGTTGTTCCCTATGTAAGTTTCACTAAAGTAAAGCTTAACATATATCATTTCATAACAGGATTATTATTTCGGGTGACATAATGGCTGTTAATCGAGAAGTCAACACTATTGAGTATGGGCTTGAATCTGAATCATTGCATATGACCGAGGGAGACTGCCCTAGACTGGATGACAGTGGGATACCGCTGCTAAAAGAGGTGAGATGTGTAATAAATGATGCCATTCGTTTGATTCCACTCACCAAATATTTGGATGATGAGACAGAATTTACTAAGATATATGGGAGAGTTTTGCATCTTTTAAATGTGCCGATACTGCCACTGGCCATAAGAGCTCTGATTCATTTTTGGGATCCTGATTATCGATGTTTTACATTTGGGGATGTCGATATGGTTCCTACCATTGAAGAGTATGGTGTTTTGACAGAATTTCCTGAGGATATACATAAGGTTTACTTTCATCAAAAGACGGAGGATACTATAGAGGAGCTTGCTAAGCTATTGGGAATCCAGCAAATGAGTTTGTATAGAGAAAAAAATAATTCTGGGGGTTTGAGATGGAAACGACTAGAAGAGTTGTTGATTGCTAAAAAGTCTAATCCATGTGCTAAAGTAGAAGTATACAGAATATTGGCTTTGGGAATATTTGGGTTGATTTTGTGCCCTTCATCTGCTGGAATTGTTAGTTTAGAGGCAGCCAATTTGTTTGTTGAGTATGAGAAGACTAAAATTAATCCTTCTGCTGCGATTTTGGCTGAAACTTTTTTGTCCCTCAATCATTGCAAAAAGACTGGAAAAGGTTCTATGAGATGTTGTGTGCCATTATTGTTCATTTGGGTGGTAAGTCATATAGAATCCGAGACACCAATATTCCGGAATTTTTGGTGGTTTGATCAAAGGCCACTAGAGTTATTGATATCAAGTGAATGGAAAATATTTTCTGAAGATGACTGGGGAGTAAAATTACAAGGAGTTCCACGAAGCAAGTTTAATTGGAGAGCTCCTTGGATGAGAAATGTAACATACTTAATGAGTTGTGGGAAGAAGCCTTGGGTACCTTTGATTGGAGTGACTGGATATATTAGCTATGCGCCTGCTTTAGTTGCAAGACAGTTTGGGGGCATACAAAGCATCCCAAGAACGGTTGGTTTATCTCAATTTACTGGAGTGTACAAAGGAGCTACCATGGAGATGTTGGAGAGCATTAAACAGGATTGGAAGTCTTTGGTACTTGTGAAAAAGGAGACTGGATTAAGGAACCCTACAGTTAGTGAAAAGTATTCTGAATGGCGTAAGGGAGGAGTCTCTTATATGGCAGAAGTTTCTGAGTCTGTGGGCATTCGAAGAAAAAGAGTAAACTGTGAAGAAGAATTAAGAAAACAAGTAAAAGCGTTACAAGCTGAGCTTAAAGCAAATGAGGAACATAGAGTGTCTTTAGAGCGGCAGCTAGCCAAAGAAAAGGGTTTAAGGAAAATAGCTGAAGAAGAAAGGGACTCTGGTGGTCAAGACTTGATAAAGGCAAAGACTGACTTGGAAACACAAAAGACAATTAATCAGGACATGACATATTACATGGAAAAAGCTAAGCATTGGGAAGAGTCAGCCATCAAGACACAAGCTATATTGAAAATACGTCGGGCAGACATTGTCAAGTTTAAAGACCAATTAGGAAGAGCTGAGGCTTTAACTAAAATGCACGAAGAGCAGAAAGCAGAGTTGAACAGTCATAAGGCTGAAGCAGAAGCGTTGAGATCTAAGTTGGACAAAGAAAAATTAAAGACCGTACAACTTATGGGAAACCAAAAAATGATAAAGCAACATAATCAAACATTGGATGATGCCAATAACTTTTTGTCTAGAAACAACTTGATTCATACTGAGAGGATAAGGGAACTACAAGATCAGATTAATCGAGCAGCTGCAGAAGCCCATTTATTACGAGTGGAAGCTCGTCAGGTTGGAGGAGATATAATGAAATATCGAAGAAGCATGGATAACACCGATCTTTTTTTGAAAGCAATAGCTACTAGAGGCAATGTTTTTTCTCCTGTAATAGATTAGATTAATTTTTACTGTAAGTTTCTGAATAAGTAATAAGAGGGCTGAGACCCACATTTTTCTATGCAAAGATATGTGTATATAGCTGAAAGCCCAAATGTCAAAAAGCTAAGCAGATTTCTTCTCGGCATCGCAACAATGATATCAAGTTCAAGTTCAACCCATATATCCAAAGAATGACGGCCATATGTCACCAACAAAAAGCGAATCTATATCCAATATGTGGCATTCACATTCATGCATCACATACATTTGCTTATATATTGTCATATTCTGCATATAACAGGTGAAATATAGGTCCCCAACCTAAACGTATTCATAATACTCGTTCACGAAAGAAAATGGAAAATGAAGAGAGAAATCAGTTAGAAATTCAACACCAAAGAGAGCTGGTTCAACACCAAAGAGAGATGGAAAGCCTGAAAGAGGATGTAGCAAGGCTTACCAGCTTGCTTGAACAAGCTTTGAGGCCTAGAGTTGGAGAAGGGACATCTTCTCAACAAACATTTACACCTCAACCTCCGCCTCCTGTTGTTCCACTATTTGAGCCTCAACATGCTGCTCATTTCGCACCTACTCAATCAGCACATCCAATGAGAGTCCCCCACACTG
This sequence comes from Populus alba, assembly GCF_005239225.2. Taxonomy (NCBI): domain Eukaryota; kingdom Viridiplantae; phylum Streptophyta; class Magnoliopsida; order Malpighiales; family Salicaceae; genus Populus; species Populus alba. Next base: position 2,132,612 of record NC_133288.1, read on the forward strand.
TGTTGATAGAAGAAGAACCTCAAAGGAACAAGATCGTAGAGGAAAATGGTCAGGAAAAACTAGCTGCTTTAGAAGAAAGAATGAAGGCAATAGAGGGGAATAATTTGTATGATCCGGTAAAGGCTGCTGAAATGTGTTTAGTGCCTAATGTGGTTATTCCCAGAAAATTCAGAGTTCCAGAATTTGTTAAATATACTGGAACTCAATGCCCAATCACCCATCTTAAAGCATACTGTAATAAGATGGCTGAAGTAGTCCATGATGAGAAGTTATTGATCCATTTCTTTCAGGATAGTTTAAGTGATGCTGCTCTTGCTTGGTATATGCGTTTGGATAATACCAAGATTAAAGGATGGAAGGATTTAGCTGAAGCTTTTATTAGACAGTATAAGTTCAACATGGACATTGCCCCAGATAGATCAAGTCTACAAGCCATGGAAAAAGGCAATAAGGAGTCTGTAAGAGAATATGCCCAAAGGTGGCGTGAATCAGCCGCGCAAGTAAATCCTCCATTGTCGGAAAGGGAGATGACTGGTTTATTTTCCAACACTTTCAAAGCCCCGTACTTTGAATATTTGGTAGGTAGTGCTGCACAAAATTTCTCTGATTTGGTGGTCATAGCTGAAAGGATCGAACAAGCTGTTCGAACAGGTAGGATCGTGGATCCTACTGAAAAAAGAGGTTTTATTGGAAAAAGGAAAGAAGTAGAAGTTCACAATGTTGAAAGGGAAGGTAGAGGGAAGAACACCTACCAAGATACTTACAGCTTCAAAAGTATTACACCTACTCCCTCCATATCCAATATAAAATTCTCTGCACCTCCAAGCACCCAAAATAACTCAATAAATAACCATACCAACAATGCATACCGCCCAAGAAGAAATTTTCCAATAGACCAAGTACAACTTCCACCACTACCAATGTCTCTCACTGAGATGTATCAGAGGTTGCTCAGTATTGGCCAAGTAGTACCTGTTCCTTTAACTCCTTTACAACCACCATTTCCCCAATGGTATAAACCTGATCAGAAATGTGAATACCATGATGGTGTCGTGGGACACAATATTGATGGATGTCTTGCATTCAAAAGAAGAATCCTTCAACTCATCAAAGCTGGGTGGATTTCTTTTGATGAATCCCCAAATGTGAACTCAAACCCTCTACCAAACCATGCTTCTGGAAGTGGAGTTAATAGCTTGGAGATAGGAATGGAAAGTAAAGCAACATTAAGGGTGACTATGGATAAATTGTATGGGATGCTAAGACAAACCAATTATCTGAAGACACCAGTCAGAATGCAAGCTGTAGGGGATGCGAATGAGTATTGTAAGTATCATCAGCAGTTTGGGCATGATATTGACTCATGCGAGGAGTTTCATTTGGAAGTAGAAAATATGATGACGTTGGGAATGTTAAGATTGATGAAACCCAAAGAAGATGATTTAGTAGGAACAATGACTGGTTGTAACGAGAAAGTGGAAGTGTGTAGATATGTACCAACCGAAAAGGGTCCACCAAAAATGATCCTAACCAAGCCTATGAATACTGTTAGCAGAAGCTATAATGCCCAACCCTATAATTATGGTTATTCTTTTCATAGCACAAATCCTGCCCTTGTTTTCCATGCGGAAGTAGGAGGACTCACTCGGAGTGGGAGATGTTTTACTCCTGAAGAGTTGGAAAACCATAGAAAAGCCAAAGGAAAGGATATGACAGAATTGACAAAGACAGATGAGGTTAATAAACCAGTAAGTGATGAAGAGGCTAATGAATTTCTGAAATTGATGAAGCACAGCGAATATAGTGTGGTTGATCAGCTAAAGAAAACACCTGCTAGGATCTCTTTGTTGTCATTAATATTGAGTTCAGAATTGCACAGGAACGCCCTTCAGAAGGTTCTTAATGAAGCATATGTTCCTCAGGATATTACACAAGATTCCATAGGACATTTGGTGGGTCGTATTCAAGCCACCAATTACCTTTATTTTACCGATGATGAGCTGGATCATGAAGGAACCGGTCATAATAAACCATTGCATATCACGGTAAAATGCAAGGATTGTGTGATTGCTAAGGTGCTTATAGATAATGGTTCTTCTCTTAATGTATTGCCAAGACATGTACTTGATAAAATGCCAGTTGATGCTTCTCACATGAAGCCAAGTACCATGACTGCTAGGGCATATGATGGGTCATCTAGACCAATCAGTGGGAGTATTGATGTTGAACTAATCATTGGCCCACAACCATTCCAAGTCACATTACAAGTAATGGACATTCATCCATCATATAGCATTTTACTGGGGAGACCTTGGATCCATGCAGCCCGAGCTGTCGCATCTTCTTTACATCAACGGGTCAAGTTTATCATCAATGGGAATTTGGTGACTGTGAGAGCTGAGGAAACTTTGTCAATGATAAAAAATGTCTCGATCCTTTACATAGAAACTGAAGAAAGTAAGGACGAAAATATGCATGCATTTGAAGTTGTAAATGCTGAATGGGTACCAGAAAATACGGTACGAAGAAAGCCAGAAATTTCCGAAGCAGCAAAAATGGCTGCTAAATACTTCTTAAAGCATGGACTGCCATTTCAATATGACCATACTACCGGAATGCCTGAGAGGATTAATGTGATAAAAATGAAGTGCGCAGATCAAAGGTTTGGCTTAGGGTTTAAGCCTGGGAAAGCAGATTTCAAAAGAGCAGCTGAAATTAGAAGAGAAAAGAGAATAGCCCGGATTGAGAGAAGAGAACCAGATGAAGACCGAATAGAGATCCCGCCAATCCATGTAACATTTCCAAGATCCGCATATGTGATAAAAACAGAGGATTATGAGGGGGAATTAAGAAAAGAATTCAATGGTGCTACTATCAATTATCTTGAATACGGCGGTGAACAAGATTTAAAGGAAGAGGATAATGCTCATGAACAGTTGCCCCAGCTGACTATTGGTGTTTTGGAAGACGACTCATTCGTGAGGAAACTGGCCGAGGGAGAAGATTTAGCAAATTGGGAAATTCAAGAAGTCCTAATTGTTTTTAAAAAGTAATGTTTTGATTGCTTATTTGTTGTTTTTCATTATTTGTATTGTTTGAATAATTGTGCCTTGCCAAATCATCATGGCTCAAGAGATTGGCAATAAGGTTTTGTGGTTGAGCCCTTCTATCCTTTAAGTTTCAATGAGATCATGCATATTTTCTTTCAATCGTGTTTTTTTTTCTCTTCTCTGTTCATTTATTTACTTTCCCAGAACTATACACTCATAACCAAAACACTTTCCGCTTTCAGGAAATCTGAAAGCGGATCGTCGTACAACCCACAAACTCATTGCACTGTGGATAATTGGCCTAACTTTGATGAAACTATAATTGCCATGGATGAGGAAGAATTTGGTGAGGAGGATATTCATGAATTCGCAAAGTTAGCGGAACAATCTGATCGCACATGGAAGCCTGCAAAAGAAGAACTAGAACTGATAAATGTGGGCACAGTACATGATAAAAGAGAGTTGAAAATAGGGAAGCTAATCTCTGCTGACGTTAGAAGTGAATTGATTGCTCTTTTACAAGAATACATTGATGTTTTTGCCTGGTCATACGCTGATATGCCTGGTCTGGATACTGATATTGTGGTACATAAACTACCTTTGATAGAAGGTTGTAAGCCGGTTAAGCAAAAGTTGAGGAGGACAAGGCCAGATATACTAATCAAAGTGAAAGAAGAGATAACAAAACAGTGGGATGCTGGATTCTTGGAAGTAGTTGATTATTCTCAATGGGTGTCCAATATCGTAGTAGTACCCAAGAAAGATAACAAAATCAGGGTATGTGTGGATTTCCGAGATTTGAATAAGGCAAGCCCGAAGGATAATTTTCCTTTACCCCACATAGATGTATTAGTAGATAACGCTGCTAAGAGTTCTACTTACTCTTTTATGGATGGTTTCTCTGGGTATAATCAGATTAAAATGGCCGAGCAAGACAAGAAGAAAACAACATTTGTTACTCCGTGGGGAACATATTGCTATAAAGTTATGCCATTTGGACTGAAAAATGCTGGGGCAACTTATCAAAGAGCAATGGTGACACTATTTCATGATATGATGCATAAAGAAATTGAGGTCTATGTGGATGATATGATTGCTAAATCTAAGGATGAGGAAAACCATATCCCAGCTCTGAAGAAATTATTTGAAAGGCTGAGAAAATATCAATTAAAGCTGAACCCTGCAAAATGCACATTTGGGGTGAAGTCTGGGAAGTTATTGGGATTTGTGGTGAGCAATAATGGCATAGAAGTAGATCCTGATAAAGTGAAGGCCATACAAGCTATGTCAGCTCCTAAAACTGAGAAAGAGGTTCGAGGCTTTTTGGGGCGTTTAAATTATATTGCTCGATTTATTTCACAACTTACAGTCACTTGTGAACCAATCTTTCGATTACTTCGAAAGAGAAACCCTGGAGTATGGGATGAGGACTGTCAAGAAGCCTTTGATAAGATTAAACAATATTTGCAGAACCCACCTCTATTGGTGCCACCGGTGCCGGGAAAGCCTCTCATTTTGTATTTAACAGTGACTGAATCAGCAATGGGCTGTGTGCTTGGCCAACATGATGAGTCTGGGAGAAAGGAGCAAGCCATCTACTACTTGAGTAAGAAATTCACTGAGTGTGAATCTCGTTACAGCATGATTGAGAAGCTGTGTTGTGGTTTGGTATGGAGTGCGAAAAGGCTTCGACAGTATATGCTATACTATACCACCTGGTTAATTTCAAAAATAGATCCTCTAAAATATATTTTTGAAAAACCATACATGTCAAATAGGTTGGCCAGATGGCAAGTGTTGTTGGCTGAATATGATATCATTTACAAAACAAGAAAATCTGTGAAAGGAAGTGCAATCGCAGATCATTTAGCTGATAATGCTATTGAAGACTATGAGCCATTAAATTTTGACTTCCCTGATGAAGATGTGCTGGTAATAGAAAGTGATTGGTGGACCATGTACTTTGATGGTGCGGTGAATGTATCTGGTAATGGAGCTGGTGCTGTAATAATTTCTCCAGAAGGAAAGCAATATCCCATCTCCATTAAGTTGCAGTTCAATTGTACAAACAACACAGCTGAATATGAGGCTTGTATTCATGGATTGGAAGCTGCATTGGAGTTAAAGATAAGGAAATTAGAGGTATATGGAGACTCTATGTTGATAATTTGCCAGACAAAGGGGGAGTGGCAGACGAAAGATGAGAAATTGAAACCATACCAAGAATATCTCTCCAAATTGGCCGAAGACTTTGAAGAGATAGAGTTCAATCATTTAGGAAGGGATAAGAATCAGTTTGCGGATGCTTTAGCAACCTTAGCCTCCATGGCCACAATTGATTGCGGTATCAGAGTACATCCTATAGGCATCGATATCAGAAGTTCTCCTGCTCATTCTTGTTTAGTAGAAGAAGAAGTGGATGGAAGTCCTTGGTATGCAGATATAAAAAGATTCATCCAATATCGGGAATATCCTTTTGAAGCTTCAAAAACAGATCAGAAGACTCTGAGAAGAATGGCAATGGAATACTTTATAGATGGAGAAATCTTATACAAAAGGTCATTTGATGGGACTCTATTAAGATGTCTGGACAGATCAGAAGCCAATAAAGCCTTGCATGAAGTGCATGGAGGAATTTGCACCACCCATGCAAATGGACACATGATGGCGAGACAAATGCAAAGAGCTGGGTATTTTTGGTTGACCATGGAGAAGGATTGTATAGAATTTGTCCGAAAATGTCATAAATGTCAGGTGTATAGCGACAAAATCAATGCACCCCCAGTGCCCTTATTCAATATGGTATCACCTTGGCCATTCGCGATGTGGGGAATAGATGTGATTGGGCCTATTAATCCAAAAGCCAGCAATGGGCATCGGTTTATCTTGGTCGCAATTGATTACTTTACAAAGTGGGTAGAGGCCTGCTCATATGCTAATGTGACTCAGAAGGTGGTCAAGCGATTCATTGAGAGAGACCTAATTTGTAGGTATGGTCTGCCAGAAAGGATAGTAACCGATAACGCCAAGAACTTCAATGGGAAGATGATTGTGGAATTATGCACTAAATGGAAAATCAAGCATTCCAATTCATCACCTTACAGACCAAAGATGAATGGTGCTGTTGAAGCTGCTAACAAGAACATAAAGAAGATTGTCCAGAAAATGGTGGTTACTTACAAAGATTGGCAGGAATGGCTTCCTTATGCTCTACATGCATATCGAACAGCAGTAAGGACATCAACTGGGGCTACACCTTATTCACTAGTCTACGGAATGGAGGCAGTGATGCCCTTGGAAGTAGAGATTCCTTCTCTAAGGGTCCTAATGGAATCTGAGCTAGAAGAGGCTAAATGGGCTGAAATACGATATGAACAGTTAAATATGATCAGTGAGAAGAGATTAGCGGCGATTTGTCACCACCAACTGTATCAAAATAGGATAGCAAGAGCATATGACAGAAAAGTTCGATCAAGAGAGTTTAAAGAAGGAGATCTTGTATTGAGAAAAATCCTATCACTACCTAGTGAGAACCACAGCAAATGGGCACCCAACTATGAAGGTCCTTATGTAGTAAAGAGGGCATTTTCTGGAGGAGCATTGATACTAACAGGAATGGATGGAGAAGATTTGAGTAGGCCAGTGAATTCTGATTCTGTAAAGAAATATTATCCATGATTGTTGAATCATTGATGATTGTATAAGTTCTCATCAAATCAATAAAAGTTTGGCCAAGAAATTCACTTTGCATATCTTTTCTCTCTCATAAATGTTATTGATTTCAAAGAATCAATAAATACACCCTTGAAGTCTCGCATGATCTCATAGATTCAATTCATTACTTTTACCAAAATCAGTTTCACTATTGGAATTTTGAAAAATTGATCTGGCATTTTGATTTCGAAAATGGTTTGATGTTTATTCAAAAACAATATTTTTGATATTCTACCTGTAGAATGACAAGTGAATCAAGCAACTCCTTCATAGAGATGACCAAACTCTAAAAATAAAAAATATAAAAAAAAATGAACCCTTACCCCATTACTCTTGAATCATGTGTTTTTAAATGTATGAATAATGGTATGTAGTGAACTTGTTGCTCATAACTCATGAAATGCATCTTTGCAAAGAATAAACCATCACATTAAACGAGGTCAAAGTTTATTGATCATAGCTGCTTGCGCTTGAAATGAGGAAAGGCCATCTTTGTTATTCCTTTCACGTTCTAAAATAAGTACATCCCTTGCAAACCCTTTTTGAGCCGGAATAATTTTTCTTTCATAAAAAATTCCCGACTAAGATCATACCCTACACTGGGGGCAAGTGAAATTTCAATGATCAAGAAGAATGATAAAGCCGTGAGAAAGCCAAAAGGCAAAAGAGCCCAAGAAACACAAATGCTAGGGATCATGCCCACATCATAAGAAAAAGTAAGGGGCAAGTGAAATTTCAATGATCAAGAAAGATGATAAAGCCGTGAGAAAGCCAAAAGGCAAAAGAGCCCAAGAAACTCAAATGCTAGGGGGCATGTCCAAATCACAAGAAAAAGTAATAACCAAGAGTATGCTCTAGCAAAGCAATGAAAAAGAAAAAAGAGGGGCAAATCAAAGAAGAGCGGCAAGAGAAAATATGAATGACATCAAAAATCAAACTATTGATCGTGATCTTCAGTCTTTGAAACCCTGAAACACTCTTTGAGCCTTATATTCTTTTCTTTCATAGCCGAAAACCACAGCCTACGTTACGTACCTATATAAGTCCTTTCTAATCAAGCAAGCAAGCAATCTATAACAATAAACAATGCTCTCAAAATGCAAAGAATACTTTTTCATTAGATTCATGACATTAAGAATAAACTACTCATTATTATTCATGTTGATAAAAATAAATGTTCAAAAAGAGACAAGTTTTTCTCATACGAAACCTTGAGTTTTTTTTTTTTTTTTTTTTTTTTTCTCGAGCCCTTCACTTCAAACAAAAGGTCATCTCATGACATATTTTCACCGAAGACCTCATTGCCAAACACAAGAGCAAATAATCTCTTTTAAAAAAAATAATAACCAAGGAGTTGCTAGATTTCAAAAGCAAATTGTTTTAGACTCGCATCGAAATAATTTTTGTTTTTTAAAAATGCAAGATCAAGATTTCAAGATTCATTCTAGACCCATATTCCTTTGCCAAATGAGAGAGTGGCCTCTTAAAACTATTGTTCATCTAAGTCGGTGACATAGCACACTTGGGGGCAACTACCAGTACAAGGGGGCAACATTGTGTTTAAGGAAAATCTATCATCCTTTACAACAAGACAAAGGGGCATTTTGGTTTACAAAAGACAGCTTGACCCTTTCAGCAAGTGATACCGAATGTTTTTAGCAGTGAGATGAGGGTAATGAATAGAAATCTCTAGCAAGCAAGTGAGTCACGATGGGCACCTCAAAAAATGAGTTATGTAAACAAATCTGGAAATAAACTTACATGGGCCAAATCGAGTGGGCTAGGAGTCAAGCGACAAGGATGACTCAAATCAGATAGCAAGATCTCACCAAGCAATCAACAAGAAGACTGTGAAGAAATGGGGGCCTATATTTCAAATCAGGTAAAGATGCATGCATATCATTTAAACTTTGAAACATTGAGCAATGACTTTTGCATTAGAAAATATTTTGAACAGAATCCATCCAGTGGAAGGCCAACTTGAAATGGCGAACATTGAAATTGCTTTTGAAAAATTATCATTTTGGAGAATTTTTCAACCTGGGCAGGTTGCCCATGAGAATTAGGCCACCAAAAAAAAAAAAAAAAAAAAAAAAAAAAACAAATCTTTGTATTTTTCCACCACCTTTCAGTTCCACATCAAAGGTAGTGCATTTTCTATCCTACCTCCATTCGAGCGTGCCTTCGAGCCCTCGTCTTACATTCGAGCGCGCCTTCGAGCCCTCGTCTTATTTATTTTCGAGCGCGCCTTCGAGCCCTCGACCATCAAAGGTAGTGCATTTTCTATCCTACCTCCATTCGAGCGCGCCTTCGAGCCCTCGTCTTACATTCGAGCGCGCCTTCGAGCCCTCGTCTTACATTCGAGCGCGCCTTCGAGCCCTCGTCTTATTTCTTTTCGAGCGCGCCTTCGAGCCCTCGACCATCAAAGGTAGTGCATTTTCTATCCTACCTCCATTCGAGCGCGCCTTCGAGCCCTCGTCTTACATTCGAGCGCGCCTTCGAGCCCTCGTCTTATTTCTTTTCGAGCGCGCCTTCGAGCCCTCGTCTTATTTCTTTTCGAGCGCGCCTTCGAGCCCTCGACCATCAAAGGTAGTGCATTTTCTATCCTACCTCCATTCGAGCGCGCCTTCGAGCCCTCGTCTTACATTCGAGCGCGCCTTCGAGCCCTCGTCTTATTTATTTTCGAGCGCGCCTTCGAGCCCTCGACCATCAAAGGTAGTGCATTTTCTATCCTACCTACATTCGAGCGCGCCTTTGAGCCCTCGTCTTATCTCCATTCGAGCGCGCCTTCGAGCCCTCGTCTTATTTCTTTTCGAGCGCGCCTTCGAGCCCTCGACCATCAAAGGTAGTGCATTTTCTATCCTACCTCCATTCGAGCGCGCCTTCGAGCCCTCGTCTTACATTCGAGCGCGCCTTTGAGCCCTCGTCTTATTTCCATTCGAGTGCGCCTTCGAGCCCTCGTCTTTTAAAAAAAAAAAAAGGATAGGCTGTCTTCCAAAGGACTTGTTTTCTCTATAAAAGTCCTGTGTCAATCTCTGGTTTTCGAAGTTTTTAGGACTCTAAAAAAGGCAAAAGTTCTTTCTGTATCTAATTTTCTTTATAAATTTACTACACAAAGCTGAAAGAAAATAAATTTTCTTTTAGCATTGCATAGTAAATATGATAAAGAGGGGGCAACTGTCATAACCTAATTTTTGATCAAAATAATAAAAATTAAATATAGTTGACAATTGGGTTAAGACAGCAAATCTTGATGTTTAGGGATAAAATTATCAGATTTGAGAATAAATTGGTCAGAAATTAAAGAATTAATAAGTTTGGAACTTTACTTAAAATTTGGATTAGTTTAATTAATGAAATTAAAAAATTAATAAGTTTGTGGACTTAATTAAACTTTGATTTAATTAATTAAATAAATTCAGGGGCTTAATTGAAATTTATCCAAAAAAAGGGGAAAATTGAAAGAATTAATTAAGGATCAAATTGAATAATCCAGGAATTAAGGACTGTTTTGTAAACAGTGCACCAATTGAGGGATTTAATTGAAACTTATAAAAAAAGGGGCAAAATTAAAAGGAATTTTTTATTCAATTGAGATCCAACGGTTACAATTCCAAAGTTCAGGGGTCAAAATGAAAATGCCACTGTTGCCGAAACGATGCCGTTGATACTAGGAATACAGTGTTGCCAAAACGACGTCGTTGCTGGTGGAATAGCCGTGTTCGTCTTCTCCATCCCGATTCAACAGGCTGAAAATCTGCAACGGATTTGATCCAATCGTGGATCACGGCTCTCACCCACGATCTCGTTCGTGGAAGATAACAGTCCTGCAAAGGCAGGACTGGTTAGTGGCTGGGTCTCTATAAAAGGGAGATCAACCTAGAGAAAAAGAGGATAAAAAAAAATACAACCCAGAAAAAAACAGAGAACAACGAGAAAACAGAGCAAAAAAAAAATAACAGAGTGAAAGCAAGAACGAGAAACCAGACTAAAAAGGAGAATTATCTTCGCCATTAGGAGAATCCCTGCAGAAAAAGCAACCCGAAATCAGTAAAAAAAACCTCAAAGAACCCATTACCTCTCAGCTTCTTCACACTGAGAATCGAGAAATCAAAGGCAAGGAAAACAGAGAGGTCACAGCGGGGAGAGAAGGAGAGTAGCCGGACGAGGGTAACAGTCACCAGCATCGCGATCTTCTTCAATCGCCAGAAACAGGTGCGCCTTCGCGATACATTTTTTTTCTTTCTTTTCTGTTCTTCGTTGATTCAAATAACGTTTGAACAGTGCGAAGGTAATTTAATTACCTTCGCACTGTTGATGCACGCGTGATCTGTATCACGCGTGCATCTGTTTTGTTTTTTTAAAACCGGGTCACTGGCTTGGGCCAGTGACCCGGTCCGGACTGGCTGGGTTCAGCCCAGCCCCTGTGGGGCTGAGCTGAGCCCAGCCAAAGGTATGTATGCTGGGCTGGGTTTAGCCCAGCCCAGCCCCAAAAATATATGTATGCTGGGCTGGGTTTAGCCCAGCCCAGCCCCAAAAAATAATAATAAAAAAAAATAAAAAAATAAAAAATGCATATGCATGAATAAAAATAATGTAAATTTATTGGTTTATTCACTGACGCCAGAGTCAGGAATAAAAAAACACCGGTTTAAATTTATATTATTTTTATTCGTTGCATTTTATCTAGCTAAAAAATAAAAATTGCATGCAAAAAAAATATAATAACATAAAATAAAATAAAGTTATTGGTTTATTCACTGACGCCAGAGTCAGGAATAAAAAATACTAATAAAAATTTATTTTATTTTATTTTATTGTATTTTTACCTTATTTAGCTACGTAAAAATAAAAATAATCTGCATGAGTAAAAATAACAAATATAAATTGATTTTTATTTGTTTATTCACCAACGCCAGAGTCAGGATTAAAAAAGGTAATTATTTAAATTTATTCACTCTGATATCTACATAATATTTACCAACGCCAGAGTTGGGAATATCTGTAGTTTAATATTCACTGACGCCAGAGTCAGGAATATTATATGCAAACCATCATGATATGAAAAATATATGTTAGCAATAAATGACAAATAATAGCAATGCAGCCTGCCTTAGGCAGGACGTTTAAGGGGTGATAATATCTTTCCTTTTTACGTAACCAGTCACGTACCATAGAATCTCTGTTGGCCAGTTAGGGTTCCTAGTGACCATAATACTAGGTGGTGACTCCTTAAACAAGAATATTCCCATCAAAGAACAGGATGCTAGAAATCCGTTCTTTCTGAAGATTTAAAATTAATTTTTAGAGCCGCCGCGATGTCGGGTCTGACAAGTTAGAAAATGTAGTGATACAAAATGCTTATGCTTTACGCAGGATAGAAAATGCAAATTTCTGACTATGAAAATTCAGATTTTCTAATTCTATGAGTGTTTATAAGTGAAATAACTTCTATTTTTAGATCTGTTTTATTTAAAAAAATATAAATTTAATATTTTTAATAATTTTGATGTGCTAACAATAAAAAAAATATAAAAAGTATAATGCACCGCAAAATACACATTAAAATCAGCTGGTATTCTAAAATTCAAGATAATCTTGTATTGTTTAATGAATTTAAGAGTTAAAAAATGATTGATCATGATTTATAATTTATGGGTGATTTTTTTTATTATTAATTTTTTTATTATTATATGTTTTAAAAATACCTATTATTATTATCTTGTAAAAATTCCAAGAAAAAAGAAAAAAAAAAGGAGACAAAATCTGTCATAGTACCCACATAGAATGGAATAGTATATGCTCCGATAATCCAAAGCCCTTAAAAATCAAGAGCCCACGATCAACCTGAATGGGTACACTTATCACGCTTAGACGACCCCGAATTTTCTTTAGTTTTAAATAATCTTTTCAATTCAGTTGCTGTATATATCATGCATTTTTATATGCAAGCCTTACTTCTTGAATTTTTAAAAATGTTATTATGCAAATTAAATATGATTTTAGAATTGATTTTTCACTTCAAATCATAATTATTTTCATAAGCAATAAATTGCATTACAACGTTGTAAAAATAATTAAAATTTATGGATTAACAATTATTTCAAATCAATATAAACTATGCATAACCAGAATATCGTATAGTAATAATTAGATGCCATGCCCGCGCTATACAGTGGGCTCTTTCTTTTATTTTCATAAAAATTATTATAAAAATTTATAATAAAAATAATAATAATAATGATGTTTATATCTTACTTCAATTCACATTTTATCACTCGAATTGATGTTTGTAAATTAAAAATCAAATTAATACACTTCTTTATAGTTATAGAATTCTTAAGAAACTCTTGCGTTAACCTAACCTACGAAATATAAGATCAAACTTCACTTTGTACCCATTCCCAAAAGAAGTTTCTTTGACCTAATTTACTACATAGCTAGGATATATCAAGCATTCCAATATTTACTCACATAAATAATATCAAATCTCAAATATATCATGATCTACATTATTATTTTGTCTTTTTATGTTAATTATTGAGAAAAATTATGTTATTAAACTTTATAAAGTTCATGGACCTATTCACAGGTTTGGCTAGTTGACTTGGTTTATGGGTTTGAGAAGTTTAACTTTTTTTTTTTTAATCCTTAGATATTGGATTAATTGAAAATTCAATTTTATAATTGGTCTCGTTTCATCTTTTAATTGAGGTTGTCACGGTCTTAAAAAAGCATCTCAGTACTGGGTTGATATTTGATTTCATAATTTTTTGTTTTTATTATCATATAGTTAAATAAGAAAATAATTTTGAAAAAAACAAATTATAATCCCAGTAGAGTCCATAACTCAGTTTACAGGTTTGACATGTCAGCTCGGGCTACCTGATTCACAGGTTTGATGAGTTTGCCTAACAATAGAATATGTTTTTTTTTGGTCTTTTAATTGTTTTTTTTTTTTCAATTTTATCCTTTAATATTGAGTTGGTTGGGAAATAGATTGCATGATTGATTTTTGTTTGCTTTTTATAGGGATAATTGTCTCAAATAAGTGTCTATTTTTATGTTAGTGTTTAATTTTATCTATTTTTATCATATAATTAAATAAAAATACTTTATAAAAAAATTATTAAACCCAATAAAGTTCATGACTAGGATCACATGAAGAACGAGGTAGATTTAATTTGTTATTGTCTCAACATTTTTTTTTTAAAAATTATCATCCTGAAGTTTTTTAAAAGTCAAGTAATGTTTTTACTGATTATCAATGTTGCATTTGGATCCATGAAATTGATCGATTTAAGTCGAGTTAGGTAAAGAGTTGAGTCCAAAGGTTTTAAAATTAACTCATTTGATCAGGTTTAATAACACTATAAAAAACCTTCATACATACTCTTAATATTTTTTTATATTTTAAAAAAATCGGTCCAACTTGCAGCGGAGCCTGAGCCAATGGACTAGTGTCAACTAAAGGGAAGAAAAGAAAATCACATGAATCATGAATATAATATTTAGGCACAATCACATTATTCTTGAACTTTTAAATCTGCCTAACTCCCAGCTAATCACAAGCCAATTATCAGTAATTAAATCCATCTAGGCTTAGAACCTTTAAAACCATTTAATCAATCATCAAAGAATAAACGATTGTAGTTATGTCAAAAGGGATTCTTCCTCGAATAAGCACAATTTTATATAGTTATAAATGAGATCATTGCTTACAGCAAGATTGCATTATCTATGTATATTGATTTAATTAAAGAAAAAATCATGTCCCCATCAAAAAAAGGAAATTAAAAAGTAGTCTTTAAAGAAAAAAAAATAAAAATAAAAATAAAAATAAAAATAAAAATAAAATCAAAATCGACTACAAGTAGGCAATGTATAGACAATATGCCAAACAATGCCTTGCATGGATTAATTAATGGTAAGCTGGGCCAAACCATGCTAAACCACTATACACAGATCACTTAAAAAGAAAGAGGATGCTGAAACAAATCAAATGACACTGCGGAATTTCTATTACAACCATTAGAGCCAGTCGCACGTGTTGCAAGAAGGTGGCGGAGCGATTGCACGCGTCAACAGTTTTTTTGTTTTTTTCCCCTTGTTTGTATAAAATCAAAAAGACCCTTGGGACTAAACAGTAATAATATACAATACCATAATGAAATTACAACCAAGCCCTTGGAGTCATGGTAAAAAAATTATAAGGATAATGCAATACTTTTACTGGTCTATCAAATATGAAAATACAAAAATGCCTTTATACTTCTAATAACCCAATTTTGGATTCTCTAAATTTTTCTTTAAATGTTATTTAATTTTTTTTATTCATAAAAAATCCAAAAAACAAAGAAAAAAAAACTTAAAATTCAAAAATATATTTTTCTCAAGTCAACCACCATTTTCCATGAAAAAAAGCCTATCAGATCAATACGAGTCGAACTATGTCGACTGGGGTAGAAATTAAGTTTCAGGCCATTTCAGGTCAAACCTGTCATTTGTGGTCAAAACCGAGTCCATTGGGTCAATATAGGCCAAACCATGTTGATCGGGATGAAAATTGAGTTTCAGGCCATTTCGGGTCAAAACTGAGTCCATGGGGTCAATATGAGGCAAACCATGTCGACCGGGATAAAAATTGAGTTTCAGGCATTTTTGGGTCAAAACTGTTTTTTTTCAGTCAAAACCGAGTCCATCAGATTTATACGGGTGAAACCATGTTAACCGAGATAAAAATTGAGATTTAAGCTATTCTAGATCAAAATTGTTATTTTCAATCATAACCCGGTTTATTAGGTTGATACCAGTGGCGGAGCTAGAATTTTTTAAACAAGGGGCAAATTACTAATAAGTATTTGATATTATATATTATACATATATGTGTTATATATAAAAATTAATTTGAAACATATATATATATATATCAACTCAACTCAAGTAAAATTAATTTAAAAATGCTTTTAAAATAAAAAAACTTACATTATAATTGTTCTCTTCAAGATTTTATATTTTAAAACTGCTTCATAATAATTTTATTTTTAATCTCATTAAAAATATCTTTCTCAATATTATTATAAATCCTAGCATTTTCAATAATTAATTATAAAGAAATAAAATTAAAATTAGATAATGAAACAAATAGAAAAGATGAAAAAAAACTTTCCTAAAGCATAAAAGGTTAATTGCTTAACTAATTAATTAATAGCTTAGGACCTGCAAAGAAATTTTATAGAAGGAAAAGAGTCGGGATTAATAATGAAAAAAGAATAAAGAATTTGATTCAATTAGTAGCTAACAAAAAAAAAATTAACCCAATAAAGATATTATATTAATATTTTAATATAACAAAACTGGTTACAAATAACTACGTCTGGGCTTATGTGATCCCGACTATTATTCTTAAAATTCCACTTTATTTAATGGAAGTTTTTGTTTGGACAACCCTTATTATGTTATTGGGTTACAGCATTGAGTTTGGAAAGTGAACATCAGATGCAGAGTGAAAATTATGAGCAGATAAAATATAGAATAGCAGCTATGAGGAAGACCAGCTGCACATCAAACCTATACTAAAGCCTGCAAAGTCAAATTTCAATATGCTGCAAGAGTTGTATCAGGAGGAGCTGAGAAATCTCTCCAAGTAATTATTATAGGCAAGATTATTAGAGGAGAATAAGAATTATTTAACCAGATAAAAAATATTAATTACATTTATGCATTGTGGGTGTGAGGGGGGGGATTGCCCCCTCTTGCTCCTGTGTGGCTCTGCCACTAGTTGATACTGGTCGAAATTTTATTTTTATGGTGTTTGAAATTAAGTTTTTGGTAATCAAAATTATTTTTTTAGCGGTTAAAACCGGATATTTTCTAATATTGATTTGCGTTTTAGTTTTACCCACACATATATTTATTATTATACATAATAAAATTATTGTGCATAAATATTTTTTGTAGTAGTTGGTGCAGTTGAGGCATGCGAAATTTTTTCTTCGGACAAAGCCAATAAAAGAGAACAAGAAAGGAGGAAGAAAAAAGAGGACAGAAAGGAAAAAGTGAATACTAAAGCTAATACTATTCAAGTATTTTTCACTTTTCTTTTCACATGAGTAAGATATTTATTTTTTAAAAAAACAATTTAAAAAATACCAAAAAATATACTAACCGTTAGATCAAATTTTCTGGACCCTTGATTAGATCTGATCAAATAGGGCAAAATACACTGGCCCAAATCCATCTTAGCCCTTTAAATGGTATGTCCTTTGATCCTATCTTGCCATGTCACCTGGTGCACCAAGCCTCAGGTGCATCCTATCACACTGAAGCAAAGATCTGACAATCGGGACTGTCTATTAATTTATGATCAAGCAAATCATAGCCGTATGATCAATTCATAACTCATCCAACGGTCCATGATATCCGATTCACCAGCTTACCATGCTAACGGTTTCACCATAACAGATCTCAGAGATTCTCCCTCCTCTCGCCGGTGATCCTTTCTCTACACGGATCTCCCAACTCCGGCCCCTTAAAGAGTCTAGACCACCATAGAAAAGTTCCTCACCTCCTCGCTAGAAAACCCTAGACGTTTTTCATCGCTTTCTACGCCATATCTTTCCAGAAAAGGCCGCGACATCTTCGGCTACCTGAAGCTTCAAACTGTCGATTCTCTCTCATCAGCCATCGAAACCTCCCTTATCAGAATCCTCTCCCCCATAGCTACTATAATCTACCTTTTTTTGGCTCGGAATCTCGTCGAAGAATTTCACATCTCCAACAATGGCCGCGCGTGAACTATATGCGCCACAGGTGTATTTTCTTAATTTTCTGAGAAGTGCAAGGGTATTTCAGTCTTTTTTCTATACAGTGGCACTCAGGTAATTTTAGGGGTTCCTAGTGGTATTTTATTTATTTTTTATAGGGTTCCTAGTGGTATTTTATTTATTTTTTATACAATTATTTGTAAAATTTTCTTTGTATTTTGTAAAATACCAAAAATAAATATAAAAGGAATAACGACATGGGTCTAACACCCGTTTTATCCCATTATCGTGCGTGGGTCCAAATCCCAATTCTCAAGCATGGGTTATGCTTATTTTTTAGCGAAACCAATATAATCTTTCTTTTTAGAAATAAAAATTGTTTGTCAAAATATCTCTTTTTTACCAAAAAAGAACTGTTGTCAAAAGTTTAAAAACAAAATATGGATTATGTCCATTGTTTCTTTTTTTGCAACTCATACTTAGCTCTTCTTTTTAAGGTTAAAGGTCAACATTTTAGACAAGTCTTCTATTTTTAGGGACTAATGTAATTTTTTGACGTGTTTTTTATTTTTAGGGACCAATGTTAACTATTTTTTTTTTTAAAATTGAAAATAAGCTCAAAATATTATAGCATTTGAATAATAATAAAAAAAACACAAGTAAGGATAGCCTTTCTCTTGAAAGGATGTTTTAAGGGTAATGTCTACCTTTCCTTAATCATAATTAACCTAGTACCTAAATCTCTATGACCAGAGTCTAATTTGAGATTTTTAATTCCTTCAAATTACTAGATGGTGACTCCAATTAAATCTTTATTTTTACCGATTAATCTTTTTGTTAAATAAAAAAAATGGAGTCGTTGCGTGACATTGTGTATTGACAAAACCAAAGGTATTAAATTATTTTATTCAAGGGTTACATTAGTAATTTTATTATGCATTAAAAAACACAATCCCAGACAATCCTTAAAAGATATTTATATCATGGTGAAAAGACCAACCCAACCCTAAAGCCAAGTCAAAAGATTAAATGACTAAGGAACAACATAGTAATTACATTATTGTAATGAATAGTAAATTGTGCTACGGGAAATTGAACAACCGCGTATAATCCTTAAAAGACATTTATATTATTGTAATAGACTAATTTCTTTGGTCCTGAAGTTAATGACCATGTAAGTCTCTAGTGACCCTAAGGTTTGCGAGACTCGAACAAGTGACTTTTAGGATAAAGTGTCTGTTTGGCACTACAGTTGCGGCTAGAAATAAACGCAGGACTAAAGTGTTTAGTTAAGTTGAATCATATTTTTATTTTACTTGGGTCCCACTAAGAAACTGATGTCCAATCTCAGTTTTTGAAAAGCAATTTACAATTGCTTTTCTATTCGTGTTCTCTTCTCTCTCACCAACATTGCTAATTAATTAACACAACTTTCCCAACTCAATTTGTTATCCTCTATTCCTTTCCCCTCCCTTCCATAGGCACAAGTTAACTGATTCTAATTTTTCTCATCACTCATCTATCATCACTATTACTTTCTTCATTTTTCTTTGATCAACTCCAATGTAAGTTCTCCTATCACTATTAAAAATTAAAAAGTCAAGACCTATGCTATAACCAACACGGCAATATCTCAAATACGAAAGCTCTCCTATTATATATAGACTATTACTTTCTTTATTTTTCTTCGATCAACTCCAATGTAAGTTCTCCTAGCACTACTAAAAATTAAAAAGTCAAGACCTATGCTATAACCAACACAGCAATATCTCACATACAAAAGCTCATATATATATATATATATATATATATATATATATATATATATATTGTTCAAGACATATTTTATATTTAGAAATTATATGTATAATAGTTAATTATGTATTTATTAATTGTTAAATAATCTTATATAATGTATTTTTTCTTAAAATTATATATCAACTACGTACCTAACTTAAATAATGTAAGTTACTATATAACAATTCCATTTTCAAAGCCGAGTTCTTTATTCATCGGCGTGATTAATAGATTAAGTGCCCATTTAACTAGAGTTTAACTTTTTTTTTTCTTATATATATATATATATTATATGTCATTTTCAGCAATTTTACAATCAAACTTCATACAAAAAACATATTAACCAAATACCACAAACTGCTTTTTTTTCAACCATAATTTCAACAAAACACATCAAAATTAAAAACAAATCTCATAAAAAACACTTTTTATTAAACTGTTTTTTTTAAATCACAATCACAATAATAATCACAATACCAAACAGACTCGAAATAATCTAAATGGAAGAGTAAGATTAAAAAAACAAACTAATTACTCTTCATGGTCAAGTTTTTTTAATCTTACTCTTCCATTTAGATTATTTTATTTCCACAGAGGGCTTGTCTTAATAATGCATGTTAAACACAACTTTCCCAACCCAAGCTGTTATCATATGCTCCTTTTCCCTTTATTTCCTATACACGAGTTGATTGAATCTAATTTTTCTCATCACTTATCTATTATCATTATAAGTTTCTTCATTTTTCTTTGGTCAACTCCAAAGTAAACTCTTCTATCACTATCACTATTAAAAATTAAAAAGTCAAGACTTATGCCAGGCAACATCTCATACATGAAAGCTCTCTTATTAATTAATTGTTAAATAATATTATGTTATGTATTTTTTTTAAAATTATATATCAACTACATACCTAACTTAAATAATGTAAGGTAAAAGGTAACAACTGGATTATTTTATTTCCACTAGAGGGCTTGTCTTAATAATGCATGTGCAAGGGGATTCGGAGGTCATCGCGAATCACCCAAAATGCGCGTTCCTTGTCGTGGTTTCGTAGAAGGAAGTGAAAATCCACGGAAGAATCTGTAGAAATGACTTATTACTTGTCAAATATTGAAACCTTAAACTCTTTTTGCTCACTTCTTGCTTGTCAACTACAAGGGGGGAAATAAAAAGGAGACGAAGCTTATCATTTCAAATTTCATCATGCAAAGAATACCCAAAACAATGGGATTTTTTTTTAATTTTATAATCATCGTTTGATTGATTGAAAAGTGGTTATTAGCCATTTAATTAATGACTAAACAACCGAAAATAAGAGTTAACACGGAAGGAGCAACATAAAGAAAAAAGAAATACAAAAATCTCTATTTCCTCAATTACCTAACTTCTGGGATTTAATTACACAAAGGAATCAATTTAGTTCCCCGCAAGTTATGCATTAAACAGTCATGGGGTGAAAGCAACTCAACCTATAAACATATTAATCAAACTTAATTGATGTATTTAGAATCAAATTAGAGGAGACTAAGTTAATCAATTCATGATAATGAAAGTGAATCATAATAGCATTTTCTCTTAATTTATATTTGAAATTGTGGAGCATTGTATTTTTTTTAAAAAAATTTACTTGAAAATATGTAAAAATATATTTTTTATTTTTAAATTAACACCACCACATTAAAGATATAAAAAAAAACATAAAAAAACATCAATTTAATACATTTTCCTACCAAACACACCTTTTAAAATAACCTAAAAATAGTTTTAAACTAGGTTTCAAACGACACACACCCCTTAAGCGTGTTCATAAAGCAATTAGAATTTATTAAACTGTCTTTTTCCCCACCTATATTTGTTGAAGTCTCACTAATCTTGATATAGGGAACGTCGCCTCTGTTGCTGCAAAGAGTTATCTTCCTATTCAATCACCTTTCAATATCCGAGTTCGAAGGGTAGAACAAGGGAAGGTCAAGGTTTTCCAGGGTTGTTTATATTTGAAATTTTATTCAATCAGCTGCAGCCCTAATATAAAAGGTAAAATATAGAAATAAAAATATAAATTGCGAACAGAAAGATTGAAGCAGAACGCCATCGATTAATTCTTCTTTCATAAAAACAAATCAAGGTAATTGAGCATCATTAATCCTGTTGTAACCCATTTTTGGGTCCCCATAAAAAAATAATAAATACAAAAAAAAAAAAAAAAAAAAATAAATATGTGCGCCGTACTGGTCGCAGTAACCCGTAGATTAATTCTCTGGGTACTGTACACACAGTAACCCGGTTACTGTGTGCACAGTAACCAGCCCATGCAAAAAAAAAAAAAAAAAAAAAAAAAAAAAAAAAAAAACAGAAAAGGGCTAAACGGTGCCGTTTTGAACGGCACTGTTCCCCTTTCTTCCCCGCCTAACATACAGCAGAAAAGAAGGAAAAAAGATGTATATTTAATGGCGTTGGTCCCTCCAGCCCACCGACCGCCGGTCCCTCTAGCCCACCGACTGAAGACATTGGCCGACCGCCTACCGCACCGCCGAAACTGAGGGAGGCACGCCTGGACAGCAACGCCCGACCAGCCGCCGCATGACCCCACGATGAAAAAAAAAAAAAAAAACACATGCTCACGGGCTATAAATAGGGGGGAAGAGAAGAGGAAGGGGGGAAGGGAGAGAGGGAACAGAAGAGGTAACAGAAGGGAGAATAGAGTGAGAAGAGAGGAGAGAAGGCAGAGAAGAAGAAGGGAAGAGGCAGAGAAGAAAACGGGAAAAAACAGAGGAGAGAGAGAGAAGGAAAACCGCCGGCCACCGCGAACCGCCAGCGCCGCCGCCACCACCCCTGCTGCATCAGCTGCTGCCAGCATCAACACAGCTCCAGGTAACGTCCTACCTTTCCCGTCATTTTTTTTACTTCAGTTCATGCAGAACGTTTACGTTCTGCAGAATTAATTAGCTAGTTACTGTGCTGTGCACAGTAACTAGCTAATTAATTCACATTACTGTGTGCACAGTAACCCCCGGTTACTGTGCATTGCTAATTAATTCTGTGGTCACTGTGTGTACAGTATCCCGGTTACTATGTGCACAGTGACCAGCCCACTCTTTGGGCCAGGTTCGGCCCAACCCATATATTTGGGCCTGATCCGGCCCATTTCAAAGAAAAAATCATAAATATTTGTTTCAGTATTTTATAATTTTTTAGTGTAATTTTTATGTCATTTCGATTAATATTTGGTGGTATTTTTTTATGTTGTTAAAAATACAAAAATCTGATTTTTAAATACCCGGTTTTCGTCAAAAACTTCCACAAAAATACAAAAAAATTAAAAAAAAGGAGAAAAAAATGTTTTTTTGCATACGGCCAAGTGTCTCAAAGCTAAAAATTCATATTGTATTTTTCATACACCAAAAAAATATTTTAGCATGCATTTTGGCTTTAATAACCAGTTTATTAAAGTCAAGAGAATATTGGCCAATATTTCAAAAACAACAAAAATTTTATTTTGTTTGTCTCTTAGTATCCGGGGTATGACTTTACACGTAATGCGTATTCCGGATATTTAATTCTTTTTTTTTTGGACAATAGAACCCGGGGTATGACATTACATGTAATGCATATTTTGGACAATAGGAAACCACAACATGACTTAGATTTTATTAGACAAAACAATGCAGCCTATCTTAGGTAGGGCGTAGTTGGGGTGCTAATACCTTCCCTTTACGCAACCAGTCTCCGTGCCCGATCTCTAAAGACCAGTTAAGGTTCCTAGTAACCAGAATACTAGGTGGCGACTCCCAGTCCATATTTTCACATGTAGAGACAAGAATTCCTTGTCTCTCCCTTTTTGCCAGGAATAAATATTCTGATTTTTTTTCCTTGAGGGTGGACGATCGCCGCGCCGCCGCACACGTGCGACAGAATGGCGACTCCACTGGGGACTTTGTGGACTAAGCTTTGTTTTTTTCTGATGATTGTGTTTTATTGTTGTGGTTTGCGTGTTTATTTTTAAATATGCATTTTCTTTATATATTTGTTCATATTTAGTTGCGCGTTTTAATTTCTGTACATATTTATCTCATGCATCACATAGTTACTTTTTAAAAAAAAAGCACACACAAGCTTCAGGTTAGGAGGGGGACTAGCAGCTTACCTTACGACTTTTAGTCAAGGTTTAAGTTTGTGTAAACCCCAACTCTTCGTTGAGTGCTTAGACTGGTAATAGTTGGACACGTGCCAACTCATTACCTACAAGCCCCCATATTGCCTCCACGAGGGTGATCACTGGGACAGCAAGAGACCCTTTTTTTTTAGAGACTGAATAGCCAACCTACCCATGTTCACATAATAAAACTTGTCCTTGTTTGTAGTGTTGTCGTTATTTGCATACGGGAAAACCCTTCTTGAAGCATTTTGAACTCATGATCGTCACTCCAAAAATTTTCATTGTAGAGTTTGGGCAAGAATCAAGCTTCTTGTTTCGTTATGCAACAATTACAATCATTTGTCACCCCTCGAAGGGCAAGTTCATCATATATATTACATGTTCATACATTTAACATGCATACATGACAGATTGAAATATAGGTCCCCAAAAAGTCTGCAACACCCGACTTCGAGCGAGAAACATGGAAGATGAAGAGCGTGCTCAACGTGAGGCCTATTTGCACGAAGAGTTGGAGTCTCTGAAAATAAGTGTGGCTCACCTCACTAGCTTACTCAAGCAAACATTAAGAAATACCTCTGATGAAGGTCCTTCTAATCGACCGATCACCTTTGATCCGACTCCTACTACAGTTCTGCCTGAGGAAAGAATGAGCGAACATGGGCAAGAACCTCAGCAAAATCCAACATTTGTGCAGTCAACAAGACCGGCACCATCCCCAACAGTCGTGAAGGCATCTGCTAATGAGTCCCACAAGGCTAAGTCATCTGATAGCATTGATCAAGCTAAGATAGAGGCGTTGGAAGCCAGACTCAAAGCCATTGAAGGATTAGACTTATATGACCCGGTACGGGCAGCAGAGATGTGTTTGGTCCCAAATGTGATTATCCCAAAGAAATTTCGTGTTCCTGAATTCATCAAATACAGTGGAACACAATGCCCCATGACCCATCTCAGGTCCTACTGCAATAAAATGGCTGAGGTAGTACATGATGAAAAACTACTAATGCACTTTTTCCAAGACAGTTTAAGTGGGGCAACTTTGAGTTGGTACATGAGATTGGATAACACAAAAAATTCGCAACTGGAAAGATCTTGTGGATGCTTTCGTCAAGCAATACAAGTACAACATGGACATTGCGCCCGACAGAACCAGTTTGTCCAATATAGAGAAAAAGGATAAAGAAAGCATAAGGGAATATGCTCAAAGATGGCGAGAATTAGCTGCTCAAGTACATCCCCCACTTCTGGACAAAGAGATGGTCTCTTTATTTGCCAACACACTTAAAGCACCATATTACGAACATATGATGGGTAGTTCAGCCCAACAATTCACTGATGCTGTGATAGTGTGTGAACGCATAGAGCAAGGTGTCAAGAGTGGTAGAATTGTTGCACCAACCGAGAAAAGAAACGTCGAAAGAAAAGAGGTTCACCATGTTGAACATGGCTACAAGGGTAAAACAAATACATCCCAAAATTACCATACTCCATCCCGAATTGCCAACATCAAAAAACCTGAACCCCAAAACATTCAAGCCAAAAGCCAAATTGGAAATTTCCAAAGGGTTCAAGAACAACTACCTCCACTACCGTTACCCCTGAATGAGATGTATCAAAAGCTTTTGAGCATCGGGCAAATAGCTCCAGAACCTCTAACACCTCTGCAGCCACCTTATCCTAATTGGTACAAGCCAGAACTCAATTGTGAATACCATGCCGGTATTACTGGGCATAGCATTTATACCTGCAACGCCTTTAAGAGAAAGCTTCTGCAATTAATCAAGGCTGGTTGGATAGAGTTGGAAGACACCCCCAATGTGAATACGAACCCGCTGCCTAATCATGCTTGAAGCATATTAGGATGAAATGTTTGGGGAATTGGAAAGCATCAATGGTCCAGCATGATAGCTTGAATTTTTGACCGTGGTGTTGTTCCGCATTGTCTTTGAGTCCTCTCCGCAGAGCTTTTGAGAGGAGTTTAGCCTATGAACAGATTCGCCAAAATAGAGGAATGAAGCCTGCCTTGTTATTTCCTTTTGTTAATGCTTTTGATTGAGACTTTCTCTGTTAATGAGCTTCTCTTGTGAAATAAGATCATGTGTTTTCTTGTGTTCACATCACACTCTTCTTTGTTGTTATTACATGTAAATAACATTTTGAGCGCAACTTTGCTCACAACACTACAACATGAAGAATCCTTTGGTGTTCCTTTCTTCCAAACCCATACATTAATCTCATATGTTTTCAAGGATATTTTTTTGGGACCTCCAAAGTGAGTACAAAAACAAAAATCGTGTTGATATTTGTCCAAAATAAATGCATTTTGAAAATTCAAGTGATTCCTTAAATAGGTACACATATACCTAGAAAACTTGAAAGAAAAAAAGACAATAAAGACAAACAACACTATGAGGTGACTCAAAAGCTGAGTTTTATTTGACTGAATAAATCACTTTGCATACTCGCATGAAAGCAAGGCTTACCGATCCTAAATGCATGCATTTGAGATGAAGAAAGGCTATCTTTGATAATCCTTTCACAAAGTTGAAATATATCATTTGCAGTCCCCTTTTGAGCCTAATACATTTTCTTGAAAAAATAACCCTGGCTAGGATCACACCCCTACACTGGGGGCAAGTGCAAAAAAATCCATAATGATTGAAAGTGCCCAAATAACTCTTGGGGGCATGAAAAAGTCTTCAACAATGAAAGTGCCCAAACAATACTGGGGGGCATAAAAGAAAATTCTCAATCATCAAAGGTGCCCATACAAAGCTAAGGGGCATGAAGAAAAATCCAAAGGATCCAAAAAGTTTGAGCAAAAATTACAAGGCCAATGCAATGATGCTCAAAATCAAATGAAGAAAACAAAAACAAAGAGAAAGAGCCCAAGCCCAACACTGGGGGGGCACCGTGGATCATTTTACAAATCAATTCCAAGGTCCAGAAATGTTTGAACAAAAGAGTTTGGGATATAAGCACTTGTGATCCTTAGTCTTAAAGTCCCTTAAACACCTTTTGAGCCTGCAACATATCATTTTCTTCGTAACCAATAGCCAAAGCCTACATTACACACCTGATAAAGCCCTTTCTGATCAAAGGCAAGCAATCTGGATAGGTAGGCAGTGCTTTCTCGTGCGAGTCATATCATTATTCATGCAAATAAAATAAATGCTTTGAATCATTCGGTTCTCAATAACCCTCAAATTGACATTTACACCTTTTGTGACCAACCAGATGTCACCTTCATCTTTAACCAAAAGCAAAAAGCTTTCATCACTTCAAGAAACTTGTCCATAGGAATCACTTGGATTTTTTAGAACAAGTTTATTTTGAACCAATGTCAAAATAATTTTTGTGATTGGAATAACTTGGAAGTTCCAAAAATTTTGCATGAAAACATTTCATTGTACAAAAAACCCAAACTTACTTTCACATATCCTCACCCCAAACTAAACCCAAGTTGAACACTTGGGGGGCATGATCAAGCTGGGGGGCAATCAAAAACACATGGTAGGGCTGGCTCCATGATTCCTTTTCTAAGCAAAATGTCGGGCAAAATTGGTAACTTTTAAGATAAAGGGTGAAGGACAAAGATGTATGATGACATCAAAACTTTCTCAGAGGTCAAGATCACAACATGTAACATGAGTAAGCAGAAGTGGAAAAGCCATCGAAGTTACTGCCAACACTACAGCTTTTGAGAAAAACAAAGACACCATAAAGAAATGGGGGCCTATATTTCTCAGGTAAGTATACATACATATCAATCATAATGCATTTTCTTGCAACATTCACAGATCAGTGTTTCAACATCATTCCTTAGGTAGTGCGTTTTCTAACCCTACCTCCTTTTGAGTGCGCCTTTGAGCCCTCACATCCATTTTGAGAGCGCCTTTGAGCCCTCATCCCTTCGGTAGTGCGTTTTCTAACCCTACCTCCTTTTGAGTGCGCCTTTGAGCCCTCACCTCCATTTTGAGTGCGCCTTTGAGCCCTCATCCCTTCGGTAGTGCGTTTTCTAACCCTACCTATTTTTGAGTGCGCCTTTGAGCCCTCATCCCTTCGGTAGTGCGTTTTCTAACCCTACCTCCTTTTGAGAGCGCCTTTGAGCCCTCACATCCATTTTGAGAGCGCCTTTGAGCCCTCATCCCTTCGGTAGCGTTTTCTAACCCTACCTCCTTTTGAGTGCGCCTTTGAGCCCTCACCTCCATTTTGAGTGCGCCTTTGAGCCCTCATCCCTTCGGTAGTGCGTTTTCTAACCCTACATCCTTGTGAGTGCGCCTTTGAGCCCTTACCTCCATTTTGAGTGCGCCTTTGAGCCCTCATCCCTTCGGTAGTGCGTTTTCTAACCCTACCTCCTTTTGAGTGCGCCTTTGAGCCCTCACCTTCATTTTTAGTGCGCCTTTGAGCCCTCATCCCTTCGGTAGTGCGTTTTCTAACCCTACCTCATTTTGAGTGCGCCTTTGAGCCCTCACCTCCATTTTGAGTGCGCCTTTGAGCCCTCATCCCTTCGATAGTGCGTTTTCTAACCCTACCTCCTTTTGAGTGCGCCTTTGAGCCCTCACATCCATTTTGAGTGCGCCTTTGAGCCCTCATCCCTTCGGTAGTGCGTTTTCTAACCCTACCTCCTTTTGAGTGCGCCTTTGAGCCCTCATCCCTTCGGTAGTGCGTTTTCTAACCCTACCTCCTTGTGAGTGCGCCTTTGAGCCCTTACCTCCATTTTAAGTGCGCCTTTGAGCCCTCATCCCTTTGGTAGTGCGTTTTCTAACCCTACCTCCTTTTGAGTGCGCCTTTGAGCCCTTACCTCCATTATTGAGTGCGCCTTTGAGCCCTCATCCCTTAGGTAGTGCGTTTTCTAACCCTACCTCCTTTTGAGTGCGCCTTTGAGCCCTCACCTCCATTTTGAGTGCGCCTTTGAGCCCTCATCCCTCTGGTAGTGCGTTTTCTAACCCTACCTCCTTTTGAGTGCGCCTTTGAGCCCTTACCTCCATTATTGAGTGCGCCTTTGAGCTCTCATCCCTTAGGTAGTGCGTTTTCTAACCCTACCTCCTTTTAAGTGTGCCTTTGAGCCCTCAACTCATTCTAAGTGTGCCTTTGAGCCACCACCAGTCAGGTAGAGCGTTTTGTAACCCTACCTCCTTTTGAGTGCGCCTTTGAGCCCTCACCAACATTTTTCTGGGTAGGTCACCCATTACAATGCGACCAATTCTCCATGTTTTATATCTGGGTAGGTCACCCATTACAATGAGACCACACTTCACATTCTTTCCTTTTTTTCGGGTTAAAGGGGATTGGCGAAAGGAATCTCAGTTTAGCCCAAGCATACACAGGACTTTGGGTCCGATTGAAATTTTAGGTCAATCAAATTTTGAGACGACCAGTTTCGGAAGACCAATGTTTTTTTTCTTTACAACACTTACTATGCACAAATCTTTGCTCCGTAAGCATTGTAAAGAGGGGGGCAACTGTTGTAACCCATTTTTGGGTCCCCATAAAAAAATAATAAATACAAAAAAAAAAAAAAAAAAAAAAAAAAAATGTGCGCCGTACTGGTCGCAGTAACCCGTAGATTAATTCTCTGGGTACTGTACACACAGTAACCCGGTTACTGTGTGCACAGTAACCAGCCCATGCAAAAAAAAAAAAAAAAAAAAAAAAAAAAAAAACAGAAAAGGGCTAAACGGTGCCGTTTTGAACGGCACTGTTCCCCTTTCTTCCCCGCCTAACATACAGCAGAAAAGAAGGAAAAAAGATGTATATTTAATGGCGTTGGTCCCTCCAGCCCACCGACCGCCGGTCCCTCTAGCCCACCGACTGAAGACATTGGCCGACCGCCTACCGCACCGCCGAAACTGAGGGAGGCACGCCTGGACAGCAACGCCCGACCAGCCGCCGCATGACCCCACGATGAAAAAAAAAAAAAAAAACACATGCTCACGGGCTATAAATAGGGGGGAAGAGAAGAGGAAGGGGGAAGGGGAGAGAGGGAACAGAAGAGGTAACAGAAGGGAGAATAGAGTGAGAAGAGAGGAGAGAAGGCAGAGAAGAAGAAGGGAAGAGGCAGAGAAGAAAACGGGAAAAAACAGAGGAGAGAGAGAGAAGGAAAACCGCCGGCCACCGCGAACCGCCAGCGCCGCCGCCACCACCCCTGCTGCATCAGCTGCTGCCAGCATCAACACAGCTCCAGGTAACGTCCTACCTTTCCCGTCATTTTTTTACTTCAGTTCATGCAGAACGTTTACGTTCTGCAGAATTAATTAGCTAGTTACTGTGCTGTGCACAGTAACTAGCTAATTAATTCACATTACTGTGTGCACAGTAACCCCCGGTTACTGTGCATTGCTAATTAATTCTGTGGTCACTGTGTGTACAGTATCCCCGGTTACTATGTGCACAGTGACCAGCCCACTCTTTGGGCCAGGTTCGGCCCAACCCATATATTTGGGCCTGATCCGGCCCATTTCAAAGAAAAAATCATAAATATTTGTTTCAGTATTTTATAATTTTTTAGTGTAATTTTTATGTCATTTCGATTAATATTTGGTGGTATTTTTTTATGTTGTTAAAAATACAAAAATCTGATTTTTAAATACCCGGTTTTCGTCAAAAACTTCCACAAAAATACAAAAAAATTAAAAAAAAGGAGAAAAAAATGTTTTTTTGCATACGGCCAAGTGTCTCAAAGCTAAAAATTCATATTGTATTTTTCATACACCAAAAAAATATTTTAGCATGCATTTTGGCTTTAATAACCAGTTTATTAAAGTCAAGAGAATATTGGCCAATATTTCAAAAACAACAAAAATTTTATTTTGTTTGTCTCTTAGTATCCGGGGTATGACTTTACACGTAATGCGTATTCCGGATATTTAATTCTTTTTTTTTTTGGACAATAGAACCCGGGGTATGACATTACATGTAATGCATATTTTGGACAATAGGAAACCACAACATGACTTAGATTTTATTAGACAAAACAATGCAGCCTATCTTAGGTAGGGCGTAGTTGGGGTGCTAATACCTTCCCTTTACGCAACCAGTCTCCGTGCCCGATCTCTAAAGACCAGTTAAGGTTCCTAGTAACCAGAATACTAGGTGGCGACTCCCAGTCCATATTTTCACATGTAGAGACAAGAATTCCTTGTCTCTCCCTTTTTGCCAGGAATAAATATTCTGATTTTTTTCCCTTGAGGGTGGACGATCGCCGCGCCGCCGCACACGTGCGACAAATCCCAAACTTAAAATTTATTTTTATTTTGTTTTGGGATGTTCGTTAAGAATTTGATGAGGTTTTTTCATAATTCTATTATTTTTGCTTCTTTTTGTTTTTTTTGCTCAAATCTGCTAGTTTTACCAAATTTGTTTTTGAATTCTTGTTATAGTGATGTTTTTTTTTTCTTCTAATTAATTAGATATATTTTATTGATTTGTCTTGATTATTCTTGTATTTTTTTTTTTTTTTTATGTTTTGCTTTTAGCAGAGCCATCAAAATTATCAATTTTTTCTCACGATATATGTTTTGATTTTAGGTTGAACCATGAACAAAACAAGAAGAATTGATTTTTTTTTTTTTGAGAAAAAGAGAACAACTATTGATAACTAACAGCCTAGCGAACCAACTCCAATGTGTAACGTTGAAGTTATGGTTGAGCAACCTTAATGTGCTTCAGTTTATGAAGAACCTACATTGATTAGTGAGCAACCTCTTACTAGAATCGTCATTGCTCATTTAATTAGAGATCCAAGCAATTATCCTTAAATTTGGAAATATCCGGTTAATCAACAAGATGAAATTCGAAGGGCATACATTACTTTGGGGCCATATCAACCTTTGATGTCTGAATATCCGTTGAATGGTGAAAAACATTCTCATCGATTTCAATCTCGTTGGTTCAAAAGTTATCCATGACTTAAATATTTAGAGAAAAATACTGAATTTTATTTTCCTTGCTATTTATTTCCAAGTAAACCATCATTACCGGGTTGATATATTTATAGCTATAATTGATCAACAATTGCAAGAGCTAAATAATAGATTCAATGAGCAGGCGATCGAGCTTCCTAAGTTGAGCACAACTTTAGATCCTATAAATAACTATAAATTATTCAATATTAAAGATATATGCTTACTTATTGACAAGTTCTATCTTGAAGATTTTTCAGACGAAGAAAAAATTCATTTGAGACTTCATTTGTAGCATTATGAGCTTAATGTACCCAATCATCCAAAGTTAAAAAATATGTCATCGATTACTGATTTATGTTAAAGATTGGTTGAAACAGAAAAATCAACAATTTATTTACTCATTGACAGGTTGATTCGGTTTATTTTGACTCTTTCTGTTTCGACAACGACTATTGAATGAGCTTTTTCAGTGACAAAGATTATTAAAATAAGACTTCGTAATTTGATGGATGATGATTTTCTTGCAAATTATTTGATTGTCTATATAGAAAAAGAAATTGCTGAAAGATTCATAATTGATATGATAATCAATGATTTCTATTCTATGAAATAATGATGGGCACAATTAAAACAAATATGTAAGAATCATTCTTTATTATTTTTTACTTTATTTCAAAGTTTATCAAAAATAAATAATGTTTCTTATATACTTTGTATATTTATATTTGATAGGTATAAAGACCAAACAAATTAAAGTGATAAATACATTATGAAGATGAAATTAACTTCATCGCTTTGACTCAATTTGATATTACTCAAAACCTTTTACCTTGTGCAAAGGTCATTATATGTTTGTATTTTTTTATAACTCATATACAATAAATTAAAAAAAAAATATTTTTTTATCTTGTTATATTAATTTTGATATTCCCTAACAAATAATCCTAGGTCTGCCCTTGAGCCGATGGATCTGAATTATAATCACACAATATACTAATTTTATATAGTACAAATATTGTGCCTGTATAATCAAAACCAATAAAAGTTTTGAAAAAAATCTCAAACCCTAATTCAAAATATATTTAGGCCAATCCGATCCTTACAGCACACTATGAATTTCTCATGCTTGCTATCTTTTTCGCACACAAGAATGTGCATGGTTATGCTTAGGAAAAAGACATAGGCCTAAATACGTACTTTGTAGATAATATGTTTTACTTCTGATGGCTTGAGGATTAGTAAAATACTAGTTTTATTAAAGATTTTTTTTCTAGACAAAACAATAATAAATTTATAAAGTTTTCATTGTTTAATGCGTGACATCTTCATATAATAAAAATTTGAAAAGTCGTACACACTTCAATAGAAATCCATAAGAATTTTAATTATTAGAAGAAGACATAACTTAACTATTTAAATCCCGACCACCTTAAATACACACACACACATTTGTTCCCTTTTAACCACCTCAAGATTTACTACCTTCTTAATTACTTTTGTCATCCTTTAAGAACATATTTACATGTAACTTTTTAACTAGTCTGATTTTGATTTGGATGTATTAGAAAGCACGCAATATAATAAGAAATATTATTGCTTTTTCATCCAAAAAATTTAAAATTAAAACATCTATATAACATAATATTATAATTTTAATAATTAATGAGATTAATCTCTAGTCAGTTAAAGTGTGGGAAAAATAAAAAAGAGACGAAGCTTATCGTTTCTAACTTGAAAATGAAAAGAATACCTCTAAAATTTGGAATTTAGTCAAAGGAATCAAATTAGCGCCCTGCAAATTATGCGTTGAGCATTTATGGGCTGGATTCAACCATTAAAACAAATCCAACTCATAAAAAAAAATTGATGCATATGGAATGAAATTAGTAGTGGGGACTAAGTCAATCAATTCGTGCAACATAAGTTAATAAATTCACGTAACATATAGAAGACATGCTGATGGTTTTGGGACCGCAGGATGGGCCGGTAGGGGACCAAGCCGATGGATTTGATTATTGTTTTTTGATTAACATGGGTGTCCGGGCCAGCTTACATGGACCTCGACTAATCCCACGTGCCCTTAAATTAACGATTATGTAAGCCTCCATTCAAGGGCAGAGCCATGAATTTTTCCTCCCCTAGGCTAATAAATAAATATATAATTTTTTTAAATATTAATTATTAACTCATGTACATGAATTTTTGAAGTTAACTGTAAAGTTTTTAATTTAAATACACTACTTAAAATATTAAAAAATAAATTTAAAAGTGAATAAAATTAAAGTGAAAGTAAAAATAAACCCACCATTGAAGTTATATCCTTCGATATCTTGTGGAATATAATTCATCTATAATTGAATCTGAATTGATATTGTAACAACTCTTCAACTGAGATAAAATAGTAATTTCATGTCAATTGAAAAATAAAGTAATTAAATTTTCTATCTCTCTCAATTCCTCTTTCCTTCACTTGATTCTTTCTTAGATTAATGTTTTATAAGTTGGATTTTGTAAGTTTATAAGGTTATTTTCTCACCTTTTGTTTTTTATTTTTTTTCTTTGAATTTTTTTTTTATATTTTTCCCTTACTTCTCTCTCTTTCTCTCTCGCCTTTTTTTTTTCCTGCTTCTGCCCATTCGGCAACATATAAAAAGAAAGAAAAACTGATTTGTTTTATTTTTTAATGGCAAATAACCATTTTAGTACCCTTAATGGGTAATTTTACTTTTATTTGACGATCTTTTTTTCTGTTAGTACTAACAAACTCCGTTCATTCTAAAATTTTAACCAGATCTTATTCAATATATTTAAGATTTCTCATAAAATTTCAGTTCAATTCGATGGTCGGATTGAAAATTATGCCCAATAACGTAAAACTAGTCAAATTGTGATTTTTCATCAAATTTATGAATTTCTCCAAAATTTTTGAAATTTTAACCCAAGCTAAAACATCATATTAGAAGCCTCCATGCAAATTTTCAGAATTTTTTAATTACTCAATCGAGAATTATAATTTGTTTTACATAAAACTAGTAAAACAATATTGATAAAATCTTGACCTGGGCTATAGCCCACCCAAGCCTTTAACATGCCTCTGCCCTTGTTTCTAGTGGCTCCAAGAGGTTTGTGAGACTCGAACTGGTAATTTCTAGAAAACAAATTTAGAAACTGACCAGTTGAACTACACCCCTTAGGATTAATGAATCTAAATTATTTTACACCAAAACTGATGCAGTAAGATTTTGTAAGACTAAAGTATCAATCAAAACCAGATTCACCATGCATCTAATCTGTAATTGTTAAGTATCGAAGATAATTTTTTTTTTTTTTTATTATTATAGTCAAAACTAGTACAAGTTTTGAATAATTCTCAAACCCAATCCTTACCATAATATAATATTTTATTGCTAGTTATCTTTATAGCACTCAAGAACATGCAATGTCATCTCTAAATAAAAACAAATTAGGTCTAAGTACAAGCATATTTATAAAGAAAGAAGGGTGCATTTGTTTTGCAACTACTTTTGCGTTTGCGGTACAAAAAACATAGCAAGGTATTTGATAACTGTAAAAACTACGTTTTATATTGTGGGGTCTACTAAAAAATTGAGTTTGAAACATAGTTTTTATGAAGCAATTTTTACATGTCTTTTTAACCGAGTTTCGTAAAATACTGTTTGTTTTTGCTTTTCATAAGCGATTTTTTAAAAAAAAATGATAATTTTTTATTCTTCCTTTTGTTTCAAATTAATATATATTTTTGGTGTTTTTAGATTATTTTGATGCACTAATATCAAAAATAATTTTTTAAAAATAAAAATACATTATTTTAATGCATTTCTAAGTAAAAGACACTTTGAAAGCAACCGCAACCACATAAGTACCAAACATTTTATACATGTTTTTTGCTGCACATAAACTTCAACCATAATTTTTATCAAACACGTCTAAATTTAACTAACCACACTTTTTTTAAACTTATTTTTTTTTTAAGAACCATAAGCACCAAAGCTACCTAAAAACCAAACACACTCGAAAATGATTAGTATAACACTAAAACCTATAAGAATTCTTTTTTCTAGACAAAAACAATCTTAAATTTATGAAGTGTTCATTATTTAATGCGAAATCTTAACTGAATAAAAAATTGAATTACGCCGTTATCCATAAAAAACTAACTATTACGTACAAGGATACATATACGTGGATGGATAGATAATTAAATCCCAACCACGTCCTCAATATTTCCAAACTTGTTAATTAGTTTTGTCATGCTATCAAATTATGAACGTATGTACCTTGTTAATTAGTCTATTTGGGTTGTTACATAGTAATATAAAATAAGAAATATTATTAGATTCTTGCCCCACAATTTAATTCTAGAATTGAGATAACTTCTTAGTATAATATTATCATTGAATAATTTCTACGGACACCACGATGGGAGGAATGTGGTAGGTGAAACCCATATAAGAAAGACCAAGATAAAAAAACACTAATTACATACTATTTTGTTATTATTTCAAGGTAAAAAAACATCGAGATAATTGAGATAAAAATATGTTTGATTAAATAGATAAAAATATAAATATAAAATAAATATGTTTTTATGATAATTAATTTTGCAGTAAATTTTTATATTTTAAAAATAAAAATTACAAAAAATATATCCTTTTTTTCTCTTTTATTTTGATATAGTAATCGAATTTTAATGCAATGATTACATGCAATTATTCAGTACATATATATTGGTTTAAATTCCTATCAAAAGAAGACAAATACAAATTTTATTTGATAAATGTCAAAGAACCATCTCAATCTAATAGCTTAAGCTGTTAGCTGATGTTCCAAGATATGATTTATATTATTATCTAACACACTCTTTCAAGTGAAAGTCTTTTAGGCTTGAAACTTGCATAGACTCACATTACATTGTGCTTGATTTTTATCAAATAAACAGGAATGATGAGATTCGAACTCGTGACCGCTTGATTATTAAGGCTTTGATACCATGTTAAAAAACTATCTCAACCCAATAACTTAAGCTATTAGATTAGATCTCAAAATATAATTTATATTATTCTTTAATAATCATCATATAATTTAACCTGACATGCATGGAATTCTATATAAATGAAGCCTACCTAGGGTACAAGAAACCATCACTAGTCATACACAGAAAGAAAGATATGGACTATGAAATTGCAGGTCTGGTTCTAGCAGTCTTGCTATGGGTTGCATGGGCAGTGGTGACTCAACGTCGTTACCGTCGTTCAGAAGAGCAAGGGCAGCTACCACCAGGGCCTAGACCACTGCCAGTGGTTGGCAACATCTTCCTGTTGGGCGGGGCACCACACGAGTCTTTTGCCAATTTGGCTCGTGTTCATGGTCCAATCATGACCATTTGGCTCGGGTCCATGTGTAACGTGGTCATTTCCTCAAGCGAAGTGGCTCGTGAGATGTTCAAGAATCATGATGCGGTGTTGGCTGGGAGAAAAATCTACGAGGCTATGAGAGGTGATCTTGGCAATGAAGGGTCTATAATCACAGCCCAATATGGACCGCAGTGGCGCATGTTAAGGCGCTTATGCACCACCGAATTCTTTGTGACTAGCCGCCTTGATGCCATGCAGGGTGCACGAACCAGGTGCATCGATGGCATGCTGCAATACATAGAAGATGATAGTGCCAATGGCACCAGCGCTATTGACCTAGGGAGATACATTTTCTTGATGGCTTTTAATCTTATTGGCAACCTCATGTTTTCGAAAGATTTATTGGACCCAAAATCGGAGAAGGGAGCTAAGTTTTTTCAGCATGCAGGTAAGGTCATGGAGCTGGCAGGTAAGCCTAACATGGCTGATTTTTTGCCAATTTTAAGATGGCTTGATCCACAAGGTATAAGGAGGAAGACACAGTTCCATGTTGCAAGAGCCTTTGAGATTGCAGGAGGGTTCATCAAAGAAAGAACAGAGAGTATGCAAAAGGAAAATAGTAGAGATGACAAGAGGAAAGATTACCTAGATGTCCTTTTGGAGTTTCGTGGTGATGGCGTGGAGGAGCCCTGCAGATTTTCTTCAACAACGATCAATGCGATTGTCTTAGTAAGTAGCATCTCCTTTCCTACGGTTCTGATCTCCTCTGTCCTATCTTTTACACATGCCACTAATTAACAACTCACGGTTTATAAGAGATAAAATAAAAAAGAAATTGAACTTTAAAAGAAACTTCATTGGTAAATCTATATTAATTCGTCTATCCCGTGATCCGAGCCTTCAACTCCGTATTATAACTATGGCTTGGCCATGAAACTATGGTTCCAGATACATAGTGCAAATAAGAAACTAAGTGATTATTGAGACTTGAGAGTGCAAAGTGCAATTAAACCATGTAAAACTAAAGAGTATAATTAAAGATTTTTGGCACAACAAGACATCTATCTATCAAGGAAGGGTTGAGAGAGCAATCGTATATTTTTGGTACACATCATTGCTTGCAAATAAAAAACAAGAAGAGGAGGATATCTGAGTTAATTAATGCTTGAAAAGATCGAATATCAAGAGATTGTCTAGCCTGATAGTTTCTAACAATTTAAATAATTGATGAATTAATAACAATTAAAATAATTGATGGTGGATCCCCTCAACTCCTTTGATAGTTTCTTGGTAAGCATATACTCCTCCAATACTCTATTTTTTATTGTTTGCTTATGTTAACAAAAAAACAATTGATTTTTTTTTAGTGTTTGCCTGTTGGTATATATGTATGGAAAATATGTATTGAAAAGAAATCAATAGAGATCGTGATTTAATACTGAAGCTAATCTCGTAAAATGTTTTTTTTTTTTATCTCTTATAAACCGTGAGTTGTTTTTTTTTAGTATACAAAATTAAATCGCTAACAAACTTAATTATTGTGATGATTTTTTCTTACAGGAAATGTTTACGGCAGGGACTGATACAACAACAAGCACTTTGGAATGGGCCATGGCTGAGCTTCTACGTAACCCTAGAGTGATGAAGACAGTCCAATCCGAGTTGAGAAGCACCATTGGCCTCAACAAGAAGCTCGAAGATACAAACATGGAGAATCTCCCATACCTAAAGGCAGTCATCAGAGAAACACTGAGGCTTCACCCTCCTCTCCCTTTTTTAGTCCCGCACATGGCCATGAACCCTTGCAAGATGCTCGGCTATTACATCCCTAAAGAGACAACAATTCTAGTTAATGTGTGGGCCATTGGAAGGGATCCAAAGACTTGGGATGACCCTCTGGTTTTCAAGCCAGAAAGGTTCTTGGAACCAAACATGGTGGACTACAAAGGTCGTCATTTTGAGTTCATACCATTTGGTTCTGGCCGTAGAATGTGCCCTGCCATGCCGCTCGCTTCTCGTGTCCTTCCCTTGGCTCTTGGATCGCTCTTGCTTTCATTTGATTGGATTTTGCCAGATGGTCTCAAGCCAGAGGACATTGACATGACTGAAAAAATAGGGATAACACTTAGAAAAAGTGTTCCCTTAAAGGTCATACCGACACCTTACAAGGGGTCATCGGATCATTATGGGTTCTGAGTAGATATGGGATATTCCCAAATTTCTACTGGTATAACAAAACGTAGTTATAAAATGGGTAATAACAGATCAATCTTGGTATCCTATTGACTCAGGCTCGGACTTATATCTAAGTTACAAAATGTTGTGTTAGTATTGTATTCAATTTAGCTGTTGGAGTCATATATTTGATTCTTAATTTGTATGTGTATGGATATTAATGTCTATCTATATATAATCTAGTTGTGGATAAGTTTTTTTTAATTAATTAGCATTTTTTGTGTTGCAGTTTAACCTATTTTTCAAACTAATTTTCAATGTTTTTAGGTGTTTTTCAATGATTTTGATGTATTGATGTTAAAAATAAAATAAAATCTGAAAAAGACATATTTTTAATTGAAAAACACTTTCAAAAAGCACTCTGCACTGCATTAACAAACGCACACTAAAAATGCCACTACCCATTTCTAGGTTATTCCCTTAAATTTACCCCCTTTTTTCCCTTTAAAAATAAAAATAAATAATAATAGTAAGGAGACTGGCGATGAGGAAAAAGCTCGATGAGAAAGGATTTCAAATATGCATAATATCAAGTTGCAATTTTGGACGAAGTCGAAACCCTGATCGTACCCCTTTGTGCCCAAAACTAAAGAAACAATGCAAATCCAATATCAAATTAAATAATTATTGGATGAATCTGAATAAGAATTAAATACAAGGACATAATTAGATTTTTAATAGGCTAAATTGATTTAATCATTGGTCAAATTAAAAGTTTAATTATGTTTAAGAATTAATTTGAGTCGAATTAAAGGATTTAATTAGGTGCAAAGACTTAATTATACTCTGAATGGGTCAAATTAATTTTATTAAGGGTTTAATTGGAGAAAAATTAAGTTTGAGAGCCTAATTTTAGCAGGATTCCATGTATTGAGATCAAGAAATCCAAGGCCAAAGTTGGTAGATAAATCAATGTTTTTTCTTCGTCTGCCTCTTCCACCTCTCTCTCCTCCGTTTTTTCAGCCACCACTACCTCATACCACCATGACCAAGAGTGGCCTAACCTTCTCCACCAACCCATCTGCTCACTGGTAACAGTGACAACCACCACCATCGCCAACTTCTTCATCTTCTTTCTCTCCATTGCAATCTTCCTGTACCTCAGGAGCGTTAACTTCTCCACCTCATCCTTTTCGGCAGCCACACCCCCATACCAGACCTCCTAACAATGGCAGCAACACCTCCTCCATATCACGTAACCTTCTCCTTTTCTCCTCCCTTTCTTGTTTTTCTTCTTCTTCTTTTTCTACATGTAAACGTGCAAAACATGAATTATAATTCACGTTCTGCCATTTGTAAGCACAACTTTGTCACTGGGTTGAGCTAGTGACTAAGTTATGTTGGGTTTGACCCATTCTGCCTAGCTATCATAATCTAATTTCAAGTTTCTAAAAAAAATGATAATAAAAATATAATTCGGATTAATCAACCATGCACAATTATTCAGAACGACAGGTGGATAGACAAACTGAGATCTTATTGAAGAAACATTAAAACATGATTTGAGAATGTGATCAAAACAACATAAATTGAAGGTTTAAGGACTACCAAGGATAAAATTATAAATGTTTGGTTAAAACTGTGATTGAATAAATAATAGTTTAATGTGTTTGGTAAAAAATACTTTTC
Organism: Populus alba; assembly: GCF_005239225.2. Lineage (NCBI taxonomy): Eukaryota > Viridiplantae > Streptophyta > Magnoliopsida > Malpighiales > Salicaceae > Populus > Populus alba. The sequence continues at coordinate 2,173,245 of NC_133288.1, forward strand.
AAATTAAGGTTATAAAATAACTAAATACACACACACACACACAATATTTAAATTAAAAACCTTCAATATTAATATATATATATATATATATATTAATATTGAAGATTTTTAATTTAAATATTGTAGATTTAACTACTCTGATTACATTATTGAATAGATAACACTTTTATATTAAATATTTTTTAGTGTTCCATTAACCTATCTACAATTCCATCACGTAAGAAATTCTTCCGATAAAGACTATAGTTTCCATAGTTTTTTGAGCATGCAACAAAATCAATTAAAATATCATCAGGAACAAAATTGAGATTGCGATCAAATTCTGCAAATGCTACGTCATCATGCGATCTCTTTCTAATTTATGTAGTGTCATTGAAAAATATTAAACATCAGTTTTTCAAGTAAAACACAATTAAAAAAAAAATAGATTTTTTTTACTGGATCTAGTCCAGCCGGAATAGTATAGAATAAAATTTAGACCGAATCTGGTCCAGCCAGAACAATGGAGACATTCTCCACTCTCCACACAAAGGAGAGTGAATATTCACTCTCCACTGTTTACATTTGTAATTCAATCTTATTTTACAAAAGTGAATAGCCACTATGTGGAGGCAGAGATAAGCAGCGTGAAACTACTTTTTGCATTTAAAACACGAAACATGGTGAGTCTCTCATGAAATAAAACACATTTTCTTAGTTACCAAATAATTATTTTTTATGGTGTACTTTAAAAGTAGAAGCAACTACATAAACAAACACCCTTTTAAGTTGGATGGGCTGATGATTCTGACTTTTTTATAATTTGTTTCAAAAATAAAAACAACCACAACCACATAAACAACCACCGTCTAGGTTGGAAGGCCGTGATTCTGACCCCCAGACTTTTTCTATTTTAGGATAGGAAGTTCAAAGAGCTAAAAAGAATTTGTAAATTGGGAGTCTTCCATTTCTCCTCCATTTAACCTAATACTGTTTAGAATGTTGGCAGGCTGTGCATAATATGACGTCAATGGATCAAAGAACAAAGATAACGAGCAAACTAATAATTGTTGAAATCAACAAATTTCCACTGATTACGGATTCACTTGTCATGTTTACAAAGAAGTATTTTAACTCTATCATCAAGTTTTCATGTAACAGTGATCTATCTGATGCGTTTTATCATGTTTTACAACAAATAGTTGCTTGAAAAGCCAAGCATCTCTGAATTTTTGAAGTTCTCAAAACAGGAAACGTGTGTAGTAGCATCACATTTGTTTTCCCCTCAACTGCTTTAACAAATATGCATAGAGCTTCATAAACCACTCGATGCCACCACAACTACAACGCACCAGGTACATAATGCCCGGATAATTGCTGGCAGAGATAGGGAAGTGATTGAATACAGCAGCATAATTAGCAAACTGATCCAGTTCAGCATTATATCTAGGTCTCTAGAGTGAGTCCAATATCATCCTCGGAATTCTCAGGTGGAGTTGTCTCTGGGAAATTTTCTTCATTTGGATACATCTCCTGAAAGAGCTGTCAAGTAGAAGCACTAGTATTGAATTCTCAGTCGGTCAAAACAAATGAAAAACTCCCTAGTGTCACTGAACTATGTCTAATCACATAACAGGCAAGAGGACAATAAAGAGATCATGAAACAATCAACGAGCGACATCTGTGGGTATACAATGTGATCTAGTAAGCATGCATATTGGCTTGTGGTTGTTGAATCACTGACATTAATTTTCCTATTTAACAACTTGTTGGATGGGACATAAAAGAGAAAGCAGGAATACACTCAAGTGATGATATACAGAAATTAGGCATTTAGGATAATAGAACCTGAAGCATCATAAACGTTAAATAGAGGATAACATACCTTCAAAGCTGCATCTAATATATCGTTGTAATTCAGATTTCCATCGGGCATGGGAGCAAAGTTTATAGAATCAAATCGACCCTGAAACAAAAGAGATGGCATACCATTATCAACCTAAATGCATGCACATCTATATCCATCACTTTCCAAAAAATTACAAATTTACTCAAGCAACGTTTAATAAAAGAAAGTCAATCCAACTCAAGGTCATAGATTAAAAGGAATTAAAGCAAGCAAGAGTAATAACCTATTGAAACCATTAAAGCACACCCATTCATTCAGCTTAAAAATGATCATAGGATCTAGTTAGGAAAGTTAAAATGGATCGAGGCTGGTCTCTAATGTGAGTTCAGGATTGATTTGACTGATGACAGTGGCAGAAAAAAGAAAGATGAAGCAGGAGATCATTGAGCAACAGTTCATGGTTGAACTGAAGGGACTCGTAAGTGACCTGCTGAGACAACTTTGATGGACTCCACATGCCCAAAACAAGTACAGGAAGAAGAAAATAGAGGCAGCTGGAACATGCAAGGAAGAAATTCAATAAAATCAAGAGAATAAATTGAAGGAGGGAGGGAGATTCAAGAGAGGAAGAAGGGAACACAAGGGCAGCAGCAATCAGGTTCTAACACTCCAGATAGGCAGGCACGTGCCAGAAGAGAAGTAACCTGAAGCTTTTATGATGAGGCACCCTATGTACTAAGCCCCACATGTGAGCTTAGTGTAAGCTGAACTTGAAACTACCAACACATAAGATAAAACTAAACCGCCTTATAACCCCCACTTGTGTGCATGAGCACATGTGTGCACACATGAGATGCTAATAGTAAGAGACGAAAGTTAAAGACGTGAAGCACCGTAGACATCTCCTGCATATACAACCCGCTCCAAATGACAGTGGGTTTCTCTTCACTAGTCTCACTCTGAACTGTGGAACTGCTTTCAGAATTTACAGGATCAGGAAAAGTCAGAAGGGCATTCATAGCCGCATTTAGTAACCTCTTCCCTTGAATGGCATCATCACACAAAGCTGAAAGATAGAGCACAAACCTGAAACAAATAATCAGAGAAATTGTTAACTCAAGGATCTCATATTCTTTTGAGAGGCAGGGGGTTATTGTACTATGGGAAGTATTAGTTCTCAATGAAAGAATAAGACATCCATTATTATCACCTTAATGATGCTACGACTGTGGAAAAATTTTGAAGAACATAATTAGATGTCTATTATCTCCTTGTAAAGGTTTTCATCCCAAGCAGGATCTACAAGACATTCGCTAGATATAATCCTAGACCTCAAAAATCTTTTGATTGAAGCAGGATTTCAAAGGATAAATAGAAATAGCACTACAAAAGTTTCAAAAGACAACAAAATGAGATTCGAAATTTCTACTAGCTACCTTTCCAACTTGTCACGGTTAATATATGTATTTCTAATGTACTAGTTATTTTGAACCCTCTCCAAAAGAGTCCACATAAATCCAGGAATGGGGTGAGCAAGGACAAGGTCTCCCTAATATTTTTCATGTTGATCTTGCATGATTACTCATGTTACAAATGCAGTCCTAACAGGTACTCAGCAGTAGAATCAGAAGTCAAGGAAAGTAAAAACATAAAAGAAAGTGGCTGGTGGTAACTCACATGCCCAAAGGACAAACAGCCAAGTTGCCACTTATTTGGAGAGCTCGAATTGATGTAATCTGCTCAGGGTACAGGGCTGGACAAAAGGGATAAAAAGTTTGAGCCGTATGATTCCTATAAACTCAATAAGGAACAGAAATGAAACTATATGCTGATCTTACATTGAGGGGGGTAAACAACCAGAAGATTTGACGTATCTGGCTTCAAGGAATTTCGTGTGATGCATATCCCTCTGGCCACCTTCCCTTTAACATCTCTGGTGCTCAAAAAGTTAAAACTTTCATGCAGAAGATCCGATGGAGAGGTTGATGGTGAGGCAAGTGTAAAGGATGGATCCAGAACCAGCTTCTGGCTAAATATGTCCTGGCCAGAAGCCAATCGAACACCTTTGTAACTCCCACTATCCTGGAAAAAAAAGTTAAGGAAGGATAATTCATTTGCCCTAACAGGTGACTGTAACATTTTATGTCGTCCATGTATTAAACATTATAAGCATATTTTAGCACCTTTTCCATAAGTAACGCAGTCACTGGCATTCGCAGAACCTGTATGACAGAAGTCTCGAAAGCAGGTGAGCATGTTAGCTTGACAAAGCAACAACTCTTTTTGTTCACTTTATAACAAAGTTCTATAGTATAATAGGTAAACATTATTTGCAATTTTTTTATGTTCCCGCAAAATATAAGGAAAAAATAGCACAAGTACGCCTGTGACCATTCTTCTGAAAATCAAATAACACCCAAGTATCTAAAGCAGCAGAACAGATCAAACAGTGTCAATCACATTTAGGAACAAGTTACTTACACAACACATGGACAAAACAGAATATATCAGATTTAACTATTAACCAAAAATGATAGTTCATATTTCACCAAGAGAAAGAAGCCACAGTTTCTTTCAGTGAACTTACGTAAATGCAACCTTTGACAGCAAAGCGGCGGCTAAAGGCTTGTGGCAGTTCCCCTTGACCATAAATGGGATAGATTAGGGCCCCGGAAGCATTTGTAAACCTGAAAGGAGTAAGAATTATAAACAACAAACTTAAAGCAAATCGATGTAAATTGCTTAACTAATACAACATTCCAAGCCATAAATCAAGGTTAGATTTTTAGTTGCCAGTACAGAACTAGAACTCAAAACATTTTTTCCCTCTTTATCTGCTCCTACCCTACACTTTCTGTGGTGTTCAATACTGGAAGGAAAAATAATATAATCTTGTAGTTAACGCAATATGTGTTTATGATCAAGATATCATACAAGTCGCAAGCGCAGCTCTACAGCACACCTAAATTTTAAACCAGAGAATAACTGCTTAACTATAAAAACAGAATAAACAAGAATTAACCTCCCAACTGATGACTGGTATAGAGCCAAACGATCTATTCCATCTTTAGTCTTGAGCAAATTTTGGCAAACCCCCATGTCATCTTGATCATAATCTGCCATAGCAATAGCATACAGAATAATCCTGCAGACAAGCAGAGATAACCAAAATCCAGTAAACTTTAGACCAAACAGGGAAACAAAACGCACAAATAACAAATAAACTCTTGCTAACTGATAGAGAAAGGCAACAGCAGTCTGTACGATCTAATCTTTGGAGGCAACCGCATTTTTGACAAGTACTCAACAAATGGCCTCTCCAAATCCTCATCTGAAATCTTCGTCTTCCCTTCCTCTTCATCATTATCATTCCCATTCCCATCATTACCAGAAGTACCCGCCCCCACTGTGGCAGCCAAGTGCCCTTGCACCAGCTTGAAAAACCTCATCAACTGATTCTTTTCCATCAGAGTCAAACTCTTATCCTTAAATATGGCAGCTCTGGAATCTGGCACATTCCATAACTTTCCATTCCCATCACCAACAAAACTGGCATCAATACTTAAATATGGCAGCTCTGGAATCTGGCACATTCCATAACTTTGAAAGAGAGTTTTCAAAGTTACGAAAAAGAGAAGCGCTCTTAGAGAGAGAAAGAGGGATGTTGCCGCGAAACTTGAATATAAAGGTCGGCTGGCCAATCAGATATTTTTCTGTATATTTGTTTTTTTCTTGTTTTGCACAGTTTTGTTTTTGTTAATCACCGTACACGTTGGTGAGTGGAGTATTGTATGGTATGATCTTGTGGTTACTGGTTTGGGTTTGAAGGGATAATTATAGCAGATTCAATTTGAAAGTTTTTGTTGTGGGAATGGCCCTTGAATTTATGGGTATTTGTATTTGGTTACCAAAAAATTTGAGAATAATGGGCCTCAAAGTTTTTTTTTATTGAGAGATGGTCCCTCATTTAAATATTGTGCATAAAGTTTTTAAATCCGACACTTCCCATGACTTGCCCCAAGGCTTGGATCACAAGTCTGGTAGGTTTATTTAGGTCAATTTAATATGATATTGTTTCAAGATTTTTTTTTAAATAAATGACATCATTTTAAAAAACAACAAAAAAAAATTAGCTGATTTTTGACAAAATAGCAAGTGAGCTCACTGGTTCGATCAAATTTTAATCAAGTTAATTTTCGGGTGGCTTAATTTGAAACTTGACCAAGGCCAAGTTTCTTGTTGAGCTTGTGTACAAAGTTATCAAAATCAGCCCGGTCTAAGGCTTGGATTACAAGTTGAGTGGATTAACTCAAGTCAATTTAAAATAGTATTCTTTCAATATTTAGAAAAAAATAAAATAATATTTTTTTGAAAAAAAATCAAATTAAATTTTAACCAAGTCGGGAGCAGCCGCTAAATCAATTAAGTTAATTTATATCAATTTAATTTTAAACTCAATCTCAATGGAATCTCAAATTAACAATTTATCAAGTTGACTCATTGGTTCGGGACAAGTGAGATAACATTGGTTACTAAAAGCTATATCCTATAAAATTAACGATGTGAACATGTGGATGATACTGAGTTTATATGGTAAAATTGTATGACCAGCACCTAGTTATTTGTGGTGAAGTTTAGGTTAAGTTGAATTCGGAAGCTTAAGAGGGCAAAAAAAAAAAAAAAAACCCCTTTCCATGCAATCCAAAAATGACAATCCTCCCATGAAATGTCAAGTAAACTGATTTAGTTTAAAAGGAAAAGATACCATCAAATCAAAGCAAGATAAAATCAGTACTAATGCAACAATTCACAAACATACTAGCTCTAAAATACCAACTTATTATTTTGTGTTTGGTATTATTATGTATGATATTTTAAAGAAATATAAATATATTAAAATAATATTTTTTTAGATTTTATTTATTTATAACATAAAAACATTAAAATTAAGAAAAAACATTTAAAAATATCAATATGATTTTTTTTAAATGAAAAATAATTTAAAATATTTTGAAAAACAAAAGTAAGTGCAACACCAAACATACACCTGTTATTAAACTAATAAACTCTTCCCTAAATTTATTTGCCTTCAACATTTATTCTCGTAAAAGATCGAATAGAAAGGACACCAATAGCACTAGATATCCCCAACACAACATGTTAATCATATATATATATATATATATATATATATATATATATATATATATATAGAGAGAGAGAGAGAGAGAGAAAATAATTATATTTTTAATCGAATAGTGTTTGTGTACTTTATATTGGCATAGTAAACACATATATGTATAGATATATATATTACTTTGTTATTTTATATTAAATAGTAAATAATAATTGGGTAATGGACATCAAAATAAATACTCGAAACATAATAAACAAAATTTTTAATTTTTAATTTTTTTTCTTGATAAATAATAAATATAATAAAAACATGATCTATGAAAAATAAGCAATGTTGTCGCCAAACTTCAAAATCTCTCTCCTTAACGGTGGCAAGCCAATAATCATTTTTCTGCAATTTGAAGCTCTTGCTTTTACTTTCATGGTAAATGGTCACCAATCTTTGATTTGGTGGATGCATCCTGGTTTGCAATATTCTCTCTTGTGACAATTTCATTGCAGATTGGTGTTGGTACGTAGATGAGCTGAGTAATCATTTGAATCTCCAAGAAGAGTAAAGTCTCCACACCATGTCCTCTTGAATCAAGGTCTTTGTGAATAAATGTTTTAGTTCCCCATCAGTTGGATGTTCTTGATCTGTTCCTGCTCCTAACCCTTGTACGAATCACCTTGATGAAAGTAATTTAAGGCTGCGAGTGATTAATGAATTTTGAGAAGAATTACGCATGGATGAATTGGCCTAGCTAGCATAATGCATGATCCATGAATTAGATGTGAAAAAACAAATCGAATTTCTTCCCTGCGACCTTAGCTAGCTAGTCATGGGTGAATTCTATTTACCACTCTGGTTCATAAGAGCTGCCATGGCTAATAAACAGGGGCGGAGCCTGAACTTTATCAGGAGAATTATTTTAGATAATGTTGATGGCTTTGGGACCGCAGGAGGGTACTACATAAGTTAATCAATTCTTGCAACATAAAGCTAACCAATTCACGTAACATATGAGATAATGTTTATGGCTTTGGGACCGCAAGAGGGATAGGGGACCGCCGACGGATCTGAATTATTGTATATCTTAGCTGAGGTAGTGAGGTTTTGGAAGATTTCATCCATCAAAATCAAAATCAGATTATATTTTAAAATCTAACCAATTCACCATGCATGCATCACCATCTATAATTGTTATTATATACAAAGAATGTCACAGTAAATAGAAAAGAAACAATCCCACAAGACAATGATTTTATATAGTACGAATGTGCCTGTATCCACAAGCAAAGAGAGATTTCTTATTATAATCAAAACCAATAAAAGTTTGGAAAAAAATCTCAAAAATATATTTAGGCCAGTCCGATCCTCACAGCACACTATGGATTGCCCATTCTTGCTATCTTTAATTCGCACACAAGAATGTGCATGATTGTACTTGTTTTAAATTAAAAGATTTCGCATAAAAGATTGCATTAAAAAATAATATAAAATCATCATCAAAGCTCTTACCTTCACTTGAGAGATTGTATTTACGCATTAATTACTAGTTGCTTTCTTGAGTGTTGATTGGAGGCTCCTTCTTTGCCATGCACCTCTAGTCTCTTGTAGTCTCTCCTTCTTCTCTTCCTTGTACGTGGTCAAGTTTCAATGAGATTAATTAATCTCTGGTCAGTTAAAGTGTGGGAAAAATAAAAAAGAGACGAAGCCTATCGTTTCTAACTTGAAAGTGCAAAGAATACCTCTAAAGTTCGGAATTTAGACAAAGGAGTCAACTTAGCTCCTTGCAAATTATGCATTGAGCTAGCATTTATGGGGTGAAATCTATAAAACTAATCAAACTAAATTGATGTATTTGGATTTCATCAAGAAAATTGATGTATTTGGAATCAAATTAGTGGGACTAGCTAATTAAGTCAATCAATTAATTCATGCCGCATATAAGTTAATCAATCCACGTATAACAAGAAGATACGTCGATGGGTTTGGGACCGCAGGAGGGGTATGGGGGACCAAGCCGATGTATCTGAATTATGCATTATTAGCTTATAATGCAGAAAGAATTGTCTTTATGCATTATTAGCTTCTTTCTTGGGTGATTGGAGGCTATTCTTGTAGTCTCTAGCATAGTTTTTATATCTAGCCCGGTGGCCGGCTCGGTTTCTGGATCTTGACCGGGTCACCAGGTTATCTGGGTTAATTTTTTTTTTTTAAAACAAATCAAAATAACATCATTTTAGTAAAAAAAAAAAGTTAACGGGTTGTAACCGGGTTTTTGATCTGGTCTTGCCGGGTCAACTGGGTCGCCAAGTCACACCGGTTTTCCTTTCCCCCGTTTTTATTTCAATCGGTCCGGTTCCAGTCCCGAGTTAGCCGGATCCTGAGTTGACCTGCCGGGCTGGGTTTTAAAACAATGTTCTCAAGTCTATTGCACTGTCTATTGCACTGTCCAGGCTGTGCCCCTTTTTTTTATATATTTTATGACAGCAAGGAATACATGTACTAAGCTAAAAACAACAAATAAATGTCATTATCAAGAAATTGAAATGAATTTGTCACTATTCATTCTTGTAATGTATACCATCGCATATATATTGGTTTAGATTCCTATCAAAAGAAGACGAATAAAAGTTTTACTTGATCAATATACAATGTTTAACCTGACATGCTTGGAATTCTATATAAAATGGAGTCTACCTAGGGTACAAGAAACCAGCACTAGTTATACACACAAAGAAAGATATGGACTCTGAAATTGCAGGTCTGGTTCTAGCAGTCTTGCTATGGGTTGCATGGGCAGTGGTGACTGAACGTCGTTACCGTCGTTCAGAGGAGCAAGGGCAGCTACCACCAGGGCCTAGACCATTGCCAGTGTTCGGCAACATCTTCCAGTTGGGTTGGGCACCACACGAGTCATTTACTAGTTTGGCTCGTGTTCACGGTCCAATCATGACCATTTGGCTCGGGTCCATGTGTAACGTGGTCATTTCCTCGAGCGAAGTGGCTCGTGAGATGTTCAAGAATCATGATGCGGTGTTGGCTGGGAGAAAAATATATGAGGCTATGAAAGGTGATTTTGGCAATGAAGGGTCTATAATCACAGCCCAATATGGACCGCATTGGCGCATGTTAAGGCGCTTATGCACCACCGAATTCTTTGTGACTAGCCGCCTTGATGCCATGCAGGGTGCACGAACCAGGTGCATCGATGGCATGCTGCAATACATAGAAGACGGTAGTGCCAATGGCACCAGCGCTATTGACCTAGGGAGATACATTTTCTTGATGGCTTTTAATCTTATTGGCAACCTCATGTTTTCGAACGATTTATTGGACCCAAAATCGGAGAAGGGAGCTAAGTTTTTTCAGCATGCAGGTAAGGTCATGGAGCTGGCAGGTAAGCCTAACATGGCTGATTTTTTGCCAATTTTAAGATGGCTTGATCCACAAGGTATAAGGAGGAAGACACAGTTCCATGTTGCAAGAGCCTTTGAGATTGCAGGAGGGTTCATCAAAGAAAGAACAGAGAGTACGCAAAAGGAAAACAGTAGAGATGACAAGAGGAAAGATTACCTAGATGTCCTTTTGGAGTTTCGTGGTGATGGCGTGGAGGAGCCCTCTAGATTTTCTTCAACAACGATCAATGTGATTGTCTTTGTAAGTAGCATCTCTTTTCCTTTGGTTCTGATCTCTTCTGTCCTATCTCTTACACATGCCACTAATTAACAACTCACGGTTTATAAGAGATAAAATACAAAAAAATCAATTCAGATTGAACTTTAAAAGAAACTTTATTGGTAAATCTATATTAATTCGTCTGTCCCGTGATCGGAGCCTTGTTCCGAATAAACTCTGTATTATAACTATGGCTTGGACCATGGAAATGTTTCTAGATACATGGGGTAAATAAGAAACTAAGTGATTATTGAGAGTGCAAAGTGCAATTAAACCATGTAAAACTAAAGAGTATAATTAAAGATTTTTGGCACAACAAGACATCTATCTATCAAGGAAGGGTTGAGAGACCAATCGTATATTTTTGGTACACATCATTGCTTGCCAATAAAAAACTAGAAGAGGAGGATATCTGAGTTAATTAATGCTGAAAAGATCGAATATCAAGATATTGTCTAGCCTGATAGTTTCTAACAATTAAAATAATTGATGGTGGATCCCCTCTACTCCTTTGATAGTTTCTTGGTAAACATATACTCCTTCAATACTCTATTTTTTATTGTTTGGTTATGTTAACAAAAAAACAATTGATTTTTTTTTAGTGTTTGCCTGTTGGTATATATGTATGGAAAATATGTATTGAAAAGAAATCAATAGAGATCGTGATTTAATACTGAAGCTAATCTCGTAAAATGTTTTTTTTTTTTTATCTCTTATAAACCGTGAGTTGTTTTTTTTTAAGTATACAAAATTAAATCGCTAACAAACTTAATTATTGTCATGATTTTTTCTTACAGGAAATGTTTACGGCAGGGACTGATACAACAACAAGCACTTTGGAATGGGCCATGGCTGAACTTCTACGTAACCCTAAAGCACTGAAGACAGTCCAATCCGAGTTGAGAAGCACCATTGGTCTCACAAGAAGCTCGAAGACAAAGACATTGAGAATCTCCCATACCTAAAGGCAGTCATCAGGGAAACACTGAGGCTTCACCCTCCTCTCCCTTTTTTAGTCCCGCACATGGCCATGAACCCTTGCAAGATGCTCGGCTATTACATCCCTAAAGAGACAACAATTCTAGTTAATGTGTGGGCCATTGGAAGGGATCCAAAGACTTGGGATGACCCTCTGGTTTTCAAGCCAGAAAGGTTCTTGGAACCAAACATGGTGGACTACAAAGGTCGTCATTTTGAGTTCATACCATTTGGTTCTGGCCGTAGAATGTGCCCTGCCATGCCGCTCGCTTCTCGTGTCCTTCCCTTGGCTCTTGGATCGCTCTTGCTTTCATTTGATTGGATTTTGCCGGATGGTCTCAAGCCAGAGGACATTGACATGACTGAAAAAATAGGGATAACACTTAGAAAAAGTGTTCCCTTGAAGGTCATACCAACACCTTACAAAAGGTCATCGGATCATTATGGGTTCTGAGTGGTCATGGGATATTCTAAAATCTCTACTGGTATAACAAAACGTAATTATCAAATGGGTACAACAAATCAATCTTAGTATCTTGTTGATTTGAAACTGATCCAAGTTATATTTCATTTTGAGTTGGATTTTTTTACCAAAATCATATCATTTTATTATAAAAAATAAATAAAACATTGTTTTGGTAGGAAAAAAAGAAGAACAAAGAAGATAGACTCGCAACCTAAATTAATAGGCCGAGCTAGACTAGGCTTGGTCTTATATCTAAGTTACAAAATGTTATATTAGTATTGTATTTACATTTGATTTTTAATTTGGTAGGTGCATGTATATTAATGTTTGTCTATATATAATCTAGTTGTGGAGAAGTTTTTTTTTTTTTTTTAATTAAGAGTGTGTTTAATAATGTGGTTTTAACATGTTTTTTCAAAACTAATTTTAATTTAGGTATTAAATTAATGTTCTTAGGTTTTTTTTTTATGGTTTTTGATGTATTGATGTTAAAAATAAATAAAATCTAAAATAATATCATTTAGATGTATTTTCAATCGAAAAAAAACCTTTTTAAAAACACTATGTACTGTATTAACAAGCACTCATTAAAAAGATTAATTAAAAAGGTAAGATGTTGAATAATTAAGCAATCTTAGATTTAATGATTAATTTATTATTAGACCGGTGCTTGTGCTATGTTGCGGGCACATACTATTTTTCTAGTAATATTTTTAGACATCGTAAACATGTTTTTTTTTTTTAAAAAAAACCTAATTACTTGGGTTATAGGTTTAACCAACTAAAATAAGTTGGCTTATTTTACTCATATGGATACAAAGAGAGGCAACAATAGCAAACATGAATATATATATATCACGATAACATAAGAAAAAAAAAAACTTTATCCAAGAACAAAAGGACATTATTGTTATTTTCTAGCCAATTAATATGGAAGGACGAAACTAGGTAAAAAACAGGATAAAAAAACTGGTGTGAGCTATTTCGAGCTAGTATGGTAGACATGTAATTTGGACATTAATGGGTGGGATAGTTTGGATTAACTTGGAAAACTTGTTTCTTAAATCATGAGACTGAGATAATTCAATAAAAAAAGAAATTAAAGATAACCTCAAAGCTATTTTTATTATATATATAAAAAAAAACAACGTCGAACAACAATACCGGAAAGCTAGTGTTAGCTATTTCAAGGCAGCACAATAAACATATAATCTAGACATTAAGGGGCAAGATAGTTTGGATTAACTTGTAAAGCCTGCTTCTTAGGTCATGAGACCGAGATAATTCCATAAAAAAAACAAATTAAAGATAACCTCAAAGCCATTTTTTATTAAAAAAAACAATATCGAACAACAATACCGGAAAAGCTGGTGTTAGCTATTTCGAGCCAGCACGGTAGACATGTAATATGGACATTAAGGGGCAAGATAGTTTGGATTAGCTTGGAAAACTTGCTTCTTAGGTCATGAGACCAAGATAATTCCATAAAAAAAGAAATTAAGGATAACCTCAAAGCCATTTTAATATATATAAAAAACAAAAAACAACATCGATCATCAATACCGGAAAGAAAACTAAGAAAAAAAAGATGTCAACTCCTATTAGCTTTTCAAACTCGTGAATCGGCTTATCATATCGAAAGCATTATACATAAAAAAATTATGAAGCCTAATCCTAGGAAATAAAACATTGAAGGATGACTTGAAAAAAAA